>NC_044051.1:15782862-15785362 GCF_902167405.1 Gadus morhua | reverse complement strand
GAGGAGGAGGAGGAGGAGGAGGAGGAGGAGGAGGAGGAGGAGGAAGTGGGGGGGAGTAAAAGGAGAGAGAGGGGGGGGAGGAGTGAGGGGGGAGTAAGAGGAGAGAGAGGGGAGGGGGAGGAGGGGGGGTAGTAAGAGGAGAGAGAGGGGGAGGAGGAGTTAGGAGGGAGTAAGAGGAGAGAGAGGGGAGGGGGAGTGAGGGGGGAGTAAGAGGAGAGAGAGGGGGAGGAGGAGTTAGGGGGGAGTAAGAGGAGAGAGAGGGAGCTAGGGGGGAGTAGGAGGAGAGAGAGGGGAAGAGGCGGTGGGGGGACAGTAAGAGGAGGGAGAGGGGAGCTAGAGGGAGATAGATGGGAGTGGGGGGTGTGTCTCAGGGCAGCGTATCAGACGACAGCACAGTGGAGTGCTGTGCTCCAGGATGACATCAGGGTAGCGGGGGCGATGCGAGACACGCTCACACCCGCTCCAATAAATAAAGATGAAATATTCAAAATATCGACATAACCGGAGGGCGGCAGTATTTTGGAAGCAGACAGAACTCAAAAGGGAAGGTGGCTGGTTTGATTCCAGGCTCATCCTGGCTAAGCTGCCTGGGAGCAAGGCAGCACATTTATACCCCTGATAAGCCTGCTGGTTCCATGGCTGCAGGCGGTTTATGTGACCTTAATAACAGCCGAATAATCAAGACAATAAATAATATCAATTTAAAGAATACATACTGTTACATAATTTCCGCATTCTGTTGTCTTTCCTTTTGCTCTCGTCTCCTCCTGTGAGCTAGTTGTGCATCATTGGGTTACCATCCTGTTAGTTTGTCTTCCACGATGCCCTGTGTCTCACGGGGGTTTTGGTTTTGTCATTAACACAATGAACCTGAACACAGACGTTCATCTCATTCCCCTGCTTTCCTGTAAGAGCAAACATAAACGACATGACATGTTGTTTTCACAATGTGGTAGTTCTATGTTCATGAAGTCATGTATTTATATCATGTAGTGATATGGTTATGTTCATAACGTAGCGTCTATATATTGTGATGTAATTATTACCCAATATATTAGTAACGTCAGGTAAAACGTTATAATGTCCTCATCAAGTCTTTTAAAAACACATAACATTATCAATGCATTTATATCGTTATGTGTTCATAATGTTATGTATATATAACATCAGTAGCTGCTTGTGCCTTTTGTGTTGAGTTCTCCTCCCTTTTACATTCTGCACTTGGATGCAGAGCTTGTGGGGACAGCTGTCCTGTTTAGATTGGGGTCAGGGTTTATGTCTGGCTGAGGAAACCGGAGTGAGACTAGTCGGAGCAGCCGATTAGGACTGAACTGGCTCTGCCTCAAAGTTTCTGTTTGTCTTTGTGCTTAGGCGTGGCTGTCAGGCAGGAAAGAATCAGATAGAGGCAGAGAGGAGAAGGGACGGCTGAGACACGCGATTGAGACGCTCCTATTGATGAGGAGGTCTGATGTATTTCTCTTGATGTTGCTCGCGCTGTGCTTGAAAGAAGTAGGCCCCCAGTGCAACAAACGCTCCCAGGCGATGTGTTTATGGCCCTGATTGTATTCCATGTGCCTCTTGTGTTCCCATTCTTATTTTTATGGTCTGTTTGTCCATTTCGAATTAATTTTGACGTTAGTTACCTGCAGACCTTGGACTGACTTTCAATTTCAGCCTCCGACGAAATACTAGTGCTTTGTTTTTTTCTTACCCAAACATCCGCCTGTAAACACAGACTCTCCCTCAAACTACGACCAAACAGTTCACAGTAGATCAACTCTCAAGAAATCCTACTGGCTTGCACCCTTTTCTAACTATTATCTACATGATCCTGCTTCTGGCACATCTGGTAAGAGAGTGTAGGCAAGCTAGCAGTACTTTATTTTAAGACATGGTACCCTATAAAGCGTATCCTCCCTCTCTCTGCAACAGAAGTGTTCTATGATTTATTTCGAGCCTGCTAAGCTTCCTTGTGGTCGACAGAATCTGGGGCACCAAGGTGTGTTGCAGAAAACGCATTTCAGTTGCACCTCTGCTGGGTTGTGCAAGCCCCGAGCACAGTAGGCCTACTGTGGCTAGTGATTCATAAATATCTCCGTTGTTATTGTTGGTCGCTATCAGCCAATCACAGTTGGCCAACTAAGCCAAACAAAATATTGTGATGGTTATAATTAGGATACACACACACACACACACACACACACACACACACACACACACACACACACACACACACACACACACACACACACACACACACACACACACACACACACACACACACACACACACACACACACACACACACACACACACACACACACACAATCACAAGCAATCACAAGGCCACCCACAAAGGCTCTAAGTTATGTCTCTATAACTTCAGGTGTAGAGTACTTTTGATGGAATACTTGCGCTAGCTATATTTTTTATGTTCTTCCATGTCATGGACACTTTCATAAAGTCTTCATTTAGCTAATGTCTCTCCAGGTACAGACAC
>NC_044051.1:15755362-15777862 GCF_902167405.1 Gadus morhua | reverse complement strand
ACCACTTGACTTATTATGTGTGATTTTCAATTTATGCACACACACACAACCACACTTTCAACACTTTGCAATCTACTCTCCATAAAAACATGTGGTGTATCTTTACCACGCATCTTTTTCTCATCTAGTCAAATCACCATAAAACTCCACCCCTTTTTTACACAGGAAATGACAAAACTCCACCCCCCCCTCTCTCTCTCTCGCTCTCCCCCCCCCCCTCTCTCCCTCTCTCTCTGCATCTGTGTGACAGATAACTGTATCTCATAGCATTCTTCTGCTCCATGTTGGATCAGCTTCCTGAGGATTGCCAACATGAGCTTTCGAAAACGCAGTGAGTAGCATGTGTGTGTGTGCCTTGTGTATTAACAGTTTTAATGTGTGATCGGCTTGCAGCTAGAACAAGTTTGTGTTGCCACATTTATTATTATGATCTAATCATGTAGGCTTATTAATGTTGTTAAGTTTTTTAAGCCTTTGAAGCACAACAAGATTGATTGGTTAAACTGGTCTGAATCAAAGAAAATGTATATTTTTGGTCTTGTACGTACTTCAATGTTTGCAACGTATTAATTAGAAGGCTGTGTGAGTACTTAGTAATAATGTACCACTTATGAGAAATTAAATATGAATATCTCATGCCATAGGCCTAACCATCAGTCTATTGTGATCTTCTGGTCATCTCTGGTTAAAAAAGTGAAATTGAATAGACCATTTGATAAATTGCATAATCTTTAAAACGAAAAAATGAAAATAACCATAAGAGGAAGTGACAACCCCCCCCCCCCCCCCCCCCACACACACACACACACACACACACATACACTCTTACACAGCCACACAACCACACACCCACAGCACTGCAAATGTGGATACGCTTACAAAGACCACATGCAAATACACACTATATCTGCTGAATCAGGTCCATCACACTAAATATGTCTTTGTCCGTGTGTGCGTGTGTGTATGTTGCGTGTACGTATGTGTGTGTGTGTGTGTGTGTGTGTTACTCCATCTCTGTCCTCAGCGTTCAAGTGGTTGGGCAGCCTCACCAGCCTTTCCCTCCGGTGGTCCAAGGACTCCAAGGCCCCTCGCCAGTCACAACAGCCAGGCAATGGATCAGCAACCGGTGATGAAGACCGCGATGACGGCCGCGCCGCCGGCCCCCTCTCTCCGGTCTCTGAGACCACCATGGATGACATGGGGGCCATGCGTCCGCGTACCACAAGCTACGCTCGCTCCAGCGACAACTACACACACATGGGGACCCTGCCACGTCTGCTGTCAAGGAAGAAGAAAAAGAAGGATAAAGGTATGGTGACGGAGGTCTGCTTGGGTTAGGAGGTAGAGAAGGTGGACTTGTAACCGGAAGGTTGCTAGTTCGAACCCCGGCTCCTCCAAGCGGAGGGTCGAGGTGTCCCTGAGCAAGACCCCTAACCCTGACTACTCCCGGAAAGCTGGCTGTCGCCTTGCCTGGTTGACCCCGCCGTCGATGTGTCAATGTGTGTATTAAGGGTTGGATCTCGCTTTGGATAAAACCTTCTGCTAAATGCCCGTAAATTTTAATATGAAATGACGTCACTGACGCCTGCATCATCATTAAACAATAGGCCAATTGTTTGTCAGTTTTTCTACAAACATTGTTTTTTCTGGCTTTTTATCATGTTTTTTAAGGTAAAATTGTTTCCCTCCCCTTCTGCTGTCCAGGTGGGGCCAGCAGCAGTACGAAAGAGAAGAACTCGCCCCCAAGGGCCCAGAATGCAACAGTTCCATTGACATGTGACCCTAACGTCCCTCCGCCCGCAGACAAGCCGGCGATATCCAAAGAAACCGAAAAATCCGAGAAGGAGGCCAAAGACACGACACATGATGAGCCCAGCGCACCAGAAGCTCCCACGGTCAATGCCGTGACCCCATCCGAGGTGACAGAGGGTATTGATGGTGTAGTAAGCCATCCTAACCCCCCGACAACCCAGGGTACCTTCAAAGAACCCATAAGAGATGAGGAGGAAGGCGAGAAAACGGAGAAGGGGTCTGAAGCGGGGAAAATATCTGACAACGTTTCTAGGTAAGCTATGATATACAACAGCTTTGTGTTTATATATGTTTACAATAAATCACGTGCTGATCTCCCGACATGAACGCCATGCTCCGAATTAGAGTTTTTGGCGGGAGAGAGGGTGGGACTTTCACTACCATTGGATGAGTGGTGGGAGAGAGGGAGGGACTTCTGATAGAGGGATATCCGTTTTCATTACATTCATTCGTTTCATTATGTTTCAGATATTGCAATTCAAGATCGTCTCTCAGTCTGGTCTGAAATCATATCCGATTGGATCAAATAAAATGCTATAGGGCGTGTTTGGGTGATGGGTGTAGGCTTTATATATAGAAGAAACTTGACGTCATACTACATGGAACGGGATTCGATTTTGAATGACAGAATAGGATACACGTCACATAAAATGGAGAGAAGCTAAATGCAACAGGCCTATGTGTTAAGAGGATTCTGAGTGCTGTTTTGATAATTGCTTATACGCAAAGTAAGGTTGCATAAATACACACACTTATTCACTGGCAATGATCAATATTCAGTGAAAAATTATGGCTCCAAAATTACGCATTTTTATATGGCCTGCAGGGATTTCCAAAGTTGTGAAGTTTGCTTGCCTTGCGATTCACAACATTTCCCACGGGCGATAGGTTTAAGAGGCTGACGAAATAAGGATTTGTTTTTTTTACTTTTGTGAATTCAGCGAATAAGGTTGAAATTCCCTATTGATTTCACAATGCAGTCTGAGCAGCCACGGCGATATAGCACCTTTTATGTGAATTTGCTTTGACACACACAATACCCATATCGGCTTATGTTCCGCCTGTTTGCCAATGAATGCTTTTATTGAAATGTCAACCATGTCAGTATTGTCAGGAGCATAGACCTATGGCAGCCTGTAATTACTCGCTCCGTCTTTGATTTGCCTGTTTATGTCTCCTTCCATTGTCGTTATAGTGAATGGCAGAGTGGTGAGATAATGTCTTGTGTTGCACTGGAATTTACTTACCACGGCTTGCGCGTGTGATGTGTGCGTGCAGACGTGTGTGTAAGTGTTTGTGTGTGAGTGCGTGCCTGCGTGCGTGCGTGCATGTGTGTGTGTGTGTGTGTGTGTGTGTGTGTGTGTGTGTGTCTATGCGCGCAGGCGTGCTCATTGTGAATATTTGTATGTCAGCTCTGTCTATAATAGGCTACCCGTTATTTCCTCCATTCGGACTGTGGGAATGGGGTGTACTGTGGGGACTTATCCTCCAGCCCTGTCTTGCTATTTCCTCATTCTCTCTTACTCAGTCTTTTTTTATTTTGTTTTATTTTCTTTCGGTCCACATCGCTGTCTTATCTTGAGCTGAGAGCGGATTCTTGTATTCCCCCGGGGCTGAATGACCTCACTCACATTCTGGTTTTTAAAGTCTGTATTTGATCAGTTTTTGCGCCATAGTCAGTCAACAATGGCAAGGCAAAGTAAAAAAAGCCATGAAGAAGGGTTCTCACTGCCTTACATTTGTGCACTTTGTGTATTTTAATCCATTATGGCCTGAATAGTTCAAAATAGAGTTCATCCGGAGAGCACATTAGAGAGGGTTATTATTAATGAATAGCCATCTGATAGTATTGATATTCTTACTTTGTGTTGAAAACTAGATTCAATAGTTTCCCACGACTGGAGTATTTTAATCCTTATTTCATGGCCAACGATGCAAACCACCTGTCCTCTGCTGTCACCGCTTTACGTCTGTCTTGACCTTGCCTGTTTCACGCCTTGCAGATGGAAAGTGAAATATAATATTAAAAAAAATATATATATACACTTTCTAGCAGGAGATGAAATCACAAAGTGAAAGCTGAGGAGCAAAAATACCGGACACAACTGATCCACTGTAATCCCGAAGTACAAAGAGTAAGGTTAAATTATGCATTCATGTTATAAACCATGTAGTTAAATGATTCATTACCGGTTAGAGTCACGTTATAAACCATGAAGTTACATTATACATTACAGGTCATAGTCATATTATAAACCATGTAGTTACATGTTACATTACAGGTTCGGGAGAAACCATGTAGTTACATTATACAGTAACGGTTATATTCATGTCACAATCCGTATAGTTATATGACACATTACAGTTTATAGTCACGTTATAAACCATGTAGTTGCATTAACATTATACATGTTACATTAACATTGTACATTACAGGTTATAGTCATGTTATAAACTATGTAGTTACATTAACATTATACATTCAAGGTTATAGTCATGTTATAAACCATGTAGTTACATTAACATTGTACATTACAGGTTATAGTCATGTTATAAACTATGTAGTTACATTAACATTATGCATTAAAGGTTAAAGTCATGTTATAATCCATGAAGTTACATTATGCATTAAAGGTTATAGTCATGTTATAAACCATGTAGTTACATTATACATTGCAGGTTATAGTCATGTTATGATCCATGTTAAATTATACATTACAAGTTAGTCATGTTATAAACCATGAAGTTGCATCATACAATACACTGGAAGAGGATCAGACAGAGAGTGAAGCCCTGTTAACAACAGATCCATCCTTCAACGTATGGACCATGTATTCAGCATGTACAGTCACAACGGGCAGCAGAAACTTGGCGCTGGACAGATAATATATGGAGCGGCTTTAGCACAGGGCCCATTAACATTCCCCTGGCCAGCTTGAGGACGGGGCCCTTCTGATCCGGCCCCTCTGTGACCGTGTGGATAATGTAGCTCAACCCCCCCCCCCCCCCCCCCCCTCAAAGACCCCCTCCTTCAGCTCCTCTGTGGGAACCGACCTCTCTCCATTTTTATCTCTCTCTTTCTCTCTCTATTATTCTCTCTTCTCTCAGTCTCCCCTCCTTTATCTTCCTCCCTTTCTGTCTATCTTCATCACTCTTCTCTTAGTCTCTCCTCCTTTACCTCCCTCCCTCTCTCTCTCTTCATCACTCCTCTCTCCCCCTCCCCTCCTTTATCTCCCTCCCTCTCTCTCTCTTCATCACTCTTCTCTGAGTCTTTCCTCCTTTATCTCCCTCCCTTTCCGTCTCTCTTTGTTTCTCATCTCTTAGCCTCTCTCCTTTGTTACCTCTCTCCCTTTCTCCCTCTTTCCTCTCTCTCTCTCTCTCTCTCTCTCTCTCTCTCTCTCTCTCTCTTTCTCTCTCTCTCTCTCTCTCTCTCTCTCTCTCTCTCTCTCTCTCTCTCTCTCTCTCTCTCTCTCTCTCTCTCTCTCTCTCTCTCTCTCTCTCTCTCTCTCTCTCTCTCTCTCTCTCTCTCTCTCTCGTGTCTTTGGATGTCCTACGTTGCTGCTGTTGTTTCTCTCAAATCGAATGCCGTCATCTTCAGTTTTGGTCAACTTCCCGCTCCCTCTCCCTCCCTCCCTCTATCAGGTCATATGATAGGGCTCTGCTGATGTCAGACATAATGTGTCTTACTTAGCGTTATGGGGCCCAGGAGATTTGAGAGGCCAACTTTGCCACTTTTAATTTGTCTTTAAATCCGGAATCTCTCCAGTGCTGTTTTGTCCTGAATTAATTCATTCGTACCCTCTTAAGGGGAGGTTAAAAGTCACAGCCTTGAGAAATGACAGAAATAACATTTTCATGGGAAAGTCATGTTCATGTTTCATGTTCATGGCATGTTTTCTTTGTGCTTTGGCATGCTCACTAGGTACCGGTTGCATGTACACACACACACACACGCGCGCGTACATGCAAGTGTGCGCAAACGCACACTTGTGCATGCATGCATGCACGCACACTTGTGCATGCATGCATGCATGTACACACGTGTGCGCACACTCCAATAGGAAGGCACTTAAAATAATCCTATAAAAACCTGTTCTAGGAGATGCACTTAATGACGTGCAGTTCAGATATGCTGTAGATTAAAATATGTCTTTGTCCGTCTGACTATGGGCATCCCTCTATTCAGCATGCATTCATGTCCTCCATTGTTTCGTCTTCGCTCATTCTTTTCTGTTCTTTATCTTTCAGCCACACGGATTCGTCTGATCCCCAGGGTGAATACGTCCAGGTAGGGCTCGTCAGCCTTCCTCTTGTCTGGTATTTGTCTGTGGGCGCCCCCTGTACAATCCTTCATGATGCAAGCCAGGCGGTGTGCGGACTATGGATGTCTGGGAGAAAAGCCTGTTGGTCTAGAAAAGCTTTTTATGATTTATTCCTAATGCCACCAGAGTACTTGAGCAGTGTCGCTGTGTAAGATACTTCAGTGAATGAAAATGCAACCACGCAATTATTGACTAAATGTGTTGGTCAATAACCACAGAGGGAAATGATTACACAACTAGTGAGCTAAAGTATCCAAATGAGTTGCTAAACACTGATTAGTACATTTTAGCGCACAATTAAATCCTGAACAGTGGAAAATAACAATTGGCTTTCAGGTTGTTAGAGCCAACTCCTCTTATGGGTGAATCTGAGGAATAATCCTTCCCTCTTCCTCCAACATAAGTAGGACACAAACCCTGAAGGAACACGAAACATGTATTACTGTGAAGCATTCAAATGAACAAACAAACAAACAAACAAACAAACACAATGCTACATTTCATTTCACTTACCTCCTATCTTCCTTTCTCTTCTTTCTTTCTTCCTTTCACTCATATGTATTTTATAACTGCACTCACCATAATACCAGCAGTATAGCCTCACATCCCAGGTTTGTGTAGCACTATGTTACCGTAATACCAGACCTATAGCCTCACATCCAGCGGTGATGCTTCTGTAGCAGTATCTTACCGTAATACCAGATCTATAGTATCCCATCCCAGGGGAGGTGTATCTGTTTGCATTAAGTCTCTTCCTTGCAGTGATATTAAGTCAGACCCTTGACGCAAGAGATCAAATGTAATTATGTGAGATTGCAGGGCTTTGGACTTCCACAATTAGGCCAATTTTAGCTCGCTCAGCCCGCATTGTGTCTAATTCGAGGTGTCACTCACCTAATTTGATCTCAGATAAAGCGGCTTGTGTCAGTGCCATGTTGCCAGCATGCATTTCCTGCTGTGGCCAATAGGTGGAGACAAAGGAAGTTAATGGGCTATCGGTGACTATCACAGTGGAAGTGCTTTCGTGACCTTGGGGTGAACAGAAAGAATGAACTGAATAAGAATGGAAAAGACACTGGATTATAGTTACAGGGAAATTCAACAGCAAGCCCTAGTGTGTTCATCATTATTATCTGTCTTCATCATCTTACGGTCTTTTATTTTATTATGGGTAGCGAAGTTTTGCATAATCCTTAATCAACCTGATAGTAATAGGTTTTCAGGGAACTTTCTGAATGATGAAGGCTGATAACACTTCCTCGCACATTTTCTATCTGGTGATAAATTACTTGCGGCCGTACTTTATTTGTTCAGGTTTTATTAAATATATCCTTTTTCCATTTTCTTTATCCTTTTTATTTGCACTGCAACCACTCTTACCTCTACCTCTCTTCTCCTCTCCTCTCTCCTCTCCTCCCCTCTCCTCTCTCCTCTCCTCCCCTCTCCTCCCCAATCCTCCCCTCCCCACTCCTCTCCTCTCCTCTCCTCTTCCCCTCCCCTCTCCTCCCCTTCCCGCTCCTCTCCTCTTGCCCTCCCCTCTCCTCTTGCCCTCCCCTCTCCTCTCTCCTCTCCTCCCAACTCCTCTCTTCTCCTCTCCTCTCGCCTCTCTCTTCCCCTCCCCTCTCCTCTCCTCTCCTCTCCTCTCCTCTCCTCTCCTCTCCTCTCCTCTCCTCTCCTCTCTTCTCCTCTCTTCTCCTCTCCTCTCGCCTCTCTCTTCCCCTCCCCTCCCCTCTCCTCTCCTCTCCTCTCCTCTCCCCTCCTCTCTCTTCTCCTCTCCTCTCCTCTCCTCTCTCTTATCCTCTCCTCTCAACTCTCTCCTCTCCTCTCCTCTCTCCTCTCCTCTCTCCTCTCTCTTCTCTCCTCTCCACTCCACCCCTCCCCTCCCCTCTCCTCTTCTCCCCTCCCCTCTCCTCTTCTCCCCTTTCCTCCCCTCTAATCGCCTCCTCCTCTCTAATCTCCTCCTCTCTCCTCATGCATGTACATCTATATCCCTAAAACATTTATGGCAACTGATGTTTAAATCAGGAGTTGCCCTGAATGTTCACTGCCATATAATGGTCAGCTGCTCCTATTGACTCATGAAACAACCTCAGTACATACGCGCACACACACACACATACACATACACATACACAGCATTAATGTCGAGATGAAGGTAGGCTGATGCAATTAGTAAAGGGACAGACACACAGAAAGACAGGTGCAGACGAATAAACCAACAGACGGGCTTACAGACAGACAGATGGAATGAACTGAGATGAACCATGAACTGAGATGAACCAGGAACTGAGATATTCAATTGATTGTTTTATTGTATTTTATAAGGGGCAAATGGACTTCCATCAAATCATCTGATCAATAAATAATGTCCGGCTGCGTACAGTACTTACCCGTCACGTGAATCATTTACCGCATATCTCCCGTTGATTTGTGTTATGGCAGAAGCATGGCCGGTCAAGCTATATATATTATTCAGTGTTTGATCCTTTATTAAAGATTAATACACATGGACATAAATAACTGCCTTATTAAACGCCAGGGTGGGACTGGTAAAAACAAGTAGCCACGACGTGCATACTCTGGTACATACGTCTGGTACTTGTGTATGTTTGTGTGTGTCTGTGTGTCTAATATGTACTATTATCAGATGCAAGTATTTGCATGAAAGTTCACTTTTGTTTCCACGTGTTTTTTTTGCTTTTATCTGCAGCTCAGCCCTGCTTTGTCTGCTAGTGTTTAGTGGCATGGTGTGTGTGGTGTGTGTGTGGGGGGGGGGGGGGGGAGTTCACATGTGGTTCATTACCAGACGGCTGGCACGAGCCTGTTTTAAAGAACGCTCAGCAATGTGTGTGTGTGTGTGTGTGTGTGTACGTGTTGGTGTTTTTGCGTGTGTGTGTGTTGGCACATACAGAAATGTGTTAAGGGATCAGCTGTGTGTATATGCGTTACTGCTATTTTGATTAAAAGATTGGTTAGAATTTCCTCTTTGTGTGTGTGTGTGTGTGTGTGAGAAATTAGATGAGATTTAATCATCAGATCTATTTGGTGTGTGTATTTGCTTCAATGAGTGTGTGTGTGTGTGTGTGTGTGTGTGTGTGTGTGTGTTCATGTGTTTCTATGTGCATTTGCGTTTGTATTTACGTCTGTCTATGTGCAATGCATTTGTGTGATTATTTCAGTGATTGTATGTGTGTGTGTCTGTCTACGTGCATGCGAGCGCCTGTGTCTGGTTGAGTGTGTGTATGTGTTGTACGACTATTACAGTAGATTAAATTAGCTTGGCGCCTCTGTTAGTGGGAGGCAGCGCATGCTAACCCGGCGCCCCCTTTGAGGCACTCCCTTGGATGGTCTTCAATGAATGTTCTTTCACTCACACAAACACACACACCCATCCACCCATACACACACACACACACACACACACACACACACATGCGCAAAAACACACGCTAACACACGCACACACACCCACCCATCCACACACACAGACCCACACACATGCACACACACACCCATACACACACACACACACACCCATACACACACACACATGCGCCAACACACACACGCTAACAAACGCACACACACACACACCCTTCCACCCACACACACATACACGCGCGCAAACACACACACGCTAGCACACACACACACACACACACACACACACACACACACACACACACACACACACACACACACACACACACACACACACACACACACACGCGTGCAAACACACACGCGTGCAAACACACACACGCGCGCGCGTGCAAACACACACACACACACACACACACACACACACACACACACACAAAAAGCCTTAATCCGTGCTCGTAGATATAATTTACATATGTCCTCATCTGGTTTCAGATAGTTGATTATTCAGACTAGTATCTGCTTATAGAAACAGCCCAGCTGCCACCAGGGTTGCAAATTTCCTGCATTTGTCCTTTACAGATAGTTGAACATGTTAACAATCATTATTCAATGAAACATAAATAATTAACAACAAGCAAGACGCATATATTTTTAGTAGTTTCAGTTTAATTTAAACAATTCCAGCTCCATATTAGTTATGTGAAACAAAAATCCATGAAGCACAAACTATTTAAACCAAGAGAATAATGAAACAATAAGGCTCTCGCTTGGGCGGTTCTTGTCTGCCAGTCCATGTTCCCCAAATGGTGCCGCCAAACATAACAATGTCAGTTGCGGCGCAATTACTGCCATTTTTAGACTAACAAGGCAGACCAAACCAAACCCATTTTTGAAAGAAATGGTACGCCAAACCTACTTTGTCGGTTAGTACATTTTTTGTCGGTTAAATTATTGATGCAGATTATTCGTTAATGGTTAATCATTAAATAGCCCTAAGTGCCACTGATATGCAGTCACTGTAGTGAGGTGTGAAGAGTTTAGGATGATGTGTTATAATGAGAAGTGAAAGTGCAGAGTTATGATGCCATCTGGATCAGGTATATACTCATTAGTTTAATTTGAATCCAGAAAATAAATAAAATCCGACGCACCCATGTTAAGTGGAATTAACAAATATAATCACTGAGAGGCTAAGGAAATGTTTCACTATTTAACAATGTTTTGTATTATTAGTTCTTGACTCAACTTGAGTGATACTGTAAATGGAATATAGCTGAGAAACATCTAATGAACATTGAGTGTGTCTGTTAAGTCTAAAATACTGAGATGGCAGAATACTTAGATGTTTCTGCTAGGCCAGGGGGACAAGGAAGAGCTGTTACTGGGGGTTATGTTGTCATGCAGGCTTTGAGTCTCGTAGATACACATATGAACACACACGTATGTACGCAAATATACACATATATACACTCACATTAGATACACATGGATAAACTACCTAAACATAGATGCACAATAATATAAATAGGTAAAGAAGCTACACGCATAAACACATTTATAAACATATATACACAAAGATAAAAATAAACATAGATACATGTAGATAAACAAACACATAGTTACACATTGATACACACAGGTACACATAGGTACACATCGATACACATAGATACACGTACACAAAGATACACATAGATACACATACGTAGCTACACATAGATACACGTAGATAAACATACTGGCTCAATGGAGGATTAGGTTTGGTTATTGCAACACAGACTGTCTGTGTGATGTATATCGGACGTGCATGCACACACATACACACACATGCACACACACACACACACACACACACACACACACACACACACACACACACACACACACACACACACACACACACACACACACGCACATACGGATACACACACACACATTAGCTATCACTATCATATCCCCAGTAGGGAACACCCCTTTGTTTACAGCGGGTGTGCGTGCGCACACACACACACACACATGCACTTACACACACACACACACACACACACACACACGGACACACACAATCACGTGCACGTGCGTGTCACCAGCCCTGCACACACACATGTTCCCATCAAAGGCACCCGAGCCAAAATAAAGGATTCCTCGTTTATCTTCAGTGTATTTCTTTAGCTTTCTCTAATTTTCTCTCCTCGCCTTTTCTCTTCCTGCAGTTTTGTTAAACACACACAGACAGACCCTCCCTCCCTCCCTCCCTCCCTCCCTCCCTCCCCTCCCTTCCCTCCCCCGCGCTCCCCCTCCCCTGCAGCACGAGCTGCCATAATTCTTTCATCAGCGCGGCGCTCACAGGACCACGCAGCGGCCCGCCTTTGTCTCCCCCATCAGCCGGCGGGACGGGATCACTAATTAATATTTAACGGAGGACCCCCCCCCCCCCAGCACGGGGGAGGACGGGAGAGACGGAGAGGGGAGAGGTGGAGGGGAGGGGGAGATGTGTGGGAGATGGAGGGAGGGGGAGCAGGGGGTAGAGGTGGAAAGGTGGACGGGAGGAGAGATGGGGGGGGGGATGGGGGGGAGGTGGGAGATGCTGGTGGCACGGGGGACATAGGGGGAGAGGTGGATGGGAGGGAAGACGAAGAGGTGGGAGGTGGTAGGGTGGGGGATGGGGGATGGGGAGAGGTGTACGGGAGGAGGGATGAATAGGCGGGAGGTGGTCACGTGGGGGGAGAGGTGGGGAGTAGGAGCGGGGGGGGGGGGGGGGTGGGGAGGTGAGGACGGGGTGTGTGCTAACCAGACGAGTAGAGGGGGGGGGGTGAAGGGAGGGAGGGGAAAAAAGGTTGAGCGACGGAGAGATTGAATGATGGAACGGCAGAGTGATGGAGTGGACGAGAAGGGGGAAGTAGAAGGGGTGGGGGCAGGAAGGTCTGGAAGAGGAGGAGGGGTAGGTGAGATGTGGGTGGGTGGGGGGGGGGGGGGGGGGGGCTACTGTAAGGGAGAGGAAAAAAGGAAGAAAGATGTGAGGCTGGGCTTTTAATTCCTCTCTGAATGGAGAGGAATGAGGAGTGGGAAGGGAGAAGGAGAGAGATTAGGAGCGCCAGGGAACCTCAGGAGGAGGTGAAAGGAGAGATGGAAAATAAATGAAGATGAAAAGAGCGGCAGAGGTGAGGGAAGAAGAAGAAAAGTTGAACGCGAAAGTTTAACATTTCAGCTCTTTATGGAAAGTATGCCTTCATGCGGAAACTTTAAAAGATACAACTAGAAATAGCTGGAAAGGTCAGCAAAACAGATGATTGGGCGACCACTTTAATCCACTCTCCTCTCGTTTATGAGATTCCAAATGTTGAGTATAATTGAACCGCAAAAGACCCTTAAGCTGCTAAACATCTTTTAATGCCGTCCAAAGATAGTAGGCTTATAAGCTAAGCCTCTTATGCGTCAGTATGCTTAATACACAGATATGCATTATGAAAATGAAGTGCATAAAACACATCATGTCGCTGTCTTCTGGAAGGAATTAGCATGGTCGGTACTCCTTTGTGCTAAGACCTCTCTATTGCGCTGCGTTGACTCTGGAGTACACAGAAGAAGGTCTGGATGTTGATGAGAAGAAAGCAAGCAGACTGGAGATTGTTTGAAACGCGGGAGGTCCATGAGCTAAATGAGACAGTTTATGGATGGGACACATTGCACCACCACCTTTAAAATGTAATCAAAACACATTTGAATCAAAGAAGCATGCATGAAAAAGGAAAAAATAGTCTACAGCACATTCAGTACATATCCAAAGTGGGATTTAATCTCCTTTTAAACAGATGATTAACAAAGCAGCTCTTATTTGAAAGACGTTAATAACTCTTAAACCATAAACTTATTGTTTAGTATTTTGTTGTACGCGGTAAAGTCTTGGTTTCAGCTGGTCTCCTCTCGAGCGGGGGGGGCGGTGTCATCTCGGGCCCACCCTTCCCAGTTCGGGTGGAGTGGTGTGTGGCCCCCGCCCGTCCTAATGCCTGTTTTGATTGTTTCTGTTGTGGTATTACAGAGGATTTCAGGGCAGGAAACCCCACCAGCTCCCCGTTCCTTATGAGATTATACCAGGCTCCGCAGCTGTGTGGCCAGGGTGTAATCCTGTACTGGGACCACTGGGACTCCGGGACGCGATAACTGGAAGACTCCTTATCTTGCCCCCCCTTATCTTGTAGCCTCCACCTTATCTGTCCCGCGTCCCCCCCTTCTCCAGGCTCTGAGCGCTGTGTACAATTAGTTTATTGATTACTGGACAGAAATGCTTGCTTGCGTGTTATTCTGGTGGCGTGTTGCTGACGCGATTCGTCAATTCTAAAGAATTGTTTGTCGGTTGTGATGGTGAGGATTGATCCGTTGTTTGGGTCATTCGTCTCTCAGCAAAAACAAGAACAAAAATATGCTGCCTACGGATGCTGTGCTATTGAGATGCTTTCTTTGTTTCGGATCCTTGCTCGACAGGGAAGGCTCATTCTAGACTGGGTGACTGCGATGGGGATTTCCCATAATTAATGGTATTTTCTAAACGACGTGATTAATCAAGTCATGGAAGACAATAGATGGCTTCATAGATGAATAGGCAATACAAATGATTGTTATGTGCAGCCCTAATTTTTAACATGCTTATGGTTGATGGAGGGGGAGGGAGAGAGAGAGAGAGAGAGAGAGAGAGAGAGAGAGAGAGAGAGAGAGAGAGAGAGAGAGAGAGAGAGAGAGAGAGAGAGAGAGAGAGAGAGAGAGAGAGAGAGAGAGAGAGAGAGAGAGAGAGAGAGAGAGAGAGAGAGAGAGAAGGGCTGTGTGAAGAGAGGTGCTGGCCTCTTGAAGTCCATCCTACCCTGAAGTGGTGCAGACCTAACTTAAAGCGCTGTTACAATTTAGGATGCTGTCAAGGTTTCTCCCTGCGTTGCCATGGCGAAGCGTCCTCAATGATGTCACCTATTCGGGCCCCTGGGGGGGAGGAAGCTCCGCCTCCTCGAATCGTCTCCCTCCTGCACTCCTGTGTGTGTGTGTTTAGTGTGTGTGTGTGTGCAATGAGTGCACATTGTGTGCGCATGTCTCTTAATGTGCGCGTGTGCAATGGGCCGGTGAAAATTAGAGCATTTTATCCATGAAACACCTGCCTTCCTTCCTGTCTGTGTGTTCTTCCAGCTCATAATTACACGTCCTGCTGCAGTCTGCAAGTACCCAGAGAAACACATCATTATGCACACACACACACACACACGCACACACACACACACACACACACACACACACACACACACACACACACACACACACACACACACACACACACACACACACACACACACACACACACACACACAAAGAGGAAGAGAGCGAGAGAGAGACACCACACAAGAGCGAGAGAGGTTTAGATAGGGAGAGAGAGGGAACAGTGCTGTCAACATTATTTCACCACAGGAACCAAATGCTAAATTGCTACCCCCCCCCCCCCACCCCACAATGTTTAATGATATATGCAGAGCCGTGCATTTCCATACTTATGAGAAAAAGTGAGGAATTGTGTGTGTGCGCTTGTGTGTAGGGGGGGTGTAGGGGTGTGTGGAGGGGGACTTTAGGGGGGGTGGGTGGAGGGAGAATTCAGGGGGATGCGTGTGTAGGGGGCATAGGGGTGTGTGGAGGTTGGCTTTAGGGGTGTGGGTATAGGGTGTGATAGTGTGTGTGTGTGTGTGTGTGTGTGTGTGTGTGTGTGTGTGTGTGTGTGTGTGTGTGGGTGCCACATTCCTCCCCCCTGCCACCCCTGGGTTCTTTTCAGTAGTGAACTAAAGGACACATTCCGGTTGGGGGGGCGGGCATTACAAACACATTCAATTTGAAGCGCCTCTTCTGCTCGCAATCCTCCAGCTTTTCCCAAACATCCAAATCCACAGATTGATAATTCTCTTTTATCCAATAAACATTTATTATTATGATTATTATTATTTCCCTTGAACTTTTGCCATCATCATGAATACCTGATCCTGCCTCAGAGCGCGGTCAATATTGCCTCAAAGAGGTGGACAAGCGGGGGTCGTGGGTGGGGTCTGGCAGCAACTCGACAGCACTCCTCTCCTCTGCTCTGCCTGCTAGCTATCCCCCTTCTCCTCCCTCCCTCCCTGCCTCCCTCCCTCCCTCTATCCTCTCTCCCACTGGTCCACCCTCCCCCCACCCACACTCTTTTCATCGGCAAAGCAATGAGGTAATCCCTAGCAGCGGAGTGAAGCGCAGCCAGTGCAGCGGGAGAAGAAGAGGCGGAGGGCGGAAGCCCACCAGAAGCCGGGTTGTGGTGCAGCAACGGCAGCAGCAGCAGCAGCAGCTCGAGCGGCGATGTCAGGAGCACTAGTATCGCGCGCCGGGATCAGTGGCAGCTGTTAGCGTCTCGCTCCTCGTCGATAATAGCTAATATGTTTAGAGGTGCGGCTGTGGTGTTAGCATTATAGCGTGATAGCTTATTTTAGCCCCTTTGGAGTGGCCGGAGCACTATGTTGGCAGATTGTTAGACGTCGAGGCTTTCGCCCTGAAGATTTGTTGGAAAAGAACGGGCAGACAGTCGGAAATAAAAGAAGATAAAACAGGCGCCAGCGAGGGGAAAAGAAAAAGAAAAGTGAGGTGGGATACGGAGAGGTTTATGAGAAAGGAAGGGGTAAGGACGGGGTGAAGGGGAGACCGAAGCAGGTGGAGGCTGTCCTCCCAGCGGGAGGAGACGAGGTGGTGTAGAGGAAGGTGTGTTCCTCCTCACCATGACGGAGCGGTGCAGCCTCTGGAGCGCTCTGTCGGCTGCAGCATGCTGCTTCTACCGCGGGTCCCTCATGCAGGTGCAGGTGAGAGAGAGTCAGGTGAGAGCAAGCGAGGGGGAGCGGGAGATTGTGTGTGTGTGTGTGTGTGTGTGTGTGTGTGTGTGTGTGTGTGTGTGTGTGTGTGTGTGTGTGTGTGTGTGTGTGTGTGTGTGTGTGTGTGTGTGTGTGTGTGTGTGTGTGTGTGTGTGTGTGTGTCAGTCTGTGTGTGCAAATGTTGAGTTGCCTCCTGTGTATCTGTGCCACTGTTTGTGTAACAGCAGGCGTGTGTGTAACTACGCGTGTATATCTGTGTGTGTGTGTCATCAAGACAGTCCATGCATTGGCAAATGTGTGTCAGCAACACTACAAAGTATCATCAATACAAATACATCTTCGTCAATAACAAAGTGTCTTATCTATTCTGAGCAGTTCATCAATGTAAGGTTATTCGTGTTTGATTTGGACAAAGGCACAATGTGAGAGAGAGAGAGAGAGAGAGAGAGAGAGAGAGAGAGAGAGAGAGAGAGAGAGAGAGAGAGAGAGAGAGAGAGAGAGAGAGAGAGAGAGAGAGAGAGAGAGAGAGAGAGAGAGAGAGAGAGACAAGGAGAGGGGGAGAGGGAGAGAGAGCGAGCACACAATGTCAGCCAAGCTGATGACCTTAGATGATGGAGTGTACTACCAACTACTCAGGACTATGTCATGGACTATTTTAAAATGCATGCATGTGTGTGATAGGGGGTGTAGGGAGAGAGATAGAGAGACATTGGCACAAGGTGTACAGTGTGTGTGTTTAGGAGAGAGGGAGAGGGAGAGGAAGAGAGAGCGAGAGCGAGCAATGGGCAGACATTACGTGTTCTGTTTGTGTGTGAGAGAAAGAGAAACAGAGACCAAAAAAAAGTCTGACACACAGGGGGTAGACGTCACTGTGTGTGTGTGCGCGCGTGTGTGTGTGTGTGTGTGTGTATGTGATGGGGACAGGAGAGATGGGCAGAAACAGAAAGTAATGGGTGTGTCTGGCAGGACTGTATCAGTTCTACTTTGGGCTAATTCTGGATTGGTGTCTGAAACCAAATATATGTACCGATTTCTGGCACCAATCCAGCTTTTGCATCTGAGCCTTGCTGTTCTGTGTTTATGTGTGTCATGTGTGTGTGCTTGTGAGCGTGAGCGTGCGTGTGTGCATGGATGAGAAAAAAGCAATAACATACATCAACTGAGAGAACAAAAGCAAAGGGGATTAAGCTTACAAGTGTAATTATAAAGCTTCAAGGCCTCGCTGGGGTTTATGCTACTGTATAGGACGGGATTTGATTCCCGTACACTTGTTTATATACGTCTTGTGTTCTCGTGTCATTCTTCTCACTTCTTCAAACCCTCTCATATTGTGTTATAGACATATTGCAGTTCAAAGCCTGCAATATTGTCTCTTTTTTGTGGGTGCGTCTTGTGATACTTTTAAAATGTTTGTGTGTGTATTTATGGATGCCAGTTCAGAAAAGCATGTCTAGTTAACTGTTTATGTAAGATCGTTTTGGATTCATGACCATAGCTCTTGATCCAGAGAGAGAGAGAGAGAGTTAAAGTGAGGGAGCTTTAGTCTGGTGGACCTGCCATGTGCGACTGTGTTCAAGCGATGTTTGTGTTCCAATAAAAGCAGGATTCAAAGGCGTCCTCTGATGACCTCTGGATTTCACTAAAAACAACTGTCCCAAAATGAACCAGAAATCTGTGTAACAGAGTACCATATTTTGGGAACTGGGTTTGCCTTCAAATACTACGGTATTATTACTCCTTGGTGTGCAGTTACAGTCCCGTTCGGGTGTCTTTACTCAGCAATTATGTATTTATACATGCGTCCCTTTTGAATTAAGTTTCCATCCAGCCAGCCCTAAACATAGTCGAACACACTGAACGTCTATAAGCGTTCACCCTCTGGAGGAAGGAACCCCTTCCATCTCAGTGGGCTGGAGACCAAACGCACATGACTGACATAACAACCTCTACATATGTCATGACCGGCACTGGCGTGGCGGCAGGAACTAAAATGAGACGGGATCCAAATGCAGACCAGACCCGAGTATGTGGGAAATGAGGCAGAAAAAAGGCTTTTAATAGAAAAAACTCATAAAACCACAGTTCCATGAACTGGCGAACAGCGAGAGAACCACAAAAACAAAGGGACATGTTAGATAAAAACTAACTGTCAAGGGAACAAAGGAATGGAAGTTTTATATAAAGGAAGAGGCTGATCAGGGAACGAGGTGCAGGTGGGAAGACCAGGACAAGGACAGACAGGTGAGGGGAATGAAGTCATTGCAGGCTGGATCTGGATGTGAAGTGAGGGGGAAACGTCTAAGGACATCTGGTGGACAGGTGGAGAACAAACACTAAACAACAAAGACTCAGGGTCAGACCACGATACAGAAGCACAGCGGGACCCTGCAGGGGCGGCGTTTATGTCAAGTCTGAAAAAAAACCATAATGGTGGTTGCCTTGTATGTAAAAAAACATATAAAAGAAGGAAGTTACAAATGACCCCGGGGCCATGCAGAATCCCCTGAGTCACGGTGCGTCTCGCGGTGGCGGAGGCGATGCTGATGACGGTACCCTGCCTTGGTCACACGGCCTTTTGTTTAGAATATGCCCTCCATCAGCACAACGGCGCGGGGAGATTACCAGCGCTGTGCGGTAATAACGTGGCGAGGGGGGGGGGGGGGGGGGGGGGGCATAAAGAGGAGCGGGGCCGAAACACGAAGGCGCTCTTGGACAATATGATGATGATTGTGATAATAACTGGGCCCTGAGTACACAGAGTACAGAGAGGAAATGAGTGGAAGAAACAGAGCAGGCAAGAGTAGACAAAGATGAGAGTAGGATGGATGGGTGGGTGGATGGATAGCATTCAGTCTCGGTTCATCAGCTGTATCATTAGGGAGATTTAGGGGTAACTCTTGGTCTAGACTGAATAATGCTGTACACACACACACACACACACACACACACACACACACACACACACACACACACACACACACACACACACACACACACACACACACACACACACAGAGAGAGAGATTTCCCATTGTTGCTACATTATCCCCAATGCTTCCAGCGCGTCTCTCTGGGACAATGTAACCCCCAGTGACATAATCCCCTAGACCCTCATATCTGCCACATGGAATACACACACACACACACACACACACACATACACACCCATGTGCGCACACACTCGTATGCATTCACTGCTTCTGACAAAGTTAATCCTGTCTTTCTGTAAGGGCCAGACCCTAACACGCCCTCGGCGATTTTCACTCTCTCCCTCTCTCTTCCTTGCTCTCTTTGTCTCTCTCTTTGTCTCTCTCTGTCTCTCCTTCATCTCATACACATACTTGAATATTCACTTTTGATTGGTTTTATCTCTCAAAAGACTTAAGTTCTTCATTTTTTTTTTTTTATGTATTTTTCAAGCCAAAGCCACATTCAAAGAATATGACTTGTTTGATTGATCAGTGAGAAGGATACAATTACAATACAATGAATTTCTGTCCAATTCTGTTCGAAAAACAGTTGGACAGCAACTTTTGGAAGTTCTGTCTTTAATTATATCGCATCACATTTCCTCAGACTGTGGCTCAGATGAAATGTTCACATTCATTCACATAATCAATCCAATGAATCATAATCCACTAGTTCTATTCTTCTGCTCTTGACAGATTTGTAATTTTTTCAGGCCTGGCTCTGCTGAAGCTTACTTTTGGAGAGACGGCATGCTGTCAGTCAGCCAGTCATTCAGCCAGTCAGTCAGTCAGTCATTCTTTCAATAACCCTTTGGGTCTGTCAGTAACTTTAGCTTAGCTGGCGGTAGTTAGCCCTTCAGGCTCCTAAGGACCCCGGTGGTATTGTATCATCCTGGCTCAGAACCAGGAACAACCCATGGGAGAAATGCTGTGAATGCCTTTTTGTGCATTGCCTTTTCACATGGTTTGGGTCTGCGTTTGTTTATATGTGTGTGTTTGTATATGTGGGTGTTTATACGTGTCTGTGTGTTTGTATATATGTGTATGTGTGTGTGTGTGTGTGTGTTATGCCCATCCAGACAAGACAGCCAAAGCCAATTGGTATGTTCAGCAGTGAAATATCGCCTGTGTAATCCCCTCTTTTCCACTCCTCCTATCTTTCACTCTCGCTCTTCCTCTCACCCCTTCTCGCTCTTACTCTCTCTCTCTCTCCCTCTCTCACCCTCTTCCCTCCTCTCCCGAAGCTTCGCCACAAATCCTCTTTTGGCGTGTCTGCCTGTCACACCCTGCGGTGCTTGTGGTGCGAAGGCCAGCTGTGCGCACAGCCCGCGAGTGTGTGTGCGTGTGTGTGTTCACATTTCAGCTTCCCACTGTGACGTTCCTGGCAGTAGTGAGGGACGTGTGTGTGTACGTAGGTGTCCACGTGTGTTTCCTTGTGTGTGTGTTTGTGTATGTGTGTGTGTGTGTGTGTGTGTGTTCGTCGATATACCGATGTGTCTGTGTGTACGTGGGTTGTGCGAGCGTGCGTGTGTGTTGCAGCACAGTTTATCCTGGTGTCGCCCACTTTTTTGTGTGTGTTGCGTGGTTTCCGCTGGCGGCCAGATTACAGGTACTCTTCCTACTGGAGAGCTCCTGAAGTGAAGGGAAACGTCAGCCACAAGGCACTCGTCACACACAGCCAAAGGTCAGCCTGCCGCGTAATGCTAACTCGCTGCTCGTGTACAATACGCCTTCCGCCTCTTTTACTGAAAAGCCGGGGAGTTTTCCTGGGAACAGCAGACTTCGGGCCTCATGCTGGGCTTTGAAGCATCCCGGGCAAGACGGCAACAAACCAAATCCATCCAATTAAAGATTTACCCGCTGTTTGGTGCCTCGCGAAAGTGGAGACGTGTTATTTATGGATTCGTTTATTAGTTGCACCCATTGAACTTCTGTTTGATAACAGTGTAAGCCCTTTCACTTTTAATCAACATTACCTTCATTACATTTACTATTATTTTTGTATTAAACCAGAAAAACACGGGTACCGTTATTGCTTTCTTAAGTCCCTTAGTACAAATTCACCTTCGACTTGTGTTTAACCCAAATTGTATAAAAAGGGTAACAGCAGAGTACCTTAATCATACAAGTCTTGTACATTTAAGTAACCGTCCAATAACCATGTCGCTGCATGTTTTTAGGAGCGAACTGAATAAATTCTCCAGTTACTCACTTCAACTTCCTTGGGGCTGACAGCCTGGAGCTAAGTACAGGGACACTGTCACAGATGAACTGTATCTTCTGCAGCAGTAGGAGCTGTAGATCAGCGTCTCGGCTGTCCCACAGTCTGCCTCCACTGTTTCTCTCCTCCTCTAGCACTTGCTTCCACAGCAGTAATTCATTCTGGACACTCTCTGTTCTGTTGTCGACAGTTTTTCATTACTCAGTTTTTAGTTCTCAGTCTTTCCGAACCATCTTGTTTCGTCTAAACGGATGTTCGCCGAGAGGAATGAGCCAGGCATAACTTGCAGACCCATAGATGTACCCATATCTATTCTAAAATGCTTCTAATGCACACGCTACAGATTAGATTCTGCTTCGAGCCATACCTCCCATCCCAAGTATTGAAATTCTATTGTTTCTTCCCTCTGCATAAATTAACTAGGAAGAAAAAGGAGTGTGGGAACTAGAGAGCTATTAGAGTGTGTATTTAAGTGTGTGTGTGTGCACGTGCACGTGTGTGTTTAAGGAAGCCTTACTCTGTGTCTGTGTGCAACTCTTGTGTTCATCTCTGGATCCAATTGGGCTTTGTTTTGCTTAATGGTTAATAGCGGCGCTAGTCGGCAGTGATAGATTCCCCACTTTGCCGTGCTGCATTCATTCTTATTAGAGTGAAGATGCTGTCTGCCCACGCCCAGAGCACATCTCTGCCGCTCCACTGTTTGTGTTATTGGTCTGGAGCGGGGAGAATCGTCAAGTTGTTAGCGTGATGGATGTTTTTCAATGTTGCGCTTTGATTTGCGTCCCCTCTCGCTCTTGCTTGGGTAATATCTGAATGGGATGAATCAAATGTGTAACGGCACGCCTCTTGAAAGAGCACAAGCCCACAAAGAAAGAGCTTTATTTTTCCCAGACGGTTTAGTAGTGTGTGTTTATTTACGCGTGCCCCTAAGGGAGTAA
>NC_044051.1:15720362-15750362 GCF_902167405.1 Gadus morhua | reverse complement strand
CCCATAAACACAGGTCGATACAGCTTCTCATGAAAAAAAGGCCACGTATTCGTGGACACAGACTCACACACAGAAATGAACCCACACACCTGACACAGGCACGACACATACAAACGTGCCCTGGCATTCCGGGGTTTAATGTCCAGTAGTGGTGGGGGACACTTTGTATGGGGCGTACACGTGCGGCTGTGTAGGACAACAACAGACCTGAGAGAGCAGCAGAGCAGATAAGAGGCATGGGCCCGGCCACGGGCGGCCCAGATAAACAGGACATTAAGAGCTGAATAATGGAGATATGCAGGGGAAGCGGGTCATAGAGGGCGAGAGAGAGGGAGAGAGAGAGAGAGGGAGGGCGAGAGAGACAGAGAGAGACCACTCCTGTGTGTGATGAACGGCAGGGAGGTAGCAGGGAGACGCGGGGGACGATGAATCCCAGCCAGGAAGGCCATTAACGCTGTCCACGCCCCAGCCCCTCTCTGGCTCTGAGTCACCGGGTCCACGCTGAAAACCGCTCCAAGAGAACCAGACGTAAACAACATACACATACTGTTTATGTTCTGTTGCTCAGCGCTGGATTGATTATGCAGAGGAGAGGATGGAGAGAGTAACACGTACCTGGGTCCATACCGATTTCATCTGATTTGTCTGAATCTCGATACGTTTGTTGTTTTGAGTTTTAACAGTAAAGTTTAAAGTAATGTCCAGCGTGGCAATTGAATGAATGTGCAATCGTGGTTGATGAACACTTTGAGGATCATGCCACTCAGGACAGGAGCATAATGGGTAGCAGAGGGTGTTGTCGTGAAGTCATCTTTGTCAGATCAGACCGGTAGATGCTGGTCTATGAACGGAGAGAGGTGTGTAACGGGGGGTGGGGGGGAAAGGAGCGAACCGGAGCAGAAAGCTCTCACTCTTCCTGATCGCTCTTAAGGCCAGTGCTTGCAGACTGCCAAGGTCTAAAGAGAGAAGGAACGAGTCCACTTTTAGGTGGATTGGTTTGGTGGTGCCAGTCAAAATCAATCAATGTCTGTAACTGATCTGGCTGGGAGTTTCTAAGAAGACCCAAGTGTACGTTCTGTTCCCATTAACTCCCAACATCCACGCGTGATTGATGGATGGATTTTTGTTTGTTTCCCTGGCGACTGCCACCCTTCTGTAAAGCATTAAGGAATGACGCTGCCCTCCAGACTAGACCATTGGTACCAGTGTATTGAATACAACATATTCATAGTGCAACCTCAATTCATGTCTCTCGGTCATACACAAACCAGCAGGCATGTCAACCACACGCAGAGCAGCAGCTTCCAGCTGGTTGATATAACAAGGGGTGAGGTTTGTTGCTCAGGGCCACATCAGCAGAAGAAACCAGGGGTCGAACCGTCAACCCCACTGGCTGGCAGGCCCTCTGCTTAACCTTGGAGTTACTGCTGGCTTCAGTGACGATTGCGCTCCTTCAAATGAACCATCTAAACATAACAAAAGTCCTGAACTCTGATTAGCTCAATATCTCGGGCAGTGGGTTCAATTGCCTACGGCTCAGGTGGGACCGACAGTAGATCAGTTGGAAGAGGCAGTCGTTTAGTTAGGAAACATCCACTGTTGGGGAACAAATGCAGAAATCATACTTAAATGCATGCATGCGCACACACACACACACACACACACATAGTGGAGTAATATAGTACCGTCAACCAGCCATGTTTTTCACTTCAATTCACAGCACTGCACGTGACCGAGCACATACACACAAACTAGGGGCACATTAACACCCCCCCCCCCCCTCAGCCCAAACACACACACACACACACACACACACACACACACACACACACACACACACACACACACACACACACACACACACCAAATAGAAACATGCATTTTCCTTCCTTGGGGGAAACACCAGCTGGGGCCTGGTATGGAGTAACCATGGCAACTGCATCTATAGGTGTGGCATTGCTGAATGTGCACTTAAGGAGCGGAGTGTGTGTGGGGGTGTTGGGATGGCCAAGGTTTGTGTGTGTGTGTGTGTGTGTGTGTGTGTGTGTGTGTGTGTGTGTGTGTGTGTGTGTGTGTGTGTGTGTGTGTGATGCATGCATACACTTCACTAAAATCAGTGCCCCAACCAATCATTGGCCTGATTCCAGCCAACCGGGCAGTCCCCTGGGGGACCAGATGACCCCCTTACACTGTGTGTCTGCACGCACGCAAACGCATGTGTTGTCGTGGTGACCGATTACCTTTGATTGACGTTGTTGATGACTTCATCTAAATGAAAAAAAAAATAGTGGCGTGATGTATGGAGACACACATGGGACACGTGTGTGTGTGTGTGTGTGTGTGTGTGTGTGTGTGTGTGTGTGTGTGTGTGTGTGTGTGCGTGTGCGTGTGCGTGTGTGTGTGTGTGTGTGTGTGCGTTTGTGTGCGTGTGTTTGTGCACATAAACACATTATACTGCAAACTTCCAGCTGCATGATATACTCAATATATGTATTGAATAATATATTCATATTTTACAACTGATTTTTTTCAAATCGCCACTGTTATACGCCTTACTTATGATTTAGTTACAATATAATAATGTAATCAAAATACAAGTTCATCTTTACATCCAAGGTACACATTTTGTATCTCAAAAACTGCTTGTAGACAGCAGGCCTTAGGCCTGTGTCTGCGAAACTGTATGGGAAGTAAATGTTTACCCCTTTCAGTGTGCATGTCTGTGTGTGTGCGTGGGCCTGTGTGTGTGTGTGTGTGTGTGTGCGTGTGTGTGTGTGTGCCTGTAGGCCTGTTTAGAGGACCCCAGGGGTTCTGGAGACTGGGGAGATCAGGCAGTCAGTAGACAGTTTAGTAGTCAGGCTTCATTAAAATCTTCTCTTGGTGTTTGTAGCTCTGTTTGTGGGAGTAGATATATGAACATGTGCTGCTGTTGTTTGTGTGTGTGTATGTGTGTGTGCCTGTCTGTCTTTCTGTCTTCAGAAAGAATGTGTGCTTAACTGTTTTTGTGTGTGTGTGCGCGTGCATGCGCGTGTGTGTATATACATCTCTGTTTATATACTGTTTATGTCTGTCTTATGGTCTTCCTAGAGTGTGTATGTGGTTGGTTGTGTGTGTGTGTGTGTGTGTGTGAGACGTGTGTGTGTCAGTTTGACATGTTGCAGTGATTACAGACTTCCTTTTTTGCCACCATAGCTGTCATGCGTGCTGACAGTGCTGTCACAGTACACACACACACAGCTTATCAACACAGATCAGAATGCCAGAGATGAATGAGTGCAGGAAATTCAGACCAGTCCGTACGAGAGAGAGAGAGAGAGAGAGAGAGAGAGAGAGAGAGAGAGAGAGAGAGAGAGAGAGAGAGAGAGAGAGAGAGAGAGAGAGAGAGAGAGAGAGAGAGAGAGAGAGAGAGAGAGAGAGAGAGAGAGAGAGAGAGAGAGAGAGAGAAAACACTGGGGGAATAGCAATAGCAGGACTGAAATGGAGATAAGATATGAAATGCGCTATGAATTTTATGTTTCGTCCAATTCACCACCTTTTCTTCTGTTCTCCAAAGAAAAGAAGAGAGCCCCACTGAAAGTGAGATGAAACGTGAAACAAGGTTTGAAATGTAATCATCCTACTGGTCTACTGGTCTACTGGATGGGCTGCAGAAGGAGAGATGAGAGGGGTAGCTCAAAGGGAACCTGCTCCATAAGAAATAATAAGGGGAGATGGAGGAAGATGCTCATAGTGTAATATATAATATGTAATGTTTTTCGTGTAGAGAAAAGCCCCCGTCAGAGAGGAGGAACAGAGAGATGTTCTCCATGGAGAGAGGATGTGGAGTAATAGAAGAACAGACACGGGGAGAGAGAGGGGGAACTAGAGGGAGCGATGGGGAATGAGTGCTGTGTGTCACATTCTGTCCAACACCTGTCACTCAGAGCACGGTGGGTTTTTAGAGACCAAACAGACTGTATATGTGTGTTGGCGTGTGCATGCATATGCAAATGTGTTGCCAAGGAAGTGCATGTTATATGTATATACTGGCATGTTCGGTAAATAAATGCCCCATGTGTGCATGCTTATGGCGTGTACTTTGTTTCTTTCTGTATTTGTTTCTTTCGTTCTTTCTTTTTGATTTTCTTACTTTCGCCTTTCCCTCCTGCTTTATTTCTTTCTTTCATTCAAAATTTTCTCAGAATAAAGAACTGCAAAACCTCTATCCATTTTTCTTATTGGAAACTTGGATTTTTTTACGTAAAATTATATTGATGCGCGTCTGTGTGGGTGTATCGTTATGGGAGGTGCCTCTTTATGTTAATATCAATGCAGCAGCTTCCCCGCCAGTGGGGAGGCACGAGCTCTGATATCCATGAGGAGCACATTGTGAAGGTAGCCGGGCCATGCAGGGGATTACACTGGTCTGGAGGGCCTCTCATATCAACCACATCACGTGTGTGTGTGTGTGTGTGTGTGTCTGTGTGTGTGTGTGTGTGTAGGGAGATATGAGGATTAAAGGGTCTTTAGGCACGGGTCATGCTTTCTAAACACCTAAAAGGTAACGTCTCTTGGAGAGTCACGCTAGGCATTGGGGGAATAGAGCCTAGCCCGAAAGAAAGCAGATTAAGGGATGATACTAGGGGTGGGTGTGTATGTGTGTGTGAGACAACAGCGGGGCTGATGTACCCCTTAATACCAGCACACATGGGTCTTTGCTGTGGCAACCGGATGTAGGGTCAGCCTATATCCGTTGTGACGGATCGCACATGGACGTTCAGAACAGAATCACTGGCACAGAATCACTCCTACTTCTTTGTTTTTCAGGGCTCAACAGGGGTTGGCTTTTAGATTCTGAATACTGCATTATTTTGCAATGATTATGCATCTTATTTATAAGTTCTGTTTTTTTTTTTGTTGAGTTGATGTCCCAGATGAATTCTCTTGTTGCTTTGTTGTTGATCTACTTGTTTTCCCTAATGAAATAGTTACCAATACGTCAAACGCAAAAATAAATAGAATACTGATTGATAAAAAAGCGTTGTGTTCTCCAGAAATATGAGCAAAAAACCAAGGAAGACACGTGCAAACACACGTGCATGTCTAGAGGAAAACAACATAAAGGATTTATCCATCTCTGACCCTGCCCTATTTCTATTTTGGCTGGGGGAGGGCGTCCATCTTAGATTTCTGTTGGTAATTTTAAATGATTTGGCTGTCAGAGCTGAGTCGGCAGTGCCGTGCTAAAGCTATAAGGCAGAAGCCTCTGATAGGCCGGCAGTGAGGAAGTGGGAGTGAACGTTTGGCTGTGTGAATTAGGTGATGGATCATGCTGGGGTACTGTCTGTGACCCTCACGCTCTCTTTCTCTTGCCCTCTTTGTCATACACACACACCCACACACACACTCACACTCACACACTCCTAACCCCCATAGCTGAATAAGCCCCCCTAACCACTGTTCTAAACCATACACCCCATTCTAGTAATGAATATAGACCCCTCCCCCCGCCATAGCATCCCCTCAGCCCCCAGCCCCCAGAGATGGACTTAAAAAGAGCTAGCCATCCAGACATTTGGACTCACAAGCACACACACAGACACACACCACTCAGTCCATCTTGTTATTTTTTTGTGCCTCAGTTGCCTAATTGCCAAAACTCTTATCTCTAAATGCGCTACGTTTGCCCGCCTGCCTGCCAGACTGCCTGACTGCCTGTCTCTGTCTGCCTGCCTGTCTGTCGGCCTGTCTGTCTGTTTGCCTGTTTTCTGCCTGTCTCTCTCTCCCTGTCTGTATGACTGTGCCCCTCCTCTTGGAGTAGCACTAGTAGCAGCAGCCCCAGCAGTGTAATTACAGGGAGCTGAACTCTGACTGCCGTGTAAAGTATGGGAGGCTCAACCACACATGATAGGCCAACATGCCAACTCACGCAATGATATGTTGCTATAGCAACAGAAGCTGCGGTGCATGGCGGGGGGGGGGGCATATAAATGACATAGTATGTCATTGTAATAATATAGATTGTCTCGTATAATTTTTTCCTTTGTCTCTCGCTCTCTCTGTCTTGCTCTCTCTCTCGGTCTCTCTCTCGATCTCGATACGTTGTACACGCCCTGCAATGCAAACATTGTTGATATTTATGGGGAATTAAAGCTGTTCCTCCCTGTATCTCTGCTCCTTACCCCCCTCCCTCTCTCTATAACCCGGTACTCTAACTATAATTATTTAGCTTTTTGCAGCGCACTCCCAGCCTAAACGGCCAATTTACCTAAAAATACCCCCGCAATAAAAACCACAACATATTGTTCCACTCCCACAACCATCAAGGCTGTTTCCCCGTCGCCGTCCCAGAGAACGGGAGCAAAACTGTTTGTTCTGCAGCACCGCGGGCAACCAAACAACATTACATTTGATGAAAAACAACTAAAACCTCTGCAGCGAGGTCTCTGTAAAAGACACAGCGACCAGTTCAGTCCCCAGGACATACCCGTCCAACTCGGTCCAGCTGGGAGGAAGAGGGGGGGGGGGGGGGGGGACATGTTTGAAAAGGATTCTGTACCTTTTGGCCCACAGACAACACTTCCTACGCAGGTGTTGTGCCGTATTAAAAAGTGGTTTCTACGTTTTTTCCCCCAGCTGATATAACCTTTGCAGCTTCTGTTTGCCGGGGGGTCGTTGAAGATGTGACAAACCCTGGGCGATTTCGAAGCGGACGAACTGTCTTGAACGCCCACCTTGGCCCGTTGCTCCGTAGGCCTCTTTGGGTCACGCCGTTCCGTCAAGGACTAGCCAGGCATACGGGAGGAAGTGCCTAAAGACAGGTTCATCTTTATTTTCCTGCGTTGAGCCGGCTGCGGTGCTGTTTATCTGCCTTCCGCCCTCGCTCCCGCCTCGTCAAAGTCCGCCCAGCTCTGTTTTGATGTCAGCGAATTCCCTGAACCATATCGTAAAATGAGTCCCATTGACATTTCAATTTGCTGCCGTACCCCATCACACAACGCTCACATGCACACACACGCAGACACACACACACACACACACACACACACACACACACGCACACGCACATCAACAAAGAAACACAGATGCACATGGACACGCACACACATCGTGTGCACCAATTTGATTGCGGAGCATCCATGGCAGGCAGAGATCGTGGATTTCCTCAGAGGCAAGAAAAGCAATAACAGCACACTTGACCTCTGCTCTTTTATTGGGTTGCTCTCCTTCACACTCACACCCACAAACAGATACACACACACACACACACACACACACACACACACGTGTGTGTGTGTCATACCCTCCCTTCCTTAGGGAGGAGGGGGAGGATGGGGGTGGAGAGGGAAGGTTTGGGAGGGGGGGATAGGAAGGAAAAGTACAAAAAGGATGAGAGGAGAGTGGAAGGATAGGGACTTGATAATCTCATCTGTGCAGGAGAGAGGGGAGAGAGAAGGAAAGAGTCACAGTCGGGGAGAGGGAGATGAATCGAGCGAGAGAAAGAGAGAGGGGGAGCGAGGGATAGAGAGGGAGAGAGAGAGGCAGAAATGGACAGGGAGAGAGGGAGACCAGGAGAGCGAGAGTGTCTTGTACTGACCTGAGGGCAAAGGAATTGATTGTGTGTCTGTCCCCCCGCCACACCCACAATCACACCCTCACACATTGAGATAAACTCACACACACAATCTTACATTCTGAAGTGTGGTACCTAGTGAAGGGAAGGAGGAGGAGACGGGGAGGAACAGGCTAACCGGGTCAGGCAGGCTCATCTGACAGGAAGAGAGACAGCGTGTGAGCCACATCAGCCTGGTTGTTTACCCAGTGTTTGGGTCTCTAGCCACTTTTGTCAACACATTAGATGAGTTCTGATCCCTACTTTTTGCAGGCTTGCTTAGTCATGAGTTTTGTGTGTTTGTGTGTGTGTGTGTGTGTGTGTGTGTGTGTGTGTGCGCATGTTCCCATTTTGCCATATCTTTGATCTTCTCCAAATTCCCTGTCTTTCCCAGCGCATCTCTGTGACTTTGTGTGTGTTTATGTGTGTGTATGTTTTTCTGTGTGTGTCTGTTACTGTGTGTGTGGGTGTTTGTGTTCTTGTGATTTTGTGTGTCTGTGTGTGTCTGTGTGCAAGGAGTGTTCTCCCAGTGTCTGAGAAGTAGAACTGGCAGTAGCAGCGTGTGTTTTAGTGGGAGGATGCGCCCCATGCATCTCAGTGTCAACACGAATCACAGGCTTAGAGACACCTGGGGAGAGGAGGCTAGTGCTAAATGTACCGACCATCCCTCGCAATGCAAGTCTTTCTTTATTTTCTTTAGTATAGTTGTCGCTAAACATCAAAATCGTATTTTCTTTCCTGCAGCTCGCTGCCAAGCACAATTGCATTTAGGGCTCAGAATGGGCTGTCGAATGAGCTGAAGTGACCGGTCGTTCATTTGTTGATTATGGTTGTTAGGATCTGTTAATCATTACAGTGATTATGTCAAATACCAAATATTTGACTGCTGCATATTTTCCGTGTCCCAATCTATACAAGATCCAATCTTCAGCTCCTGTTGGATGCTTGAGACGTCACTTTGTATTCAATGAATCAGAAAAACACAGTGAAATGTTTCAGCCGGTAACATGCGTGTCGAAAGCCAGATGTTCAAGTATGCATAATTAGTGTGTCTTTGTGTGTGTGTGTGTGCATGTGTGTGGGTATTTAATAGCAGATTACAACAATGATTTATTTTTTGGATTCAATCAAGTCAGATGGTTTGGGGGTTTGGGAGGTACGTGTGTGTGTGTGTGTGTGTGTGTGTGTGTGTGTGTGTGTGTGTGTGTGTGTGTGTGTGTGTGTGTGTGTGTGTGTGTGTGTGTGTGTGTGTGTGTGTGTGTGTGTGCACTTGTGTATCTCACTGCACAAAAATATACTTCCCTGCCGTTATACCTTCTGTCACACTGCAATGTGTTCCGATTACCTGTACCTGTCTATGTGCGTGTGTATGTGTGCGTGTGTGTGTGTGTGTGGATGCGTGTGTTTATGGAATGTTAAGACCTAAAAGGTGCAACAACCATTTTTAGTTTTTGTTTGTGTGTGTACATGTGAATCCTGCATGAGAATGTAATTGACCTGAAGACAACGACAGCATGCTGTAAATTATCCTTTACATAGCAGACGGCTGCCATGAACAACAGGCCGTCGCTATCGACTCCAACAGACCCCAACCGTAGAATTTAACAAACAGATTTTCTTGCTACAGCAATAAAATATTTTTTTGTCGTCTCGCGTCATTCACCCTGTCTGAGCTAATTTTGCAATAACGACTGCATCAATCATACCCATCAAACATGCAGCCATCAGTTTAGTGTTCATTGAGCTTTGCTATTTGGTAAACTCCCTCAGTTATTGCTGGGCTATAGTAAGTGATTCACTTGTATACTGGAAGGAGACTCAATCCACTGCAAGCATTTAGATAAGTAGCCTTTAAGCCATTCATCCTAAATCCTTTACCCCAAAGTAAGTCCCAAAACAGCTGTAATCTAATAAAGCTATGCATGAGCATAGACCTCACCTCAGACAGGGTTCACTTAACTTAGTTCCTAGAACTCCCATTCATCTCCCTGACCGTGTTGTTCTACTTCCACTGTTTGAGTAGTTATACAAGGCTCAAATCACAGGCTAATGACCCAGAACGTATTGGTTTCAAATTGATCGTAGAAGTAGAAGAATATCAGAATCTGGATATTGTGCCTCAATATCAATACTCACCAAACCCTTCACATGCTTGTGCGATGATGGTCTGTTTATGGAATTATTATGTCTGCTACTTCTACTAGTGCATTGGAGTTGTGTACCGCTGGTGTACTGATGAGTGTGTTGTGTGTTTATGACCCAGTTCTCCAAAGAGAAGTACCTGCTGGAGTCTCCACCGGAGAAGCTGGGCAAGGAGCTGGAGGAGGAGCTGAGGCTGAGTCCTTCTGACATCAGGAGCCACGGCTGGTACCACGGACACATCCCCCGAGAGGTACACACACACACACACACACACACACACACTGAGAGGTATAAACACACAGATATACACTGAGAGGTACACACACTCGGGTAGCACCGATACTGATACCAGTACTCGGACTCGGGCCCCGATACTGTGCTCGTGTACTTGTAAAACTTCTCAGATGCAACCACCCCGATACCACTTCCCACACACAACGTAATGTAACGTTGACGAGTCAGTGAACCCAAAACGTTTATTTTTCTCGTGGTCATTTGTCCTCGTCAACATTGAAATCGAGGCCATTTTAACCCCGTGTCTGAATTAAATCTGAATTAAATCCCCGATTAAAAAGGGGCGGTGTGTGTTGACGTGTGGAGCTCTGCTAACCCTGCTTGAGCAGCTGTTGACTGCGGCACCAGAGAGAAAGTATATATATATATTCTACACCGCTACGGTGTTTGGATGGTGAAGCTCCACCTGAGCATCGATTTATTGAAGACTCGTGTCCGAGGGTTAGGCTTCACGGACACATATGGTTTAACACTACATGGGAGTGGATGGTGAAGCTCCCTGATTTATTCAATGCCCGTGTCCAGACCCGTGGGCTGCCTGGACACATATTGTATAACCCTATGGTTTGCGGGGATGGGGAAGTTCCCATCGCTCTGAGAAGCGACTTATTTAATATCCCCGTCCGAGGGTTATGAACAACAGACACCTATAGGATATCGCTAGGGTGTGGGGTGCATTTCATATGCAACTTTGCTTATTATCAGGCACAACGACGGTACATAAAAATTGCCGGGCCGTAACCACAGCGATACGGCGATTACAGTTAATAAATCACGCCCCCCTCTATGACAGAGGGGCTGTGTTTTTTTAACTGTAATGGTATTATTAAGTACTCATATCGGTACTCGTTATCGGCGAGTACCCAAATGTAAGTACTTGTACTTACATTGTGGAATCAGCACACACACATACATTCAGTGAGAGGTACACACATACACCAACGCACACGGATACACACACACACATAAATCCCCTAGAGAGGTACACAAGCAAACACAATCACACACATACCCTATGAGGAACACACACACACACACACACACACACACACACACACACACACACACACACACACACACACACACACACACACACACACACACACACAAACACACACACGCCCTAAGAGGAACACAGACACACACACATACACACCCAGAGAGATACACACCCACATTGCCCAAGAGGTACACACAAACACAAACACCATCTCTCTTTATCTCTTTCATCCCCCCTCAATTTCAGATGCAATATAAGTTTATTTATTATGTAAAGAATTGAAATCTTTAACGGTAAAAATTGCTACTAAGATTCACTAAGAATGTGAAGGTAAAAAAAGGAGATGAGCATTGTGCCCGGGCACCCTACCCATCACAAGATAAGGAAAAAATACCAAAAAAGGTTACATCATCATATCTGCTAGTAGTTACATAAATTGGAAAAGGATTCAAAGATAATAAAAGGTGGAGAAATACGTCTCTGGGCAGATTTATCTTGCTGCATAATCACAGACGACATCTTAATCACCGGAAACACCATTAAGACATAATGACAGGTCCCCAGGCCTCACTGAAGACATGACTGCAGCCTTCTATTTCATGCCCCAGCCGCTCTAGATGGAGCGTTTCACCCACTTATCTAAGCCACAACTCAAAGCGGCTACTGTATTTAATATCCATTGTTATAAAATCCATTTTCTGGGACAAAACTGTACCTAGATAGACAGCCCAAGTGTCACTACCGGTTATTGTGGCTCGCAAACAACATGGCTATCAGTGGGTGTGGATCCCATTTCGTTCTTCAACGCCTGGCGGAACATTTCAAAGACTGAAGAGTAGTGGGAGTATAGCTTTGAGCATGTGAAACACGGATGGGTAAGAGTCCCTTCCTCGCTGTTGCATTGATTGCATGTTGCTCAGACTGTGGGGAACAATTTAATCTAACCTTAGAGTGGAGGAGCCGGCTGTGGACTACTGTAAACTGTCCCAAAGTCATGTCTAGATGGATTGATGGAGCAGCACTGTAAGCCTGCTAGAGATCTCTTAGTTCGTTCTGAGCTGGGCTGGTGTCTACCTCGTATCAAGGGCCTGGATTTAGAATTAATACTGCACCACCGGATCGGGCCTTGATATTAATTAGGTTGCTAATGCCACATGGGATAGAATGTCTGCATAATTTGGTATGAGTGTTTAAACACGGTATTGCTTTATTTTGTTATCTCTGACAACATGTCCACTTTGGTCACACAAAGAGTCAGAGTCTTAGCCACGAGGTCACGGTCGTCACCAGTAAACGACATGACCCGAATGTGTCAGAGGTCAGCCCTTTACTGGAAAGTTGCCATGGATACTGCTGATGGACGATATAATGCAGACACACACCCTGATTAAAATGTAGTCTGATGTTTTGGAATCTGTGGTGGAAATTAGCTCAAGAGAATTTTAATAGCCAGCGAATTACAATAATGTATTCCAAAAAACCGACACAATCATCCAAAAATAAATTAGCAGCGAAAACCGCTTGGGTCTTCTTCAACAACACTCACCCCGCGTGCGCACCACCACGGGTAAGATCTGACTCCACCAAACACGTCGGCGGCCGTCCTCCGACGCAAAGTTTTAGATTTCAAAACACGCGGTGAACATTAATAAATGAACGCCCGTCATCTGTCACGGCTCGGCGGATCGGAGGAGGCGGAAACGGTTGCAAAGCGTTCCCAGCTTGTGATTAGAAGGCACAGGAAGACTGGCAGCTAGGCAGTCAGACAGACAGACAGGCCAGCCCACCTGCGGTGTTGACACACGTGGTGGAGTGGTGGAGATACAGCCATCTTGTCTTGTTCTTTATTATTCTGGATCCTCTTTCTCGTCACTCCGCCTGTCTCCGTGTTTATGCAGAACAACCATCTGTGAGCGTTCCCTGGCGGCTCATCTGCATAACGTATTCATGTATTCATGGGTTTGCCCTGATGTAAACTTGGGGAACACCCACCCGTTACCCTTTACCCATACACACACAGATGTACGCACACTTTTGCGCACGCATACACATACACACATACACGAACATACACAGCTGCCCACACATGCATACACACACACACACACACACACACACACACACACACACACACACACACACACACACACACACACACACACACACACACACACACACACACACACACACATGAACGCACACACACATGCAATTAGAGGTTGGGATGGACCCAATAGATTAAACACCTTAGTGTAATTTACATGCCGTTTCACCACAAGCTTTCTTCCTGCATGTGTGAAACCAGCAGACACAAAATCTGTTTCCTTTTACCCCAGGAACTTTTGTTTACCATTGTGTATATACTGCCACCTGCTGGCCAGGATCTGCAAGTACAGAATGTATGGTTCCATGTCTAGATTCTCTCATGATCTGTTCCCCTGAAAGGGACAATGCAACTTGGTTTCAATTCATTATGAAAGACAAAGCCAATTACCTTTGTACATGTTTTAATGTGTTACTGCATATCTAGCCCCAAATGAACGGGCGTTCAAAACATGTTTTGTTTAACAGAAAAAGAAACTTGTAATAATACCCTATTAAACCATATTATTCTGTGTGTGTCTGTGTGCCTGCGTGCCTGCGTGTGCTTGTGTGTGTGTGTGTGTGTGTGTGTGTGTGTGCGTGTGTGTGTGTGTGCTCGTGCGTGTGTGTGTGTGTGTGTGCGTGTGTGTGTGTGTGAGTGCAGGTGGCTGAGACTGTGGTGCAGCGTAACGGGGACTTCCTGGTGCGGGACTCCCTGACCAGCGTGGGGGACTACGTCCTGACCTGCCGCTGGGACAACGAGGTGCTCCACCTGAAGATCAGCAAGGTGCTGGTCAAGGCCAGTGAGACCAAGGTAGCCCTCTCTCTCTCTCCATCACCGCCGACATCACCTCCACACGCATATACATATGTATGTTGATAACAACCATGAGTACAAGACATGATCAATATGGTTGATCAAGGATGTTCAGATGTTGCTTTCCTTGGTGCAGCTATTGTGCGTATTTCATAATACATTTTCCCATCCCTATTTTCCCATTTGGGATTAATAGAGTCTTATGGTCCATTTATAATCGCAGAGAAGGAGAATGCTGGCACTGGAACGACTTGACAGCAAGAAATACACTGCTGGGATATGCGGTCAGCTGTTCATAAATAAAGAAAGCTTCTAGGGCTGAAGGATTTGTGGCTGGAAGCAGTATTTTCCCGTAATGAATTAGTTATTATAGCATGTGTGTAATTCTTGGCAGGAATGTGCTGTGTTAGAGTTGTTAAAATCATCCCAGCCTTGCACGAACGGATGCTTACTGGCAGCTGAGGAAATAGTTCTAAAGTTATAAAAATCTATTTTTTGGTGGGGATCAAAACTATGCCGTCTAAGCCTTTTGGATTTTGAGTCTGGGGTTGTATTCTGGTTTTACCCACCGCCCCTTTATGGGAAAAATGATATAGCTACACCTAGAGCTCCTACTCCAGCCACTAGAGGGTGCTAGAGAGAAAACGTACAGTGAACCTCACCGGACGTTTTCTCTCTAGCACCCTCTAGTGGCTGGTATGTTTTCCCTCTAGCATCCTCTAGCATCCGTGGCACGTTTTGTCTCGAGCATCCTTGGCTGAACCAATCTCCCCCCCCCCCCCCCCCTCCTGCAGGTCCAGTACATGCTGGAGGCTGGGGACGGCTTCGACTCGGTGCAGGAGCTGGTGCGCTTCTACGTGGGCCAGCGGCGGGCCGTGGTCCAGCCCGGCGGGGCCCACATCTACTGCCCCGTCAGCCGCACCCTGCCGCTGCGCTACCTGGAGGCCACCTTCGCCCTGGCCCACGGCAAGCACGCCCACTCGCCGGCCAGCCAGCGCGGCGGCGGCGGCGGCGCCCACATCAAGAGGCGGAGCGTCACCATGACGGACGGCCTGACCACCGAGAGGATGATCTCTCACAGGTGAGCACCGCAGTGTGTGTGTACGTGTGTGTGTGTGTGTGTGTGTGTGTGTGTGTGTATGGTTGTGTGCGGGCGTGTGTGTGTGTGCTGTGTGATCCAATTGATGATCATGTTCTCATCGTCGACCCTCGACCCCTCGTCATCTCCTCATCTTTCATGGTCATATTTCCCATGCATCAGTGATGGTTCTGCTTTACATACTGTACGTTCATTCATATTCAGCGACCCAGACAGCCCCAGTCCAGTCGAAACCCCGGTGACAACGCCGGCTGAGCCATTGCCTAAGCCCAGCCCGTGCAGGTGGTGTTTCCATGACGACGCCCATGATAACCCTGGGCCCCTTTTGCTTCACTTCACGGCAGCGTGTTTCCCCCCCCCCTGAATGTCACAGACACCAGTGTTACCAAACACACACAACACCACACACACAGCCTCACAGCCATTTCCTCTCCCCCTTCCTCTTCTGTCACCTCACTACCTCTTGGTTAACTTTGTACACATTAATTCACAAGGAGCAGAAAAAAACATGTAAACAGAGGTAACAGGAGTTATTTGCACAGTGCTTTTGTGCTTTTGATTGGCCAATCACTGCTTTACAATAAACTTGTGGTTCGAAAAATTCAATTTGAGTCTCTTCCCTGGAGAAATCTTTGAATTTCGTTTTGCTTTGACGGATGCCCTCAATTAGCAGTTAAATCAATTTGTTTTCTGGTAATTTCTTTCTGCTCCTGTACCTAATCACCAGACAAACATTGAACCCGCAAGCGTGTGTCAATCATTAGAAACCCAACACGAAAACACAAAACCCCAGACTCACCTCTTCCAGACCAAAGTGTTTCCTCCTTCTCTTCATCCTCTCACTGCCCTTCTCTCCGTCACGCCCTCTAACCTCTTCCTATTCCTCCTCCCGCCCGTTTCCACTCTGAAGTACGGCACTATTAACTCCGCCCCCGTCTCACGAGCTCCGCCCCTCTCTGCTCTGCCACGCCCCTTTCTCCGTGACACACCCCCAGAGTGCTGCTCCTCCAGGACCTAACCAGTGTTCTCTCCTCCGCAGCCCTTCCACCATCCACCACCACAAGGACGCCATGAGGAACTGTGCCATGAGCATGGACCAGATCCAGGAGTACCACTGCCCCCTGTCGCCGGTGGGGGAGACCCCGCTGTCCCCGGCCTACAGCGCCAGTGAGTGGGACCCAACGCAACCCATAGGCACACACTCAGACCCACGCTCACTCTTGAATGTATAAAGAATGGAAGTACATTTTTTTAAATGGCTGTCTCCATTTCTCTCTCTTTCTCTCTCTGTCTCTCTCTCTGTCTCTCTCTCTGTCTCTCTCTCTCTCTCCCTCTGTCTCTCTCTCTGTCTCTCTCTCTCTCTCTCTCTCTCTCTCTCTGTCTCTCTCTCTCTCTCTCTCTCTCTCTCTCTCTCTCTCTCTGTCTCTCTGTCTCTCTCTCTCTCTCTCTCTCTCTCTCTCTCTCTCTCTCTCTCTCTCTCTCTCTCTCTCCCCCTCTCTTTCTCTCTCTCTCTCTCTCTCTCTCTCTCCGTCTCTCTCTCTCTCTCTCTCTCTCTCTCTCCGTCTCTCCCCCCCCCCCCCCCCCCTCCACCAGTCACCAGACACAGAGCCCACTCCAGTGGGCGTGTCCTGGCCGTCATCCCGCCCTCCCCAGTGCTGCGGCGCTCCAGCGACCCTCAGCTCAGCCCCTCGGCCGACGGCAGCCCCCCCCCGGAGCTGCCCCCCCACCACACCTCCCACTCCGCCCACTCCTCCCCCGCCCACCGCGCCGCCTACCCGCCGCACCCCACCCAGGAGACGGGGGGCAGCTACTGTGACCTGCGCCCCTGCCCGGCTGGGGGCGGAGGAGGGGCCGGGGGCGCTCCGCCCAAGCCCCCGGCCAAGGGCTACGTGGAGCGGCTGAAGCTGGAGGAGGGGGGGGCCGGGGAGGCCGGCCGGCAGGGGGGGGGGGGGTTCAGCGCCCCGCACATGGAGACGGCGTCCTCCTTCAGACCGTCCAGGTACGCACCCACGGAGACACACACACACACACGCACGGAAACAAATACACACATCCAAACTAAAAGAAGCATGCGTGTATGCACGCATAAACACACACACGGATATAAAGACAGATGCATGCATGCACACAGATGGATACAGTGACACACACTCAAGGACTATTGTTTACAAGCATGAATGTGTGTGTGTGTGTGTGTGTGTGTGTGTGTGTGTGTGTGTGTGTGTGTGTGTGTGTGTGTGTGTGTGTGTGTGTGTGTGTGTGTGTGTGTGTGTGTAGGTATGAGTCCAGCCTGATGCCCACTGAGAACAAGCCTCTGGAGATGTCGGTGCTGAAGAGAGTGAAGGAGCTGCTGGCCGAGGTGGACGCACGCACCGCAGCCCGACACATCACCCTGCTGGACTGCAAGGTACACACACACACACACACACACACACACACACACACACACACACACACACACACACACACACACACACACACACACACACACACACACACACACACAGAGCCGGCGCTGGCCGTTTCGGCGCCCTAGGCGACTCGTTTGTTGCGTTGTCCTGCGTACTACGGTAATGGTTTCGGGCGCCCTGGCGATTGCTCCCGCGCCCCCTCCCTTCTCCGTTTGTTTCGTAGATATTAATTGACTAATTAAGGGCGCCACCAGAGGGCGCCCCCAACGCATTTGCCGCCCTAGGCGGTCGCCTAGGTTGCCTATGCCGAGCACCGGCCCTGCACACACACACACACACACACACACACACACACACACACACACACACACACACACACACACACACACACACACACACACACACACACACACACACACACACACACACCGCAGCCAGATGCATCACACTGCTGGATTGCAAGGGATACACACACACACACCCACAAATGCGCACACACACACACAACTAGACACACACACCCAAAAGTCACAGGCAAGCATTGACTCAATAGCAACACAAAGCAACTACAACATGCATGAGCTTAATAATATTACTACGGGGACACGCATGAACTCTTGAACTGCAAGACCAATCCCTGGTTGTTACATAGTTCATACAAATCAACCACCATGATGTAATGGATTCACACTACCCTCAGAATCCCTGATGTAATGGGTAGCCCAGAGACCATGATGTAATGGATGGCTCCGACACCATGATGTAACGCCGGTTCTCTGTCCGCGTAGGTTGCTAGGATACTCGGTGTCTCCGGTGATATGCAAAAGATGATGGGCGTGGCGTCTGGGCTGGAGCTGCTCACCCTGCCCCACGGACACCAGCTGAGACTGGACCTGCTGGAGAGGTACACACACACACACACACACACACACACACACACACACACACACACACACACACACACACACACACACACACACACACACACACACACACACACACACACACTCAAACAAACCCTTTGCCATGCCTCCGTGGCCGTGCCTGTCCCCTGACCCTGCCGGCCCCCGCTCCCCCCCGGCCCCCCCAGGTTCTACACCATGTCCATCATGGTGGCGGTGGACCTGCTGGGCTGCACGGGCAGCACGGAGGAGCGCGCCGCCCTGCTGCACAAGACCATCCAGCTGGCGGCCGAGCTGAAGAGCAACCTGGGCAACATGTTCGGCTTCGCCGCCGTCATGAGGGCCCTGGAGATGCCCCAGGTGAGGAGGACGAGGAGGAGGAAGACGTGCTGCCTCGGTGTCTGTTTTTCTTGGTCCACTAATGGCACTTTGGCAGCAACCTTCGTCATCACCATCCAGGTCGTCATCGTGTTCCTTCTCTCCGCCTCGCTCCAGATCTCTCGCTTGGAGCAGACGTGGGTGACCCTCCGCCAGAGGCACACGGAAGGGGCCATTTTGTACGAGAAGAAGCTCAAGCCATTCATGAAGAACATGAACGACTGCCAAGGTAGACCCCTTGCTCCAACACAGTTTTATTCATTCAACCCTCACTTTTTTCATTTTTATTGTCTAAAGCTAGATCAAAGACATATCTCACGTAGCAGCACGTCTTTTTCTTCTTCTTCAGCGTTTTTAGTGCAACAGCATAAAAAGAATATTAAGATTTTGAAATAACCGATCAAAAATGAAAGGGCGACCCATTCATTAGAAGGACCATATCCTTCATGACAGGCAGAGACGTGTTTATGAGCCTAAGTGATTTATGTTGACTGGGCTTCTTTTGAATGGGTTCGGGGGGGGGGGGGTAGCTAACACGGGTATCAAATATACCCGGTTGGGTCTTAAAAAAAACCCTGAATGTAAAAAGGGTATAAGCCCCTTTCACATGAAACAGTGTAAACAGCAGAAAGGTCTTGTGTCCCTCCAGAGAACAGTGCGCTGTCCAACACGGCCTTCCCCCACGTGGTGCCCGTCCTGTCCCTGCTGGAGCGCTCGGTCCCGGCCGGCGACGGCCCCGAGCCCTGGGAGAGCGTGGAGGCCGGCGTGGACGTGGTCATGTGCCACCTGGAGGCGGCCCGCGCCATCGCACACCACGGAGCGCTGTACAGGACCAACGCCGAGGCCCGGCTACAGGGTGAGGGGCCGGCGACACTTAAAGACCGTGGGTCATGTGACCATGAACAGAGTAGTGCCAATAACAAGAGAGATAACAGGTGTTATAAACCTATCATTTTGCCAGTTTCCCCAAAACACTATTTGATAGTCCTACTCGGCTTCAAACACAGGAACAGCCGAATTGCCTGTTGGTATAGTGCTAGTGTATTCTTTCACAATGCACGTGCAGAGCTCTGTCTGGGCAGCGGTTGATTGCGTCGTCTGAGGGAGGGCTAAGCCTCTTAGGTACTTGTAATGTCACGCCGTGGTGTGTGATGCATTTCATACACAACAGCGCTCATTATGACGCTCTTACACAACGACGGTACTAAGTATCACTAAGTTGCCGTTGGTCTTAACATACCCCCTGCCCTCCTAGAACTCTCCTCCCAAAATGTAATTGTGTGTGATAGTGTTTGAATTTGCAGTTGAAACAGTGGGTTCACTTGCTCTTTAATAATTAATTCTCTTTTTATATGATTTTGAATAGAATATTGTGAATATGATATATTTTATGGGATTAATAATGAGTGTATTATTAAGTTCAGCCTTTTGGAATATGCAGTGTATAAAACGTATAATTTCACTCTGTATATGTTCATGGATGGCGATATCGGATGTGTGTGTGTGTGTGTGTGTGTGTGTGTGTGTGTGTGTGTGTGTGTGTGTGTGTGTTCTGTTATGTTCACTCTATTGATCGCACATTGGTTCTGTCTGGGGCCGTTTAGCGCGGTATTGAAAGCGTGTCAATATCTATTATGAGTTGCTCCTGCCCCGTCCTCTGCTCTCTTGCTCCATGACCTCAGACCCCCGGACCTTGACGGGCTCTCAGGGACGTTCCCGGGCGGTATATTATTGCATGCAGATATGCTTTAGAGGGTTTTCTTGATTTTCCAATGTATTCCCAGAGAACCGGCCTGAAAGGAGTAAAAATCCATGGGCTAATTAGAAAGTCAACAGGTCGATTAGAATATCGATATGAAACAGAGAAAGAGGCTGAGTGTGACGAATTGTTCTTTATTTCTTCTCATCACGTTGCCAATTTTTTATCTAAAGTACTACAGGTTACTTTTTAACTTTCTTCACTATTTAACCTTCGCTTCTCTCCCCTCCTCTCATCTCCTCCCCTTTCCTCTTCTACACCGTCCTCTCCCCTCCTCTCCTCTCCCTGTCTTTCCTCTCCTTCTCTCCTCTCCTCTCCTTCTCCCTCCTCTCCTTTCTCCCTCCCCACTCCCTTCTTCCTCCCCTCCTCCTCTCCTCCCCTCCTCTCCTCTCCTCTCCCTCTCCTCCCCTCCTCTCCTCTCCTCTCCTCCTTCCTCTCCTCCTCCCCTCCTCTCTCCTCTCCTCTCTCCTCCTCTCCTCTCCTCTCCTCTCCTCCTCTCCCTTCCTCTCCTCCCTCCTCCCTCTCCTCTCCCCTCCTCTCCCCCTCCCTCCCCTCTCCCTCCCCTCCCCCCTCTCCTCTCCCCCTCTCTCCCTCTCCCTCCTTCCCCCTCCCCTCCTCTCCTCTCCTCTCCCCTCCTCCCGTCCCCTCCTCCCCTCTCCTACTCTCCTCCTCTCCTCCTCTCCTCCTCCTCCTCCCCTCCTCTCCTCTCCCCTCCCCTCCCCCTCCCCCCCCCCCCCCCCCCCCCTGCCCTCCCCTCCCCTCCCCCTCTCCTCTCCTCTCCTCAGGCTTCCAGGAGAGGCCTGATGTTCTGGAGATCTTCCAGACCGAGTTCCAGATGCGTCTGCTGTGGGGGAGCCGCGGCTCGGAGGGCAGCCAATCAGAGCGCTACGAGAAGTTTGACAAGGTCCTCACCGCCCTATCACACAAGCTAGAGCCACCCGTACGGCAGAGCGAGCTATAGCACCTACCCACCACCACACCACGGCCCCCAAGCCCCATCGCTATCAACACCCCCCCCCCCCATCTATACCCTATCAATCATTGTAGTAAGGTCCTGCTTTGCATTGCAGCAAATGATGCGGAAGAGTCCACGGTGAACACACGCGGGGGGAGGAGAACCAAGAGGCAGCTAAAAAAGTGACATTGTAGTGAGGACTCTGGGAAACGCAGCACGGGCCCCTGCTGTCCGGCTGGGGTTTCCCATCCAGGAATAACCCACTTTTTGTTCCACCATGCAAACTAAGACACGGGAGGGGGGACTGAGCGGAGAGGACTCAGGGGGACACGGGAGACCCCGAGAAGAAGGGCCCCCAAAGGGCTTCGCCCAGCTAGAGAGTTTTTGCCTTTTCGCCACAACAAACACAGACCTTTTCCTTTGGATGACTGTGGTCACAGCAGCACTGTAGCAGAGACAATGGCGGTATCATTTCCAACATCACTCGTTTTAGGATGTCGTGTCGGTGACGCGTGTGTGCGTGTGTGTGCATGTGTGAGTGCATGTGTGTACATTCCTTTCTTTTTGTATGCATCATTCAGTGTTTTCCTTTGGGGTTATTTATTTGTTTTCACAGGTAATACCGATACCGTGGGTCTGCTGGTTGTGCGCTCCAGGTAGCCAGGCCAATAATATTGTTCAGTCGAGTGTATCCGCCATTACAGAACTCATTACCTCCCAGTGAAACTGCATCAGGCATGCGTTCAACATGTATTATCCAGCATTGAGACATTTATAAAACTAATGCAGCAACTTCTAATACGAGGGCTTGTGCGTTTTGAGACTGAATATCCCAGAGGATCACGTGAGTTCACCTCTGTCGTAGCGGAAAAACAAAATGGAGTGATTCTGCGTTTGGTTTCAGCGGTTTGACGTTTGTGTTGCACACGCACTGTAGCCTAGCGATAGAGAGAGAGATACACGAGCACTGTTGATTGCGAGAATGTTTTGTTATATTGTTAAAGCAATATTTCACTTTCACATGCAACCATTTAATCCTTGGGGATAATATGCTTGGTAATAAATGATTGACCTCGGTTATACAAAAGAATAAAATGGTGAAATGAATATCGTAACATTTACCCTCACTGTTGATAATAATAATAATCAGAACATATTACAGGTAAAATATATGACACTGTACGCTAGTAATAAAGTGAAGTATACTCTTAAGTAATAAAATGAAGTTTACTCAATAGTCGCAAAGTGAAGTATTGCTTTATATGCATTGAGATGGGGGATGTTACTAACAGTGAACAAAGGACTCTTGATCACATTAATGATTTTTTTTTTACGTTTTTTATTAATAATTCTGTTTTCATAATTTTTTTCTATCTCAAAATGTGAATGACAAGCATTACCCAAATATACAAAGTGAAAACCAGAGTTCAATCCAAAGCTGGAACATGAGTGTTGATTGATCGGTTGTGTCACATTTCCGATAAGGTAATAGAATGGATATGGCGATGTAATTGTATCATTATCAGTGTATTCAAGGTGATCAATGATTGACCAATAAGAATGCTGTACGTGTCTATGGGCCTGATGGTTTCAACCAATCAGGGAGGAGGGCTGCAACCCGTCTAGAGCAACGATTAGTCTGCCTTTCTATACCGTACAGCTTCCACTTTTTATACCAAATTACTAATCAATAGACTTATCAATAAGATCAACTCATTTCACTAGGTGTCATAATGATTAGCCTTTACATTAGTCATTTGTTTCACAATGTCTAGTTTTTGTCACTTCACAAGTGCGAATGTTCACCTAGATGCACGATGGAGAGATCAACTCCAGCTCATCACAGCTGATATACACTTCCACTTGTGATGTCACAAAGGGATATATTTAGATCCGTCCTGTAATGACTCATCACCATGACACCTCAGAGAAAGGTTACCTCTTACAGTAGATGCTGTTTAATAGGAACAGACTTTGTCTAAATGCTTGCATATTTGGAATTGTAAAACTGATTGGCTTTCACTGGCTTTAAATATTTAATTTATTTCCACCTGATGGAAACCGAGTTCTAGAACCTTCCAGGGGGGCTGTTTTTCAACGGGAGAAAAAGCGAACCATGTGAAATTGAAAATGATTGTGTACACAGGCAAACGCACACTAGTGTGTGTCAAGAGACCACTCAGATCCCTACTGGTTTAGGATCAAGGACAATAACAATGTAGATGATGATGATGATGAGGATGATGAAGGGTAAGATGGCGGTTATGATTTGTGGTACCTTCATGTGTCGTCTCAATGAATGCTGTACAGGAATGTTTTCATGATGTGTTTAATAACTTGCTGTACAGAGACGATCGTCTGGGATGAACCTGAACCGGAAAAAGGACAAAAAAGATTTGTGAATCGTTCCTTGATTTTATTGGAGTTTTTTTATGTACTGTACACAGCAGTCACCTCTTCTTTTTTTTATTAAAATGATTGCTTGTGTCAATGAGTTGGACTCCTTGTTCGGACTGAAGTGAACTTGTGCCCATGTAATAGCATGTAGGCCTACAAATACAACTTGCAATTGGAAGGTTATACAGGATCAGATATTGGAATAAGTTCATATTAAATAAAGTAATGCTTATTGGTGTGAAGTAATTATTAGGGTTGATTTGTCTATTTTCACTGTGTTTATTCCTTCACAGAAAATTAGACCGTAAAGACTTCGACTGGTATAGATTATCCAGTAGGGATAAACCGGTAGTGTCGAGCATGCGATGCATGACGGTGTCCATTGTGGGGTGCTGTTTTACCATAAGAACCAAGCACCTAAACGTAATTACAGACGGTCCAAATATTTCGTTATCGCGGTGATACTTATTTATAATCCTACATTTAAAATACAATCTTGCATTCCATGAGTCTTATGTGTAATAGTCACCGCCGTTCCAACAGAAATGTAAGCATAATGCTAAGCTTACTCTAGAAAATAATTTCAAAGACGATAACGGGCCTCCTCATTTCTGTTGGGCTTTTCAGAAAGATATAAAGTGACAGATCAATATGTTTTTGTAAGATTTCTATATAATTGAGAGGGAATTTGGTGTCACCGCAGTGAAATAAACGGAGCACAAGAGAGACACTAACAATTGCGAGAATATCAATTAAAGTTGAAAGGGACATTTTTTCTGTGTCATTTTATCTGCAGGTCTGTGGCTCTCAGACTCAGATCGGGCCCCTGATGGGTCATGTTAATGTTGCTCCCAGACAATCCAGCAAGAGCCTTGAAAGTAATCAATACAATCTGAAAAAAATCCATTCTTAAGACAGTTGAGGGAGAGCCAAAGACTGAAGGGAATGTGAGAAGCACACACATATTAAGTCACATCTAGTGATTTAATTTATTCATTAATAGGAGCCTTTTTTCTATTTGAAAGTTATCTCATCTTGACTGGTAAAGCTAATTCGAGGTACTACCACCAGGTGGCGTGATCCCTCTTTGAGACGGGTTTATAGGTTTATGCGGATCCTAATTTGTGTCCGTCTAAGACAATGACACACTCCTTCAACGCTTCTACTGGTCTCAAATAAATGAACGTCATCAACCTGGTCCAAGACCGCTTTTACCTCCCCTACATGAGAGATTAGTTCCCCTGGTAAAAGACTATACTGGTCTTATATGAAGAGAGGGTTTCCAGAGGCACACCCATGGCCTAGCGTTTTTTTAAAGTTTGTTTACAAGTGAGATGATGGAGAACTCTGTTCATGTACACAGAAGGGAGTGGTTCGATGGGGTGATATAGGCTTTTAGTTTGCACATAAAATGGTCACTATGTTTGTGATGGGTTGTATCAACGGTGAACAAAATAACGTTTTCCTTATTATCTTTGCTGGATAGCATCTATCATGAAACCCTTCAGCTATAAACCTCTATACCTCCAAGAAAAATACATCACAACTTTTATAACATGTGAACCCTCCACTGGCCTCCATCGAATGTTGGCTCCACTGGGGTCACGTCATCTACAAACAGCCAATAGGAATAACACATTTGTAACATTGTATAGGCCTACGTCTCTGTTTTACACTAATGCCTCCCCTGAGGTTATTTTGCGCCCCCCAGGGGAGAAGGGGCACAGCACTTTCAAAACCAGTATTCAACTGATCTGTAAGTAATGTAATAGACTAAGCTTAAATTAAATCAGAAAGATCTTTAATATATTTAATTAATTAGGATTGGAATGGGAAATACTAAATGCTGATGAGGCCAAACAACTTGATTTATCAGGGCCTGCAAGTGAAAAAGATAAACATATTGGCAGGAAGCAATATCATGACACAGAACAGAACCAAACGGCATAAGTGGATTCCAGGACACATTTCTCCATAAATTTCCTCCCTTCTCTGTCTTCCTCCCGTACAGTTCCATAGGCGTATCGTGTCATGGCTGTGAACTCTAAGAGGATTCTCTCTGCCTAGTATCCTGTCACATGTTAATTTCACCTCTTTACATGGTAACCTAGAACCCAATCTCCCAAGTCTGCCAGCGCAACAACCATCCAGCTAGCTAGCTAGCCGTGCAAGCCAACATCCGTTAACCCTTAATCTCTCTCGCTCTCGCTCTCTCTCTCTCTCCTTTGGCGCTTTCATAGCTAATCCATTGTGTTGTTCATTGTCATCTGATCATGTGTGACCTGGACGGTTCCTCAGCCTATCAGGGAGCCAACGTGTTTGTGATGCCTATCTATGGAGACAAAAGCCATGCTCTGTGAGCGGGGAGATGCATGTTTTAAACGCATTCTACACACAAGAGTATAGAGCATCGTTTAAACCTAATTGAATCATGGTCTATAACAAATCCACTTTTTAATCTTGCATGGATAAAAGATGTGAAGAAGAGAGTGATTCTCTCTCTCTACAGTCCCCTTCTGTCTCTCTCTCCCTCCCTCCCATCTCTCTCTCTCTCTCTCCCCCCCACCTCTCTCTCCTCTCTCCCCCACCTCTACCCCCCCCCCCACTCTCTCTAACATCTCTTCTCTTAAAAAAAATCGACTTTCAATTGTTACATTTTGTCAGCTCAAACGGATGATCCATTCTGTGCCAACGTCCAGCCTAACAGAAAGGGAATATATGTTTCTGATTAGACCTACACCACGGTGATGAGGAAGACACACAGACGACCACCATAACATCAGCTGTCACCATGGATGCTTTTAAACAGCTCAAGCTGTCTCAGTAAATGTGAGGTGACACACGCTGATGGCAGAGGGGGGGGGGGTTATTCTGGTCGACTACGTCTCAATTTATTCAAATGTTCCCACAGCCATAGCCTTCTCCCCCACCATCACACCCTGCATACTTACCCCTCTTGCCGCTCGCTGCTTGCTAATGTTTATACCTGACTTTATCACAGAATATATGAGAGAATCAGTGGAAGGCCCGCAACACTGGCTGATTTAGACAGATGTTTGTGTAATATTTGGTCAATGCCAAACCTTACTAGTTGAAACGTGTTCCACCTAACTGCAGGCTAAGGGCCTGTACTATGAATGCCTTCGCTATGACTTGTCTTCAGTATCCCGTTCCTTTCTCCCTCGCTGTGTCTTGCATCCCTTCTGCTGGCCCCCGTGGTTGCTCTATCTGCCCCTCCACTGACTCCTCATTATCACATGAATGAAGAGGCAAAGCCCGCGAACCCCAACATAAGGCGACTGAATTGCAACATAAACTTGTGACCGACGGTCCTAAAGAACACTTGCAAAAAATAAAAGGATCAGTTGTGATCGAAAACGTGTGATCGAAAACGTATAAACTTGGAGTAAGAATGGAGAGAGATGCCATCACCACGTATTCACAATCACAATAAACATAGATGTACATTTGTTCTGCTCGTTCTTGCTTCTGAATCTGCATGCTTTTATCGTGGATGTATTTTTAGGACTTTTACGTTGACACAAAAAGACGTACGTCACTTCCTCAAGCCACTCCCCCACTCCTGCGTTTGACAACAATATGGCGGCGCCCATCACATTACACCTGGCATTTGGGTGGGTTGTTTCCTAATGTATTAGTTACTAAAGATTGTTTTATAGTTAATTTACATCCAATTTCGCGGTCGCGTGTCACCTTCTAGCAATAGAATTTCAATAATGTATTGTTTTGTATTATTTTCGGTTGCATTAGTCAGTGAGTGTTAACGATCCTTAGCAGCAGCCGCTTTATGGGATGTTTTGGGAATCCTACTGTGATCATGCCTATCTAGGACGAGGTCTTGCATATCGATCACACCGTCTTGGGATCGTTTAGGGAGCTTGTCCTGATCAGTATTGGGTATCGGGATACAGTTGAAAAGAATAGTAGAAAAGCAGTACTACAGTAGCAGACTGTACGAAAGCCAAGTGGATGTTATTTACATTACTATATTATTGGTTGACACGGTTATTGTTACTAAAGAGAGGCTACTATAATGATCTGAATGTGACGCATTAATCCACTATCACAAAGACACATTCTTGTTATATCCCAATGTCTATGTCTTTGATATGACCGTCCTATCTTTTTGAAGAGTACATTTTTCGCAATGATTATAAATTACCCAGTGAGGGGACAATAAACACATTTTAAGTAGCTGTGGGTCTGCATTTTAAAACATAGGGTCTGCAAGATAAGTGTTTCTTTGAAACGAACCCCAGCATACACACTAAACAGACCTAGTTAACGCTCTGCTTACCGTATGTGTTTAATGCACATTCGCGAAGAATTGGCCTGTCATTCTTGCAAGCATTTTTGTGCATGCTTTTTAATGCCGTGCATATGCATTAACCGAGGTTACATATGCCTGTTTGGCCATGGCTGTCATTTTACGTATACCATAAAAATGACGATGAATCATTTTTTAATATCCGTGTCAGAGGACAGAGATCATATGTTTCAAGTATGAAACTATGTTTGTAAGAAAGTGCTGTGCTGATTACCTTTCAGTATTTGTGCACTAACAGACAGTATGCTATATAGACATTATTCTATTCTCTGTTGTATACATTCATGTAAGCTAAAGAATCTCAGTATTTCATTTTGCTTATTATTACTCTACTTTGCTTATTATTTTAATTTGCAGCCTTTTTCATGTGAACCCATGTCATGGAGCAGGATATAGTATGTAAAACAAAGCAAAGAAAATTAAAATTTATAAAAATTCTGTTTGTGCCAATGCCTCTGTTCGTTTCTACTAGGGGAGGGGCTGAGCTGCTATTTGATGGTGTAAAGGAACATCATGTGACTCTTCCCAGCCAATCAGAACCCTGTAAGTTTAACACGGCAACTGGTCCCACCATCAACTTTTCCTCAATCAATGATCTGGACTGACCCTCTTCAGTTTACCTGTAGTGCAACAAAGTATAAACTACATCCTTTCTCATCAACTCACTCCTCTTCTCTTGCTCTCACCTCTCCTCTTTGCTTCTGGCATTTTATCTTTAAGTTTCCCTTATTTATCCAAGGGACGATCTCTCTCTCTCTCTCTCTAGCTAATTCTCAAAGCTTTCTCTTTCATTTGCAAATGCTTCTCCCTGATTACGCCTATGTGTTGGGCAGTGACCCCCACCTAAGAAAGACCAACATACTGAAGGGGGGAGGGTCAGTTTGGGGCGTGGGGCGCTGTTGTGTCCAAAAGCAGAGTCAAACATTTTTGTGGGAAATCAGTTTGAATGATGTGGCGGGATCCCCCTCTTCTTCTCTCCCCTCCTATGGTTGAACTCTGCCCCAGAACGCCTACAATCAAAATGGATGCTAAAACTTGGGGTTCCTCAACTTTGATCCAAATTGTGTTTGTATATTTTGTGAAAGGTAATTCTTGTTTTTGTAAGCAGCTAAACTGGTAGAGGGCTGCATATGCTATGCTGGTGCAAGATATTGAAGATATTGTAAGGAGAGAGAGAGAGAGAGAGAGAGAGAGAGAGAGAGAGAGAGAGAGAGAGAGAGAGAGAGAGAATATTTGTTGTTTGTGTGCGTGGTGGGGCTCTGGAAGGACAGACGGATGGACAAGGGTCTGGTGGTATTTTGTGAAACAAAGGGTGTTCACCCACGGCGCTCTGATGTTACCAGGGTGACCGAAAGACAAAAGTTGACCAAAGCAGAGAATGTCAGCCAAGTATGACCTTGGTGCACCAGCTGACCTGTGTGTGTGTGTGTGTGTGTGTGTGTGTGTGTGTGTGTGTGTGTGTGTGTGTGTGTGTGTGTGTGTGTGTGTGTGTGTGTGTGTGTGTGTGTGTGTGTGTGTGTGTGAGATTAAAGCCAATTAAGGCTGTCATAGTATCATATTGTTTTTTATATTAGATTTGCTTATTTATTTATTTTTGCAATTTTGTGTGCTTTCAGAAGGTAAGAGTGTTGAGCAAACATATTTTGAAATCAACCTTATGCATTAGACTTTTGATATAAAGGGCATCTTAGGGTTTCATGTTATAATCACAATTATTGTAATAAACTAAGTTAGGCTCTTTGATTAAATAGTTCATCTGGCTCTTTCATTGTGTGTGTGTGTGTGTGTGTGTGTGTGTGTGTGTGTGTGTGTGTGGGGGGGGGGG
>NC_044051.1:15654807-15720262 GCF_902167405.1 Gadus morhua | reverse complement strand
GTGCTATTGCAGGTCTGTGGCTCTCAGACTCAGATCGGGCCCCTGATGGGTCATGTTAATGTTGCTCCCAGACAATCCAGCAAGAGCCTTGAAAGTAATCAATACAATCTGAAAAAAATCCATTCTTAAGACAGTTGAGGGAGAGCCAAAGACTGAAGGGAATGTGAGAAGCACACACATATTAAGTCACATCTAGTGATTTAATTTATTCATTAATAGGAGCCTTTTTTCTATTTGAAAGTTATCTCATCTTGACTGGTAAAGCTAATTCGAGGTACTACCACCAGGTGGCGTGATCCCTCTTTGAGACGGGTTTATAGGTTTATGCGGATCCTAATTTGTGTCCGTCTAAGACAATGACACACTCCTTCAACGCTTCTACTGGTCTCAAATAAATGAACGTCATCAACCTGGTCCAAGACCGCTTTTACCTCCCCTACATGAGAGATTAGTTCCCCTGGTAAAAGACTATACTGGTCTTATATGAAGAGAGGGTTTCCAGAGGCACACCCATGGCCTAGCGTTTTTTAAAGTTTGTTTACAAGTGAGATGATGGAGAACTCTGTTCATGTACACAGTAGGGAGTGGTTCGATGGGGTGAGTATAGGCTTTTAGTTTGCACATAAAATGGTCACTATGTTTGTGATGGGTTGTATCAACGGTGAACAAAATAACGTTTTCCTTATTATCTTTGCTGGATAGCATCTATCATGAAACCCTTCAGCTATAAACCTCTATACCTCCAAGAAAAATACATCACAACTTTTATAACATGTGAACCCTCCACTGGCCTCCATCGAATGTTGGCTCCACTGGGGTCACGTCATCTACAAACAGCCAATAGGAATAACACATTTGTAACATTGTATAGGCCTACGTCTCTGTTTTACACTAATGCCTCCCCTGAGGTTATTTTGCGCCCCCCAGGGGAGAAGGGGCACAGCACTTTCAAAACCAGTATTCAACTGATCTGTAAGTAATGTAATAGACTAAGCTTAAATTAAATCAGAAAGATCTTTAATATATTTAATTAAGTAGGATTGGAATGGGAAATACTAAATGCTGATGAGGCCAAACAACTTGATTTATCAGGGCCTGCAAGTGAAAAAGATAAACATATTGGCAGGAAGCAATATCATGACACAGAACAGAACCAAACGGCATAAGTGGATTCCAGGACACATTTCTCCATAAATTTCCTCCCTTCTCTGTCTTCCTCCCGTACAGTTCCATAGGCGTATCGTGTCATGGCTGTGAACTCTAAGAGGATTCTCTCTGCCTAGTATCCTGTCACATGTTAATTTCACCTCTTTACATGGTAACCTAGAACCCAATCTCCCAAGTCTGCCAGCGCAACAACCATCCAGCTAGCTAGCTAGCCGTGCAAGCCAACATCCGTTAACCCTTAATCTCTCTCGCTCTCTCTCTCTCTCTCTCTCCTTTGGCGCTTTCATAGCTAATCCATTGTGTTGTTCATTGTCATCTGATCATGTGTGACCTGGACGGTTCCTCAGCCTATCAGGGAGCCAACGTGTTTGTGATGCCTATCTTTGGAGACAAAAGCCATGCTCTGTGAGCGGGGAGATGCATGTTTTAAACGCATTCTACACACAAGAGTATAGAGCATCGTTTAAACCTAATTGAATCATGGTCTATAACAAATCCACTTTTTAATCTTGCATGGATAAAAGATGTGAAGAAGATAGTGATTCTCTCTCTCTCTACAGTCCCCTTCTGTCTCTCTCTCCCTCCCTCCCATCTCTCTCTCTCTCCCCCCCACCTCTCTCTCCTCTCTCCCCCACCTCTCCCCCCCCACTCTCTCTAACATCTCTTCTCTTAAAAAAAATCGACTTTCAATTGTTACATTTTGTCAGCTCAAACGGATGATCCATTCTGTGCCAACGTCCAGCCTAACAGAAAGGGAATATATGTTTCTGATTAGACCTACACCACGGTGATGAGGAAGACACACAGACGACCACCATAACATCAGCTGTCACCATGGATGCTTTTAAACAGCTCAAGCTGTCTCAGTAAATGTGAGGTGACACACGCTGATGGCAGAGGGGGGGGGGTTATTCTGGTCGACTACGTCTCAATTTATTCAAATGTTCCCACAGCCATAGCCTTCTCCCCCACCATCACACCCTGCATACTTACCCCTCTTGCCGCTCGCTGCTTGCTAATGTTTATACCTGACTTTATCACAGAATATATGAGAGAATCAGTGGAAGGCCCGCAACACTGGCTGATTTAGACAGATGTTTGTGTAATATTTGGTCAAAGCCAAACCTTAATATTTGAAACGTGTTCCACCTAACTGCAGGCTAAGGGCCTGTACTATGAATGCCTTCGCTATGACTTGTCTTCAGTATCCCGTTCCTTTCTCCCTCGCTGTGTCTTGCATCCCTTCTGCTGGCCCCCGTGGTTGCTCTATCTGCCCCTCCACTGACTCCTCATTATCACATGAATGAAGAGGCAAAGCCCGCGAACCCCAACATAAGGCGACTGAATTGCAACATAAACTTGTGACCGACGGTCCTAAAGAACACTTGCAAAAAATAAAAGGATCAGCTGTGATCGAAAACGTGTGATCGAAAACGTATAAACTTGGAGTAAGAATGGAGAGAGATGCCATCACCACGTATTCACAATCACAATAAACATAGATGTACATTTGTTCTGCTCGTTCTTGCTTCTGAATCTGCATGCTGTTATCGTGGATGTATTTTTAGGACTTTTACGTTGACACAAAAAGACGTACGTCACTTCCTCAAGCCACTCCCCCACTCCTGCGTTTGACAACAATATGGCGGCGCCCATCACATTACACCTGGCATTTGGGTGGGTTGTTTCCTAATGTATTAGTTACTAAAGATTGTTTTATAGTTAATTTACATCCAATTTCGCGGTCGCGTGTCACCTTCTAGCAATAGAATTTCAATAATGTATTGTTTTGTATTATTTTCGGTTGCATTAGTCAGTGAGTGTTAACGATCCTTAGCAGCAGCCGCTTTATGGGATGTTTTGGGAATCCTACTGTGATCATGCCTATCTAGGACGAGGTCTTGCATATCGATCACACCGTCTTGGGATCGTTTAGGGAGCTTGTCCTGATCAGTATTGGGTATCGGGATACAGTTGAAAAGAATAGTAGAAAAGCAGTACTACAGTAGCAGACTGTACGAAAGCCAAGTGGATGTTATTTACATTACTATATTATTGGTTGACACGGTTATTGTTACTAAAGAGAGGCTACTATAATGATCTGAATGTGGCGCATTAATCCACTATCACAAAGACACATTCTTGTTATATCCCAATGTCTATGTCTTTGATATGACCGTCCTATCTTTTTGAAGAGTACATTTTTCGCAATGATTATAAATTACCCAGTGAGGGGACAATAAACACATTTTAAGTAGCTGTGGGTCTGCATTTTAAAACATAGGGTCTGCAAGATAAGTGTTTCTTTGAAACGAACCCCAGCATACACACTAAACAGACCTAGTTAACGCTCTGCTTACCGTATGTGTTTAATGCACATTCGCGAAGAATTGGCCTGTCATTCTTGCAAGCATTTTTGTGCATGCTTTTTAATGCCGTGCATATGCATCAACCGAGGTTACATATGCCTGTTTGGCCATGGCTGTCATTTTACGTATACCATAAAAATGACGTTGAATAATTTTTTAATATCCGTGTCAGAGGACAGAGATCATATGTTTCAAGTATGAAACTATGTTTGTAAGAAAGTGCTGTGCTGATTACCTTTCAGTATTTGTGCACTAACAGACAGTATGCTATATAGACATTATTCTATTCTCTGTTGTATACATTCATGTAAGCTAAAGAATCTCAGTATTTCATTGTTATTGGGAATTTTACTCTACTTTGCTTATTATTTTAATTTGCAGCCTTTTTCATGTGAACCCATGTCATGGAGCAGGATATAGTATGTAAAACAAAGCAAAGAAAATTACAATTTATAAAAATTCTGTTTGTGCCAATGCCTCTATTCGTTTCTACTAGGGGAGGGGCTGAGCTGCTATTTGATGGTGTAAAGGAACATCATGTGACTCTTCCCAGCCAATCAGAACCCTGTAAGTTTAACACGGCAACTGGTCCCACCATGAACTTTTCCTCAATCAATGATCTGGGCTGACCCTCTTCAGTTTACCTGTAGTGCAACAAAGTATAAACTACATCCTTTCTCATCAACTCACTCCTCTTCTCTTGCTCTCACCTCTCCTCTTTGCTTCTGGCATTTTATCTTTAAGTTTCCCTTATTTATCCAAGGGACGATCTCTCTCTCTCTCTCTCTAGCTAATTCTCAAAGCTTTCTCTTTCATTTGCAAATGCTTCTCCCTGATTATGCCTATGTGTTGGGCAGTGACCCCCACCTAAGAAAGACCAACATACTGAAGGGGGGAGGGTCAGTTTGGGGCGTGGGGCGCTGTTGTGTCCAAAAGCAGAGTCAAACATTTTTGTGGGAAATCAGTTTGAATGATGTGGCGGGATCCCCCTCTTCTTCTCTCCCCTCCTATGGTTGAACTCTGCCCCAGAACGCCTACAATCAAAATGGATGCTAAAACTTGGGGTTCCTCAACTTTGATCCAAATTGTGTTTGTATATTTTGTGAAAGGTAATTCTTGTTTTTGTAAGCAGCTAAACTGGTAGAGGGCTGCATATGCTATGCTGGTGCAAGATATTGAAGATATTGTAAGGAGAGAGAGAGAGAGAGAGAGAGAGAGAGAGAGAGAGAGAGAGAGAGAGAGAGAGAGAGAATATTTGTTGTTTGTGTGCGTGGTGGGGCTCTGGAAGGACAGACGGATGGACAAGGGTCTGGTGGTATTTTGTGAAACAAAGGGTGTTCACCCACGGCGCTCTGATGTTACCAGGGTGACCGAAAGACAAAAGTTGACCAAAGCAGAGAATGTCAGCCAAGTATGACCTTGGTGCACCAGCTGACCTGTGTGTGTGTGTGTGTGTGTGTGTGTGTGTGTGTGTGTGTGTGTGTGTGTGTGTGTGTGTGTGTGTGTGTGTGTGTGTGTGTGTGTGTGTGTGTGTGTGTGTGTGTGAGATTAAAGCCAATTAAGGCTGTCATAGTATCATATTGTTTTTTATATTAGATTTGCTTATTTATTTATTTTTGCAATTTTGTGTGCTTTCAGAAGGTAAGAGTGTTGAGCAAACATATTTTGAAATCAACCTTATGCATTAGACTTTTGATATAAAGGGCATCTTAGGGTTTCATGTTATAATCACAATTATTGTAATAAACTAAGTTAGGCTCTTTGATTAAATAGTTCATCTGGCTCTTTCATTGTGTGTGTGTGTGTGTGTGTGTGTGTGTGTGTGTGTGTGTGTGTGTGTGTGTGTGTGTGTGTGTGTGTGTGTGTGTGTGTGTGTGTGTGTGTGTGTGTGTGTGAGGGGGGGGGGGGGGGGCACTCGTGCATGTGTGTGTGTCTGTGTGTAAGAGAGGGAGAGAAAGCGGCGTGGGGGTTGAGCGCCAGACTATGGATGAGGGGCCAGCAGATATAATTGGTTCAGAATCCTTTCCTATTTCTCTTTGACCCCGGCCCGTGATTGATGACCCTCAACTGAAAGGCTCCGCCCACTGGAGCAAAAAGAAAAAAGCCCAGACACACACTGCGATGTAAGGATCGCATGGCTCCCCCTATATCGGTTAAAAGGAACCCCCCAGAATGATAGATTACCCCATCCCCCCCCCCCCACCCCCTCCCCCAGACCCATCATAATGACACCAGGACAGAGGAACGCAAGACAAGAGAACTCAGACACACAAAAGAAAAAGTGGACATTATTTCAAACCGACGTCAAAATGGCGCCTGTTTCCCGAGCCATAGGGGCGCGCGGCGACGGCACGCCGGAGCGGGACCACAATGCGGCCACCCGGCGACGCAGAGCAGAGACCGCCGTGACGCAGTTTGGTTTATATTCCCGCTCGTTTTGTTCCCCTCCGGTTCTGCTTCGCCCTTCGCCATCTCATGGTTCTCCAGTGTCTTCTGTGATGTTCACATCGTCTCCTCCGTTCTGGAGACGTTTCCCCCTTTCAATTTCAGTTTGGTTCTTGATACCTATTTTTTATTTTCCCGCTCTCTCCTGCTCCCACCTCGTCGTTCTCTTCCTCCTCCTCCTCCTCCACCACCTCCTTCTCTTCTCCTTTTTCACATAACATGTGATAGAGGCTGACATTCTATCACAGATCACAGATGGCAGCCCTTTTTCCCCATCTTATATACCAAGGTTAGCCCCCCTAAACCGAGAATAAACCAAATGTCTTCACATTGTCACATCTAAGAATCACAAACCAACTCGCACACCAGGCAGGATGGAGGCTGGTCCTTGTGGAGTGAGGCATTGTGCATTGTCGGCCACACCGGTTTAAGTGCAGGTTTATACGCCTTTTACAAGCGCGCGCGCGCGCGCGTGTGTGTGTGTGTGTGTGTGTGTGTGTGTGTGTGTGTGTGTGTGTGTGTGTGTGTGTGTGTGTGTGTGTGTGTGTGTGTGTGTGTGTGTGAAGGTGGACACGAGGATGAGGAGGGTTTTACGAGAGAGGTGGAGATTGAGAAAGAGAGAGAGAGATGAAGTGTGGACAACGTAAAAGAGCACATTTAAAAGAGAGGGAATGGATGAAGGTGCGAGCAAGGGTGTAATGGTGGAGAAAAATACTGTGGCGTGGGGGGGGGGGGGGGGGGTGGTGGAAAGGGGGGGGGGGAGTTATGACTGCTGTACTGATTGCTTCTGTTTTTAGCCCCACCAAGGTGCAGGTCAATATTCACTGCTCTTCCTTTCTGTCTCTCTCACTCCCTCTCCATCTTTCGCCCGTTCTTGCATCGCTCTGCCTTGGCTAGCATGCACGTGTGTGTGTGTGTGTGTGTGTGTGTGTGTGTGTGTGTGTGTGTGTGCGTGTGCGTGTGCGTGTATGTGCGTTGGTGGAGGCGGTAGGCATTCGTCTTGTTTTATTGGGCCAGTGGGAGGGCTGTGGAGCCGGTACAGAACACCACTGTCCTTATTTCAGTGAACCAGCAGCAATACCCATTAACCTAGTGGTCCTCTACGCCCGCTGATCAGGTGCACTTTATTAATGGTAAGGATAATGGCCATCAAATGCACTTCTGTGCTTTATGAATATACAGTGATATCAATGGGACATCAGACTAGAGCTGATGTTCACAGCAAACTGGGAGGAGACGGAGAGTACAACCTTTGCAGGTTGGAACCGTTTTTTTGTGATGATGTCTCCCTCAAATGTTCTCTTTACATAATATTGTGACATAATGGCATTTTTTTTACTGCTTCTCTATATGTTTACATACCTGTGTGTGTGTGTGTGTGTGTGTGTGTGTGTGTGTGTGTGTGTGTGTGTGTGTGTGTGTGTGTGTGTGTGTGTGTGTGTGTGTGTGTGTGTGTGTGTGTGGAAAAAGGCATGTTATGACCTGCTTAAGTTCAACCCAATTAGCACCACTTGATTAAAACACACAGATATACATTTATAGAAACCTAAACCTAACCTTTGGCTTATTATGGAAATTAAAAACAGAGATAGTAACACCCTGCACTTGATTCTGTGCCCTGAAAATATCATATGTATAAGATATTTCAATATGTTCCCTCTGTCAGCCACCGGTACACAAATGTGTGTCTTTTGCGCGCCTCTCGCTGTGCACTGCATTGGTTGTTTCCCGTGCGGGTCACTATCAAGGAGGCCGGCAGCGTTGTGTGGTAATGCGGTGTCGGACGGACCTTGGATCTCCCTCATCTCTTCACAGTCCCTCAGCATACGACGCCCACGCACCCTGACCCTCACTCGCTGGGCTTGCTCTAACACTCTCTGATGCACACTCTACCTCTCTCTACCTCCCTCGCTCTCTCTCTCTCCATCCATCCTCTCATTCAAATTGTTTTTTTGGGGGGGGAATGTTTGATGTTCATCTGCTCTCTTGATAAAGGCGGCTGATTCCGGTGTGTGTGTGTGTGTGTGTGTGTGTGTGTGTGTGTGTGTGCGTGTGCGTGTGCTCTCGTGTTTGTACGTGTGGATGCTAGAGAGGGAGACAATGAAGGAGAAGGTATCCCCGCTCTGACTAGCAGCTTCTCCCCACAGTCGTGGCGTAGCTCGCTAACGTGTTTAGCTAGCTCCTTTAGCTCGGTCCTCAGGCAGCGTGTTGTGTGACCGCCGGCGTGCAGCTATGAGCAGAAGCACTTACCTGAGATCCCACTTCCTGGGTGTCGTTCGCTGCTTTGATAAATAAAAGCATTGGTAAAGCATATTCTATGTATTTCCTGTTGATAGCGAAATACATGGCTTTGAGCTGTGGGATGTGTACCGCCACACACACACACACACACACACACACACACACACACACACACACACACACACACACACACACACACACACACACACACACACACACACTGAAACTCAAAATCCTCAAATGTATATAGAGAGTATAAATACACACATTAAGGCTGATTCAATTATGTTTATAACCTTAAGGCTTTTGCCCCCCCTCTTCCACCAATGCATCCATGAGATTTGTGTGTTATGCATTTTTTTGCCAGCTACCCTGAAACACGAACACACACCATAAAATAAACGTATTGTGATCAGAGCGTTACGCTTTAATAAACATATGTATATGTATTCATGGTCAAATGTTGAGTAGAGATTTGTCTTAATGCCTTTCCTGACGGCGGCCCCTCCAGACGACCGTGGTGTCTGAGGGAGGCTGGCCCTTTGTTGCAACAAGGTCAATGTGATTGTTCCCGGGGTCAGACTCCATCAAAATTCAAGCATTGTCGATATTTAAGCTACGCAGAAGGCGCAAGTGTTTAGCGTCTCACGCTGATAAATGGAAAAAAAAGGATATGTTTTTGTGTTTGGTTTCTTATCCAAAATGGATCGGACCATTGTTCCGTTAAATGTTTGGCCACCGTTTTTTTCGTTATGTCCGTACCAAGATTCGAGAGCGGTGGAGATGTTGTAGCTGTGATTTGACGGGTTTTGAAGCCGAGATGTACATTTGTAGAGCGAGGGTTAGGATTTTTTGTTGACCATCAAACATCTGGGTTTACATTCGGTGAAACGTGAATGTACTACTCTCTGTCTGTGTTCTTTTGTGCTTTTTATCAATCTGTGTGTATACGTAAATGTATGTGTGTGTGTGTGTATATATATCTACATATGTACATGTCTGTGTGTATATAGACATTTATATTTATTTATATATATAAATATATATAGGTATCTATATATTTATTTATCTAGGTATCTATATATTTATATATCTAGGTATATACATCAATGTATCTATTGAATTATATACATGTATCCATTTATCCATATATTTTTATATCTATGAATATGTTTCTATGTATCCATAAATCTATATATGTGTATGTATTTGTATATGGATTTATACATTTTAGAAAATGCACACACACATAACACAGAAGAGTACGTTCACGTTGATTGAATATGATACATTTTGTGTAAATAATACGTTCTGTGTGTGTGTGTGTCTGTATGTATGTGTGTGTGTGTGTGTGTGTATGTGTATATATATTTATTTGTTCATCATTCATTCTACATCATCCAGTATCTTCATCGTATTATTTGATATTATCCTTTGTAGTCTCTTATTATGTAATTTCAACAGCCAATGAAAATATGGTATACTTCTGAACCGTTTGTATTGTGACGATAGGAAGGTGTCCTCTACACTATATATACTGGTGCGAGATAAGGCGTATCTCTAAGATGGCTAGCCAGGCGCCGCCGTAGGATTCATGGCTCTCTGACATACTGAATAACCTAAATATTGTAATGAAATGCGGTAACGAGCGACGTCCATCCATAGGGCCCCAGACGGAATAGGGCCCCAGACGGAATAGGGCCCCAGACGGCTGGGGTTTTAGTGATTGCTTTTTTCATTCATCACATCGCCAGGAGACCAAGGTAGAGAAATGGCCACGCTCTTTGATTGTGACCGTCCAAGCACCCCCACCCGCAGCCCCCCTGACATGGTCTCCATCCCCCACGCGCACACGCACACAGACCCACACACACACACCAATACACACACACACCCCCACACACACACACATTTGATTATTAGTACCCCAAATCCCGGTCCCGTCTGATGCCTCTGTCGCGTCACATCGACCGGGTGGGGCGGGGTGCTGACTGGGACCGCAGACCTTGACCCTTCACCTCTGACCTTTGACCCCCGTTGTCTGTATGTCTGTCTGTCTGTGTGTGTGTGTGTGTGTGTGTGTGTGTGTGTGTAGGGAACATGAAGCAGCTGCTGGTCTGGATTGGGCAGAACCTGCTGAAGGAGCGACCAGAACTCTTTGTTCAGGGAGACGACGTGTGAGTCCCTGTCAAGTGCAACACGCACACATACGCACATGCGCACACACACGTAAATATATGCACGCACACAGATACACACACACACACACCCATGCACTTACATAGACACATACACACAATACAAAACATACACACGACAAAAGACATAGACACACACACGCGCATCAAAATACAGAGAGACTAACACACTTACACACAGATCAAAATACAGAGAGACACACACTGCAAAACACAGACACACACACACACACACTCTCACACACACACACCAACTAACACACACACACACACACACACACACACACACACACACACACACACACACACACACACACACACACACACACACACTGCAAAAAACACATACACACTGCAAAACACACACACACACACACCATTAGTGAGCAATATTATGTGAACAAAAAAAATCACAAATATCTGATTTATCACAATGAATAAACAATAATGTGGATTTTGGACCAAAAGAGGTGCTAGACTATTATGCAGCTAATGGCTGCAGCATCCTTAAAGTGTGTGTGTGTGTGTGTGCGTGTGCGTGCGCATATGTGGGGGAGGGGTGTTCCAGAGAGCAGGCTGACTTTAATGGCTGCCTTTATAACAGACTATTTATAGCAGCACCTGAATGACTGAGTTACCAATAAACATCATAGATAAAGAGGTGTGTGTGTACATACGGGTTCAGCCAACTTAAAATATTTTGCAACGGATGCACTATTCTACATTCTGATGTGTTTCACCAAAAATATATAAAACATGGTGTGTTTGTGGGTGCAGAGTGTGAGTGTATGTGTCCATACATGCTTGCTTGCACATGCTATCGTATACTCTGAGAACATGCCCTTTAAATCGATGTGTTCAGGCAATGCTCGCTTTATAGTGTGGTGTAGAATGTAACAATCTGGTGTAGAATGTAACGGTACCAACGCTATATGGGGGAGAACGTAACGGTACCAACGCTATATGTGGGAGAACGTAACGGTACCAACACTATATGGGGGAGAACGTAACGGTACCAACACTATATGGGGGAGAACGAAACGGTACAAACATACGTTGTTGGTCACATTTTGCTTCCCTCCAACTAACTCACTCTCATCAAACATATGTAAAATGTTTTCACACACATTACATTGTAGGAAGTACAGACCAAATAATCGTATTCTCCCCTCAGATTAGTCAAATATATCTTTCCACATTCTCTTTGCAATCTCACTTTGCTCATCACGTTCCAGACGTGCCTTTTAACCTATGGACCCCTGAAGCTAAGCATCTCATTTTGGTTCCCGCCTAGCCCTTCTGAGTGTGTCCAGATTTAATCAAATATATAAGGTTTATCATCAGGTTATTAGTCAAATACGGACCTCAATCTGAGGTCTGTGTCAGAAAGAAAATGTTTTCTTTGTGTGTTTATAACACAAATGTATTATTCGGATATGTGTCTTGCTCCATTTAATGTTGATGTTCAGAGCTTTTCTTTGTTACATTATATTTTGTGACTATTAAATTAAACTGAACGTGCGTGTGTGTGTGTTGGTTTGTCCACTCTTGCGTTTGTGTGTGTGTGTATGGGCTGGTACGCTGTTGCATACATGCACACACACACACACACACACACACACACACACACACACACACACACACACACACACACACACACACCCCCATGCACGCACGCACACGTGTGTGTGTGTGTGTGTGTGTATGTGTGTCTGCCTGTGTGTGTGTCTGAGCGTGCATGTGATTGCGCGTCCTGTGTGTGGTTAATGCACCATCCTGCTCTTAAGGTGCATGCATTCAAATAGGGTCCTCTGCAGCATATATCTGCGGCGGTAGCCTTATGTAACGCTGATCTGGTCCCCCACAGGAGGCCTGGAATCCTGGTGCTCATCAACGACGCAGACTGGGAGCTTATGGTGAGGATGTGGGATGTCATGGGGGGGATGGGTCTCTGAACCTGGGCTGGCCTCACCTCAATGCGTGTTGAAATATACACGTATGGAAGCTAGTGAAGGGGCTAGCGTGTTAAAAATATGTCATTTTATGAGAGATTGATTGTATTTTTTAATGCCTAATACACACAATAAACAAGTCAGAAGTAGATGAAGGCCACATACACAGACACTCACCCATACACACACACACACACACACACACACACACACACACACACACACACACACACACACACACACACACACACACACACACACACACACACACACACACACACACACACACACAAACATACACAACCACAAGTCCTCCTCATCACTGTGTCGTGTTGTGATCTCCGCAGGGGCAACTGGACTACGAGCTCCAGGACAAAGACAACGTAGTGTTCATCTCCACCCTGCATGGCGGGTAGACACGTACGCAGAGAAGGGGAACACACCCACACACACACACACAAGAACACAAGAACACACCCCATGGGATGAGCATTCCAATTCTTTGGTTTACGATTTGAATAAAGTGATGATGATGATGTTGATGATGTCAGACTATATAGAAGCAACCGGAACATTAAACTACCTGGACCCTCGTTTCACCCATCCTCTTCAGAAGGGCTTCACACTGAAGCCTACAGCCTTCAAGGCTCTCAGAGGCCCCGGGCCAGGCTGAGGGGTGCCTGTTTGTATGTCAGTGTGTTGAGAAGACTGAACACATGCTTCTTATTTTTTTTTGATGCCATAATGTATCATGGTTTATGACAAACATACAAGGATTGTTACATTAAAGTATTTTTTTTCTATTTTGTGTTGTATATACTGTATATTATGTCAAATTTATATTTAGTGTTTGGTCTTATTTATCTAGTGTACAATTGGCAATACATTCAAGAAAATCAAGAAATGTAAACAATTGAATGCCTTTGCAAAGAATATTTCCACAACTTTATTTTAAATTCTAGTTATTAAGACAGATTTATTTTATAAGGAACTTTGTGACATTTTCCGGAGGGAAAAAATACTGGTTAACTTAATAAACGACAACATAATTTAGACAAAAGCCAAATTTACCAGGTTAACTTGCTTTTATTTCAATCAATGTTCATTTTTCGAGCCTGATTTTCTTTGAAAACGTCAAACCTCTAATTTGACACTTTTGACATATATTTTGAACATTTCATCCTTTTAATTCGTTGTCATTGATTAATTTATCCAGACGCTCGGCTGTGTGTACCAAACTAATGCAGACATTACCATAATGTTTCACTCAATAAATTAGGTATTTTTTAAATCACGCTTCGATAATTCCCTCAGATATATCGGATCGATTTCAGCCCAGCTGGGTGATCGGATTTGAGTTTTAGGGTGATTAGAGGGGACTTCAGGGACTACTTGGCGTTTCTATGGGCCCATCCAGCAGAACGCTAAGGGGACTGGCGGGAAACCTCCAGTCCCGCTGCGGGGGGTCGCGGTCTAGCCTCGGGGTCGCCCTCCCCGAAAACGCCTGCGGCGACCAAAAGCCTTTTTCTCGGTTGTGGAGTCCGATTTGCAACGGGAAACTGGCTGATAATGGCCAGGAGAAAGAAAATGCTAATTCATCCTGAGAGGTTTTATAGAAAGCGAGAGTGAGAAAATGTAGCGTTCCAGTCGCAGCTAACCTGTCGTAGAAGTGTGTGTGTGTGTGTGTGGTGTGTGTGTGTGTGTGTGTGTGTGTGTGTGTGTGTGTGTGTGTGTGTGTGTGCGTGTGTGTGTGCGTGTGCGTGTGTGTGTGTGTACGCGCGTGCGTGCGTTGCAGGGGACTATAGCTTATGTAATGGAGGAGGATGAAAGAACGCACGCGCGCGTGACCTTTCTGTGGCGGGCTCTGAGAGGGGAACGCGAGGCCGTCGATGTTTGGAACGTTCAGAGGATTCGAAAAAAACGGGATTTGTAACGAAATTGAATGTTCGGCTTCTTTTCCCACTTTTTATGCGAAGATGGTTGCATATCTGTTTAATTCCCCCAACAGGCCTATTTAACCACATTTAGTATTAACTAAAATAAACAGCAGATCTATTTAAAGCAGCAGCTGTGAGGCTCATTTATGCAAATATAGGCCCGTCCTGACATATGGCAATATAATGCAAGTTTCCTTTAAACCTATAGGCCTAAAGGACTTTACATTTAACCTCACGCATTTTTCATGACCATTACAGTGCAGCCATTTAAGGTTAGTTCCACTATTCGTTATTGTTTCGAATATTGAGTTTATTATTAAACCCGGCCAGTGGAACCATAATATTGGACATTTACCCCAGCAGAAATAGAGCATCAGGGAGCGAGTCTCAAAACAATTATCATCAAGTCAGCTTGAGATGTACCGGAGAATTAAAGGCAGGGAGGGAGCATCTCTCTGCCTCTGGGCTGGAAGGAAGAACCTCCAGCATGAGTAATAATCTTTATCTTTTGCAGCCTATAGGATGCAATTGAACGTGCGTTTCTATCGGACGTTAAACAACAGATGGACAGCTTTTCCTTTAGAAAAGCCAGCCCTGTCCTCTGTTGTTTCAACTTAACAGTCATGCATCTTTATAATTATTATGTTTCAGCTCATGTTGTGGCTCTGACCCCCAGGCATAACGGATGCTGTTGTGAAGACATAGTTTGGTATTTAAACAATGTGTTACATAATCCACTGCTGCCTAATCGAATGGAACACAGAATAGTTGTATTGGGGTATTAATGATGAAAATGTGATTCCAATAATGATTTAGGCCTGTAATCCACTTGTGTTTGGTATATTTTCATGATTTCATTGGAAAGGACTGTGGGAAATGAAAGGGCCTGTAAGCCAGATCATGTTAGTCAGCCTCCACGTTGAAGTGTAGTATGGAATCATCAATGTAAAATATACATATTAATGTACATTTTATATCACATTGTGCATTTGTTCGGATAAACCAACCATTTATTTTTTACAGTTTGTTCCTTATTTCTGCCAAATGATAGGCCAACCACGGTCTTAATATATTTACTATATTTAATTTGAAAACCTCAGAAAGCCACTGTTTAGCAATCATCAAACCATTTTCAATCTCTTTATAAGTCACATATTATTTGGTTGTGCGTTGTGATATTTATAATACAGAACTCCACATACTGACCCAGAATCCACTGGACATACTGGTGTGTGCATACTGGTTTGGTCAATTAAGCTACAAGAAACCCGTAGTTTTAGAAGAGAATCGGTTGGTTCTTATTTATTTATATTGTATACATTCAATGGTGATGTATTCCTACATTCATTTTAACCGTTCAAATTTTTTTAAAAAAAAAAGGAACTCCCAATAGTAATGTTACGAATGGGCATACAGTAGGCCTACCACCACCGTGATCCAAAACCAATTAATATCGAAACGAAAATAGTGAACATCAAAGGGGAGACTGGTGCCACGTGATTTAGTGATGTGTCCCCTAACGTTAGTGAGTAACATCGTCAGAGGCCTTGTTTGTTGGAGCCTCTAAGGCTTGTTACTCATTTTGGGACAAAAATGACAAACTAAATGATATATTTAAATAACAATCCACTCCAATAAACTATATCTCCAAGGCGTGTTTTGTTTAAAAGGATAAAGAAAAGGAAAAATAATGATTTTTTTTGTGCATCCCAGGTAGGCCTATAGGCCTACAATGATATGAGAATTTAAAATTCATATGCCTACCCTCGTCTTTACTACGAAACGAGCTTTTTGCACATTTGTTTCTAGAGAAAAGGTATAACAATTGCATTAAGAAGAATCACGGCTCGTCTCCTTGTTGGACGGTATTTGGGCTGTTTTATTTTACGATCGGACTCATCTTAAGCCATTCCAGGTCCCATAGGCCACACGCGTCGATATGCACGAAGACAACTAACTGTTTTATACAATTTGCTGAAGCGTCGATACATCAATGCTCCCCGTCGATAGTTGCCATTTAAAACAAACAGGCTAGATTAGATTTTCGACAAAGTGTAAATACCAATCGGGGCCCAGGGAAACGCACATGCGGAGAACACATCACATGAGGCAAAGATTATGTTCCCTCCACTTTATTGGCCCAATACCACGTCCGGCTACAAGATATGCAAATTGAAATTTGTTCCTTACCTGAATCATTACCATTTTCAATAACATTTCTTTGTATTACAGGCCTACATATCCCAGAATGTGATGCCCAACGTTGACATTTCGTCTGACCGACAGACAGCAAAGTGATGAATTGGAGTCCGCAGCAACAGATGTCCATACACAATTCTTGCGGTTGAGTTTTGACGTGACTCAAGAATTGCGTTTGGACAATCAGCCGCTAGAGACTCTAAACAGGGTCGTCAGAAGAAAAAACAAGAGAAATAAATACCGTGCCCCTTCATGGTTCACTGGATGTACTCACACAAGATGCAGGTGTAGTTCTATAGGCTCTAGGCCCTGTGTGCACCTGCCCCCCTTGCAGTCTGTAGGATGTGTACATCGAATGTATAGCCGACACATCTGCTCTGATTTCGATGAGAATGCATGGAAAAGTTTGGTCGCTCGCTGTGAGGGAGGTCACATTAGCTTAATGGGCATTATTTCCCATTCTCTTTGTTTAGCATTCTCCATTCATGTGCCTCACAAATGATGCTATTTACTGCCGGTCAAATTGTAGGCCTATGCCCGAAATATACAACCTATGCCCGTAATATACAATATACAAACCCTTTTTCTAAAGATGCATTTAATTGCACTACTACTGTGCAAATTAATGCCCTGAAAAATAACTCTTCATAAAACGCTGGGTTGAACCCTCCACACGTAGGGCCTACTTTAACTGCCTTTATCTTATAAACCGTTTTAAAAAATACATTTGCAACATGTAAGCTAGTACAAGCCACCCAGGAATACCATCAATACATCTAAAGCCCCTAATTTTAACTACGTTCCCTTTACTTATTTACCCCCCCCCCCCCCCCCCCCCCCCCCCAGAGGAGAAGGAATGAGAAAAGCGTGCACACATAGGAGGTACTTTCAGCATTCCCCTCCTCCCTTTCCTGCTTCTTTAAAGACGCACAATCCTAGATAAAAGGCTAAAGTTAACCCCAAGTCCCTTCCTGGATTCGGAGGGCCTAAAATGGCTGAACGGCCCCCGCGTCTCAATGAAATGTCATCTGCCTCCTCCTGCAGCGAGGCTACAACGCGCGCTATACAAAGCTGCGTCTCCGCGTAACAGAGGCGCAGGCTATACGTTGAGGAGGACGACGTCAGGGGAGGAAACAGAAAGAAAGACCATTTCTGCACCTGTAGTGGCATCGATATAGGTGGCAGAGGATGACTGTTCAGTTCTGGAGCAGCACCATAAATACGATTCACACAGATCCCCCCCTTCGCACACACAAACTCTCTCTATCTCACACACACACACACACACACACACACACACACACACACACACACACACACACACACACACACACACACACACACACACACACACACACACACACACACACACACACACACACACACACACACACACACACACACACATTAAGGCTATACCGTTCTGTACCGTATCCTGCAAAGACACGGACAAAAAAAGTAAGGGACGGATCGGTCTCTTCCCCCCCGGGCGGTTCCGCTGATGGAGTCGATGAGAGGGGGGAAAGGAGGAAAAACGTTAGTCCCAGTGTGTCCTTGGGCCAAATTCCCCCACGACGTTCGTCGACTATCCTACGCTCCGTTTAATGAGAATAACAACAAATAAGGGATTAAAAAAAAACGCTGGAAGAGAAGGAGAGAGAAGAGGAGGAGAGGAGGCGACACGCGTTCAGCCCGGGCTGGGGAGATGGAGAGAGCTAAGGTCCCCGGCGGCGCTGGCAGTATAGTGTCCTCCTCGGTGTCTCCTCCTCCGGACGGTGGACGCTCCTCGCGACACCTCCTCCTGGTGTGCAACGCGCCGACTACTGCTCCGGCTCCTTGCCCTGCTGGCTCGTCTTAAGCCCGGACCCAACAATACGTTGCTGCTGCTGCGACGGACGGAGAGAGAGTGGGGAAGGTCTTCGCTTGGTACTGAATTTGAATAACGCCATGGGGTGATAAATGTCCATTGTACCGCTGAAGTAATGAATCTCCGCTGTCCTCTGTGTCACACACACACGCACGGGCGCGCGCACGCACGCTCACAACACACCACTAACGTGTATGTGTGTGTGTGTGTGTGTGTGTGTGTGTGTGTGTGTGTGTGTGTGTGTGTGTGTGTGTGTGTGTGTTTGTGTGTGTGCACGCGTGCGCGGGCACACATACACACGCACACACACACACACACACACACACACACACACACACACACACACACACACACACACACACACACACACACACACACACACACACACACACACACACACACACAGAGACCAGCAGCTGCGATGGAGGGACCAGAAACCCCTCTTAAAGACACAACAGCCCCATTTTCCTAGGCCTAAGAAAAAAAAAGCGAGAGATTACAAACCCGACAGTGTTTACTCTGCGCCAAAACGTCCTGAGCGCGCTGCGTGACGTGTGTGTTTCTCTTGTGTGAGCAAACTAGTGCAACGCCGTAACCAGGCACGCGGGCATAGAGCAAGCTCTTCATTACCATGTTTCACTAATCAACACAAAGTGATCTGTATTCCTCTCTGGGCGGACAGTGCCAGGGGACCCGAGCTATAGATCCGCTGTGGAAACAAAATGTATCAACTAAAATAAGTAAATGGTCTGTTAAGGAGAGACATGGAGAGAGGAGGATTTGTCACAGTTTGACAGTGCGTGACTTGTTCAAGGGGCATGATGTCGCCATTGGGGGCATATGTCTAATCCAAAGCTTTTACATGTTTAACTTTAGGAACTTTAATGTTGATTCAAAAAGTAAATTTGATATTCAGCTGCATAAAACTGCTTGCCACACTTTCATGTTCGTTTCGTTCGTTTCCCCCCCTATTTAAGCAACACGCATATTCATTGAATAGTTTAAATTAAATTGAATAGTTTAAATGTACAGATTTGTTTCGTCCCATTAGAGGAGATTTAAAAGGATTGGGTGACCAAGGAAGGAACCTCAAGGCAGGACATGCGTCAGATGGTTAGCTTAAATACAGGGCCATATTCTATACAATTCAGCTCTTTAAGAATGCACATAAGTCATCCCATCCCATTTGACCCATCTCTGGTTGACATTATTTGATATCAATGTAATGAAATCTAATGAAATACATTTAATTCTTACAGACATCAGCACTTTAGACTGCAGCATTTTCGCGCCGTATGCTTACATCCTACCTCTATAAGGGAAAGGGACCCTCTCTCTCTCTCTCTCTCTCTCTCTCTCTCTCTCTCTCTCTCTCTCTCTCTCTCTCTCTCTCTCTCTCTCTCTCTCTCTCTCTCTCTCTCTCTCTCTCTCTCTCTCTCTCTCTCTCTCTCTCTCTCTCTCTCTCTCTCTCACTGTCTCTCTCTCCCCCTCTCTTTCTCACTGTCTATCTCCCCCTCTCTTCCCCCTCTCTCTCTCTCTCTCTCTCTCTCTCTCTCTCTCTCTCTCTCTCTCTCTCTCTCTCTCTCTCTCTCTCTCTCTCTCTCTCTCTCTCTCTCTCTCTCTCTCTCTCTCTCTCTCTCTCTCTCTCTCTCTCTCTCTCTCTCTCTCTCTCTCTCTCTCTCTCTCTCTCTCTCTCTCTCTCTCTCTCTCTCTCTCTCTCTCTCTCTCTAATAAATCATCCTCGCTGATCCCGCCCCGGACGCAGGGGGTCCTCCTCCTTAAAGCTGATTCCTTTTTTGTTTTTTTCCCTTCCCTTTTCATCCTCTGAAGCAGCGTTAAGTTAGCCTCTGCTGATCCGCGGCGCGCCTCTCTCTGTCCCCGCGCGCCTTTTCTCTCTTTCATTCATTCAGCCCAGTCACTCATTCACTGCTCCTTTGAACGGTGAAAAGCAGAAAACCCTCGAGCTCGAGCTTCTCTTCAGCGAGCGCTCCGCCTTTTAATGTTCGACTCCTCCAGAGGCGGGAAACTGAGCAAGTCAAGAGGGGCTTCTCTGCGCTCGCGCCATGTAATCACCTGGGCTTTCCCGCGGGATATAAGAGAGCCTATTTAATGGCATTTGTCATCCAAACAGATTTTGCTCAGCAAAATAGAGAGTTTAATAGGCCTTCACTAACACACAGCGTGCGTGATTATCACAAGACCAGGCATAAACACAACTGTGTTCTCTTCGATCGAGTCATTTCACTATATGCATAAGTATGGGTTCAAATTTTAAATCAAGGAACTGGGATGTGTGAGCTATATATCTTGTCCATATTGTCATTTATTACGGAAAAATAAATGAAAACCAACATTCAAAGGTATTCAAAGCCTGAACGTTAACACTCATTTCGAAGAGTCACCATGTTCTCTACCGCTTGTCTATCAAGTTAGAAGTGAGAACAGGTGGTTATCCGCAAAAAGCCAATCTTTAGGCCTAAGCACTCCCTCCCTTCAGAAGGTTAATTGTTTTGGATTCTCTGGCTGTGAGCCGCGAGGATGACACCCACAAATAAAATGGTAATCATCGCGAGCGGTTGGCATGACGACCAGAATGCGTTCGGTGGCGGTGGTTTCTTGCTGGCCGTGGACGCGGGAGCCTTATTAGCTCAGTGTTGCTTTCATGTCGCCATCGTGGGTCGTGGTGGTGTATAGTCAAGGGGTGTGTGTGTGTACACACACAAACAGTAGGGGGCTGCGGCGCTCTAAGCAGGGGTCACTGTGCTTCGCTCCATTCACAAATCAATGTTTAACCCGCAGGCTTAAAGGGCCTGGCAGGGAGGAGAGAGAGGGGCCCGTTGAGGGCCCGGTAACCAAACGGCCCCTCCGAGAGATGGAGAGCAGTTATAGGACAATGGGAACAGGGAAGCCCTTTGAATACACCCCCCTCAGTGAAGGCACCTCACCCCTGCTGCTAGGCCAAGGCTGATGGAGAGGTGAGAGAGAGGGAGGGGGAGAGAGAGGGGGAGGGGGGGCGGAGGGGGGAGAGGTGAGAGATAGAGGGAGGGGGGAGAGGTGAGAGCTAGAGGGAGGGAGAGGGAGGGAGAGGGATATAGAGAGAGAGTGAGAGTGAGAGTGAGAGAAAGAGGTACACATGGGAGAGAGAAGAAAGAGAGAGAGAAAGGCAGAGAGAGGCAGAGAAGAAGAGAGAAGAGAGGATGGAGAGGAGAAAGGTAGAGAGAGAGGCAGAGAATGAGAGAGAGGATGGAGAGGAGAGAGAGAAGAGAGAGAGAGCGAGCGAGAGAGAGAGGTAGGTAGGGAATGCGGTAGGAGAGGGATATGCTAACAGCGATTGAAAGGGAGGGCGGGTCATTATAAGAAGGTTAATGGAAGGGTAGAGGGTAAACAGAAATAGTGCCAAGGGTACTGGTTAAAGTGCTCTGGTAGAGCGACTCCACTCTTCATCTGTCCAGCAGCATTACTAATAGCCCTCTGATACTCCTCCTGAGAACACTGCGGAGGCTCAACCAGCTAGCACCTATAGGATAGAGCATACTGCTATATACTAGCTTACTAGGGTGTACTAGTAAACCCAATAGGGCTAGGGTAATATACAGTATAGGGCTAGGGTATACGACTGTACACTATATGGCTAGGTTAATATACAGTATGGGTCTAGGATATAGTATTATACGGCTAGGGAATAGTACAGTATAGGGCTAGGGTAGTACAGTATAGGGCTAGGTTATAGTACAGTATAGGTCTAGGGTATAATACAGTATAGGGCAGGGATAGTACAGTATAGGGCAGGGGTATAGTACAGTATAGGGCTAGGGTATAGTACAGTATAGGGCTAGGGTATAGTACAGTATAGGGCTAGGGTATACTTCAGTGTAGGGCTAGGGTATCGTATAGTGTAGGGCTAGGGTATAGCACAGTATAGGGCTAGGGTATAGTACAGTGTAGGGCTAGGGTATAGTACAGTGTAGGGCTAGGGTATAGCACAGTATAGGGCTAGGGTATAGTACAGTATAGGGCTAGGGTATAGTACAGTGTAGAGCTATATAGCACAGTATAGGGCTAGGGTATAGTACAGTATAGGGCTAGGGTATAGTACAGTATAGGGCTAGGGTATAGTACAGTGTAGGGTATAGTACAGTGTAGGGCTAGGGTATAGCACAGTATAGGGCTTGGGTATAGTACAGTATAGGGCTAGGGTATAGTACAGTGTAGGGCTATATAGCACAGTATAGGGCTAGAGTACACTGCTATACACTATAGGGCAAGGTTATACTACCATACAGTATAAGGCTAGGATAATATACAATATAAGGCTAGGGTTATAGTACTATACACGAGGGTTACTATATAGGGAACACTACTATAGTGTTACTATATAGGATCCTGCTATACACTAGGGTTACTAGGGAATAGTACTATAGGACTACTGGGGGATACTCCAGTATAAGGTTGCTATATAGGGCATACTTCTATACACTATAGTCCTACTAGGGGATGTTACTATACATTTTAGTGTTACCATATAGGGTATAGTACTATATACTAGAGCTGTCAGTTAAACACGTTATTAACGGCGTTAACGCAAACCAATTTTAACGGCGTTAAAGAATTATCCCGCGATTAACGCAATTGTTTTATTTAGCTATTTCTTTGGCTCAAAACATAGAAGCAGTAGCCTGACTGCTATGTTCAAATGACATTTGTTCAAAGCAGTCGTTTAATTGCACTATAGGCTCTTTTTTTGTATCGTCCTGTTTTGATATGCCAATGTTGTTATCAATAAAAAATCATTTGCACAAGGCAAGCCGATGCACTTCACCATGTTGATAAGATAATTAAAATGAGAAGAATTATGGGACAAAAAAATCAAGGGATATTTAGCATAGAAAAATAATTTGCGATTAAACGCGATTAATCGTGAGTTAACTATGACATTAATGCGATTAATCACGATTAAATATTTTAATCGCTTGACAGCTCTACTATATACCATAGGGTTACTATATGTGTCAAACCGCTATACATTATAGTGTTAGTTTATAGGGTATAGTACTATAGAGCATAGTGTTACTATATATGGTAAACAACTATACATTATATTATTACTTTATAGGATAGAGCATAGGGCTACTATATAGTGTATGGTATTAAACTTACAATGGTTTTGAGATTAAGGTATTCCCAGGAAGTATACCTTTGAATGTTGTAGTTGTGTACATTTCTATCAGGTCCATGTTATACAGAAATAGAGAGAGGCATATTAGCTGGGTGCAGATCCAGAAACAGGGACCATAAGATCAGCACAAACCTTGGTTGACATTATAGTGATCAGATTCTAGTTTCAGAACTGTGGTGAAGATGAAGAGCCTATTTAATGGCATTTGTCATCCAAACAGATTTTGCTCAGCAAAATAGAGAGTTTAATAGGCCTTCACTAACACACAGGATGGACAAAAGACATTGTTCTGCAAACATAAAAGGCAAATTAACGAAACAAACTAAAGCTTTCCTACAATATTGCGGCTCTCCCCTGATGGACCCATACCATAGAGCCACACCACCCACACCCCCACCCTCCACGCTGCCCAAACATTCAACCATTCCCCGGAATTTTTTGATAGTTGCTGCTGGGTTGCCTGGCAACAGCGCGACAGACAGCATCATCCAGGGAGAGAGCGTGTGAGACGCAGATGAGATGAGAGGGAGCCAGGGGGAAAGTGCTGTCCTCATCTCATTCTCTTACTTACACCTAAGGAGGTAAAGCTATTACAGCTAAGGAGGTAAACATCAGTACTTATACCTACCGAGGTAAACCTACTGATATATATGGAGGTAAACCTACTTAAACCTATGGAGGTAAACCTACTTAAACCTACAGAGATAAACCTACATAAACCTATGGAGGTAAAACTACTTAAACCTATGGAGGTAAACCTACTTAAACCTATGGAGGTATACCTCAGTTGTTATATCTACAGAGGTATACCTCAGTACTTATACCTACGGAGGTAAACCTTACACCTACAGAGGCATACCTCAGTACTTATACCTACGGAGGTAAACCTCAGTACTTATACCTACGGAGCCGAGGTAAACCTCAGTACTTATACCTACGGCGGTATACCTCAGTACTTATAGCTATGGAGGTATACCTACTTACACTGGTATACACTTTAGGTGTTAAATATGTGTACGCACAATTGTAGGAGACTCTGTGATGTATAGCCTGCGCAATGTTAAACCAATTGATGCAAGCTATACCCATGACATACATAAAGGATTCCCGTGAGTGCCTGTTCACATGAGATAAGGTCAGTATGTCTGTATCTGATTTCTGGTCGGATAGTGTAAAAGACAGAGATCAGCGGAAGCAGGACGCTAAATGAAATTGTTCTCTCTCTAAAACAAATTAGAAATAAATAAATAATCCATCTATTGATTCTGTTATCGAGCTCTGTCTGTCTATTGATCTGTCTGTCTGTCTGCTGTCCCTCTGTCTGTTTACATGTTCAGCTAATTAAGCAGCAGGCTAAGTATTGCTTTCCTCTTCTGTATATATTTGTACATATTCCAGACTTATGAAGGAGTATACTGTGGTCGCTAAATAGTGTTGGATTTTCCTTGGACAAATGTAATCTCAATTGAAAAATTAAATGATTCAGGTGGTTTCCTTTTAATGCGACATTTTGAATAATCTCCTATTTCAATCAAAGTATTTGTTGTTTTTCTGCGTGTCACATGACCTCAGAAACGACTGGGGCTGGGATCCATCTTGTGCTGACCAAGTGGGCCTTGACTTGTCCGACAGACACAGGCCATTTATTTATTTTTTCACAGAGGCAATTATGTGTAAGTGCTTCAGTCAAACTGCAGTATTGGCCACCTGAGGTAAAATCCCACGGGTCAATTTACCTATACTGCTGGCAACTCCTCCAAATCTCCCTGTCTTACATCTCCTGTCGTGGACCACAGTCCTAAAGCATTCTGACAGGTTGGCTCAGATGATGGGCATAGATAGACACCGATATCAACTAGTCACACACAAGCTCCTTTATATTGTTGTTGCATACAATCCATTACCATGGTGTTACACACTGTCCTTTATCATGGTGTTACAAACCATGCTCTTTATCATGCTGTTACAAATGTCCTTTATTAAGGTGTTACACAACGTCCTTTATAATGGTGTTACAATGTATTTTATTATAGTTTTAAACAATGTCTTTTATCATGGTGTTACACAATTTCCTTTGTATCGGTCACACACAATTTCTTTATTATGGTGTGACACAATGTCCTTTATTAAGGTGTTACACAATGTCCTTTATCATTGTGTCACACAATGTCTTTTATTATAGTGTTACACAATATCCTTTATTAAGGTGTTACACAATGTCCTTTATCATTGTGTTACACAATGTCCTTTATTATAGTGTAACACAATGTCCTTTATCATTGTGTTACACAATGTCCTTTATTATAGTGTTACACAATGTCCTTTATTATAGTGTTACACAATGTCCTTTATCATGGTGTTACACAATGTCCTTTATTATGACAGAAATAAAGAGAGACAAAGAAAAAGATAGACACACACACAGACAAACAGACGAGCCGACAGACAGACAGACAGACAGACAGACAGACAGACAGACAGACAGACAGACAGACAGACAGACAGACAGACAGACAGACAGACAGACAGACACACACACAGACACACAGACACACAGACACACAGACACACAGACATGGGGGAGGGTGCTGAGTAAGAAGGCCTGTGGTCCACACGCTGAGTGACAGGTATTGAACTCGGCAGCCAAAAGACGTCTCTATGGGAACAGTATTGATTATTGCCTCAGCAATAAAGGTTCTAAGAATGCCATGACGGGACGCTGGCCACCCCACCCCCACCGTAAAGACACACTCACACACAAACACACACACACACACACACACACACACACACACACACACACACACACACACACACACACACACACACACACACACACACACACACACACACACACACACACAAACACACAAAGAAACACATCCACACACACACACACACACACAGCCATGCACCCATACATTTCTAACCCAAAGCGGCAGCCATTTCTTTGCATCGGGCTTGAAAGCTATTTCATTTCCTAATAAAGGATTACTGCAGGTTTTGATAGTCTAACCGTTGCCGCTATGTACACGTTTTGTGTGCCTTATATGTATGTGTGTGTGTGTGTGTGAGTTGCTGGTGTGTGAAGAAGGTTGTGTGTGTGATGTAATGTGTGTATGAATGCCTATAGTTCCAGGGGCCCGTGGAAGACCCCCCACGGTGCTTTAAGACTCGGTAATAGAATCAATGAATTAAAGCTTCCCACAACACACTAGGAACCACACTCAAAGCCTACAGCCTTTCCAGGACTTTTCATCCCGGGACTTCTCATTTGCAATTTTCCCTGCATCGTTCCTTCTTGTTATTTTCTCACATAACACATTTCCATTCACATGTTGAAGATTAAATATTTTTTTTACACGACGCAACACTCGCACAAACACCCTCCTAAAGATTTCACCTTCTTGTCTTTGACTTTTCACACATACTCTTCTCTGCTGCGCCCTCATGGATGCATACAAAAACTAATCAGATCAACCCACACATGTGCAAACATCCACACACCTACACACACACACACACACACACACATCCACACACACACACACACACACACACACACACACACACACACACACACACACACACACACACACACACACACACACATGGGCCCCCAATGCGGCCCTGACCTCTTGACCCGTTTGGGAAAGTTAGGGGACCTGATGTTGAACCCTCCGGACCACGTACACTGGGAACGTGCTATTGTGTGTGTGTGTGTGTGTGTGTGTGTGTGTGTGTGTGTGTGTGTGTGTGTGTGTGTGTGTGTGTGTGTGTGTGTGTGTGTGTGTGTGTGTGTGTGTGGATGTGTGTGTGAGACAGAAAGAGAGGGAAAGTGAAAGAATGGAAAGAATAGCGCAGGACACTCAGGGAGTCATGAATGGGCGAGATCTCTTTGACCCTCAGACCTTTAGATCACTTTCCTTATTGTGGGCCGCCCCTCATTCCTGGCTCTCCAGATTTCTGCTTCCCCTCTCTCTATTCACCCCAGTGTCCCCTCTCAAACACCCCCATTGGGATATAGCATAGTAATGAAGATAGATTCAGGAGGTAAAACGCAGGTCTTTATTGAACTACTCCAACGCGACGCGCGCTACAAGAGCTGTGTTGGGGAAATGGGAACCATGCTGTTTCTTTGACAATACCGGCTACGCGGAGGGTAGTGGTGTTAGGCATTAGCAGAGGGTGGTTATTACTTTTGTTGATGACACTTAAGGATGTGGAGGATCTAGGGAGACTGAAGGCTAGTCTACTAAACTAGTCCAATCTGTATTTATAAGTAGCCTACTTCGAAAACATTTTTTTCCCAACATTTTTACTTCAATTATTTTTTTGTAATTAAAACCTTGTCATTCACTCCGTAAGTGCGAAATTATCTAGTTATTTTATAGTTTGGGGATGGATTTGGGTTCAATGACGTGTTTTAGACCAAAAACCCCATCTTCTGGCGACTTTATGGAACTGCAGGAAGTTTAATGGAATGCCACATTTCCAAGTAAGGACAGTTAATGGATCGCCTACCTAAGCCTTCAAAGATGCAGGAGGACTGGCAACTAGACAGATGCGAACGAGTGATCTGATTCGTTGCAATGGAAAGTATGCTATGGCCAAATAAAGTTGCATCGTACCGTTACATTACCAAACAGCGGGAGATCCAATCCGCCACATATAACTCTTAAATTATGTTTGGCTGTGGATTGATGCGGAAGTTGTAATGTAAAACTCTGGCACACAGGGGTCTGGAGTGTGGAAAAGGAGTGTCTAGGCTGCATGGATACGGGAGGAGGGGAGCTGGAAAGTTTGGAAAGCCCTTTTCCTGTATTGCTGACGCGAACAGGATAGCCGTGAGCGCGTCGGAGAAGCAACGACGTCCACGATGCTGATGTGGTTCTTAGGCTTGGTGATCTTCGTGTCACGGACAGAATGTTACTTTGCCGAAGAGAAATATCCAGAAGAGTCCAAGATGCAGCAGCCGACGGTGGTAATAGCGATCATAGCGCGGAACGCAGCGCACTCTCTGCCCTACTACCTGGGAGCTCTGGAGAACCTCAACTACCCCAAAAGTCGCATCTCTGTTTGGTGGGTCACTTGCATGGGATACGGTTTTGCATGCCAGGCCTCTTTGTTATGCGTCCCTTAGTCGTCACTCAAAAGGTCGAAAGCATCTATCATCACTATCCTCTAGATTGCATTCTGAATGCAGCCCCCCTCCGTATTGTCCCAAATAACTTCCAGATTAATCAGCATGATCTGGACACGAGTACCCTTTCAGTCTAGCATCGGACTCTTTTATACTTACTTTTTATACTTACATAACATGCCTATTTGTTTCCACACCTACAACGATTATCAACACGAATGGAAAAGCCTTAATTATCACTCGACATATCATTGCTACACGGTTTTTATATTGCATATTGATCATAATGAGGCACAGGCCGATCATGAAAGAAATATGTACATCTATCCTGATACTCCTCCAAATAACCAATTTCCAGAGGGATCAATACTGTCATCTGAATAATGTTGTGCAGTCAAAGTGACACCATAAACATAAAACCTCCACAAGTTGTTTCAATCAACGTTTCCCCTACAATTTAAACAACATTTGAACTGTAATCTATGAAATTAACCGCGGAACTGACAACTTTCCTGTATTTAATAAGCTGTAATCTATGTTACAGGGCAGCCACAGACCACAACTTAGATAACACCACAGCTATGCTGAGAGAGTGGCTGACCGTCGTGCAGAAACACTACCACTATGTAGAATGGAGGCCCATGGACCAGCCCACGTAAGTAGTATGGACCCTACACCGCTTCCATTCACAACAAGGAGGCCAGGAAAACCTCTTTAGCTTTTTATCTTTTGAACCTTTTCAGCTCAGACGACCATCAGTAGAAATCAAGTAGCAATTATCCTCTGCCTCATACATCATCATGCGTGCGTTTTATCGTGTGTGCGTGTGTGTTTGTTCAGTGTGCCGTTGTATTGTAATTATGATTAGTTGTATTTAGTCTGTTAACGTTATTATGTGATCATTAGTGTATTGACATGGGTGCGATCAATATTTCAATATCATCGTTTATCGTATATGAGTGGTGTGGTGATATTGACCTTTTCTGAAAGATTTACAATGAAAGGACATGCCCTTAAATGTATTGCAATATGGAAAAGGTTGTTTCATCTTATACTATCCTTGTGTACAAATGTCGTTGTTATTTTTTATTCGTAACTATGTGTTCGTTTTCTTTAATCTGTATTCTTTAAAACACATCAAACTAACGTAATGGCCGAATAAAAAAAATACAAATGCTCCATTGTTTTAAATCATGTCACATTTCTGTTGAATTGACACTAGTCTAGTCCCTTGTCAATGTCATCATTGTTGAATTCAACGTCTATGCTTTCCATTGTGACCACGGTGACCCAGTCTCCGCCGTCTCCCTGTTCTCCTTCAGGTCCTATGCGGGGGAGCTGGGTCCGAAGCACTGGCCCAACAGCAGATACGAGTACGTCATGAAGCTCAAACAAGCCGCGTTGAACTTCGCGAGGAAACGTTGGGCTGACTACATCATGGTAAACACTTCAGAAAGGCTCACCGTCTGTACTTTAAACGTATCCTAAGAAGCCATCTGCATAAATTGAAAATACAGATTTGGGATTGGTTGTTGTTTTACATTTTTTTAATGAGACAGTTAATTACACGTTTTTATCTTATCTCAGTTTGGTTGCCTTTCATGAATTGATTATTCCCACTTTTTCCATGTCTGTTATACGCTCGCTTTTCCTCTGGCTCTCTCTCTCTCTCTCTCTCTCTCTCTCTCTGTCTCTGTCTCTGTCTCTGTCTCTCTCTCTCTCTCTCTCTCTCTCTCTCTCTCTCTCTCTCTCTCTGTCTCTGTCTCTGTCTCGCTCTCTCTCTCTCTCTCTCTCTCTGTCTCTGTCTCTCTCTCTCTCTCTCTCTCTCTCTCTCTCTCTCTCTCTCTCTCTCTCTCTCTCTCTCTCTCTCTCTCTCTCTCTCTCTCTCTCTCTCACCCTCTCTCTCACCCTCTTGGTGACGTCCTCTCTACTCCCTGTGCTTCAGTTTGCAGACACAGACAACATTGTGACCAATCCGGACACACTAAACCTGATGATAGCAGAGAACAAGTCCGTCATCGCCCCCATGCTGGACTCACCGGGCGCCTATTCAAACTACTGGTGTGGTATCACCCCCCAGGTGAGTGACAGGTCGCCCCAAACCAATCACACTAGAGAACGGATGTTCTTTAAGCACATTGACCAATCAGACACCAACACAGACTTTTTGGCCAATGGAATGCAGATAACCACAGGAAAGAGAGGAATGTCGTTTAGTTTTGTTCTGAGTCAAACAATAAAGTCCCATTTACTAATTAATGGCATGGAATGGAGCTTTAAAAAATATTATAGTAGTAGCTCCTTTTTCATTTTCCATTTTTTGTTTGTTTGTGCATCAGTGTCTCCATTGATTGTCAATAAGCTGTGCCGGGTCAGACTCAATACCAACACAGTGCACTGTTGGCACAACACGATCCAAAGGGATTTGATCCCCAAACCAAATTCATAAAACTCCATTGATGTGCCTACCTCCACCCTCCCTCTCCTCCACCACCTCCTCCACCCTCCCTCTCCTCCACCCTCCCTCTCCTCCACCACCTCCTCCACCCTCCCTCTCCTCCACCACCTCCTCCACCCTCCCTCTCCTCCACCCTCCCTCTCCTCCACCCTCCCTCTCCTCCACCCTCCCTCTCCTCCACCACCTCCTCCACCCTCCCTCTCCTCCACCCTCCCTCTCCTCCACCCTCCCTCTCCTCCACCCTCCCTCTCCTCCACCACCTCCTCCACCCTCCCTCTCCTCCACCACCTCCTCCACCCTCCCTCTCCTCCACCCTCCCTCTCCTCCACCCTCCCTCTCCTCCACCACCTCCTCCACCCTCCCTCTCCTCCACCACCTCCTCCACCCTCCCTCTCCTCCACCACCTCCTCCACCCTCCCCCTCCTCCACCCTCCCTCTCCTCCACCACCTCCTCCACCCTCCCTCTCCTCCACCCTCCCTCTCCTCCACCCTCCCTCTCCTCCACCACCTCCTCCACCCTCCCTCTCCTCCACCACCTCCTCCACCCTCCCTCTCCTCCACCACCTCCTCCACCACCTCCTCCACCCTCCCTCTCCTCCACCACCTCCTCCACCCTCCCTCTCCTCCACCCTCCCTCTCCTCCACCCTCCCTCTCCTCCACCCTCCCTCTCCTCCACCACCTCCTCCACTCTCCCTCTCCTCCACCCTCCCACTCCTCCACCCTCCCTCTCCTCCACCACCTCCTCCACCCTCCCTCTCCTCCACCCTCCCTCTCCTCCACCACCTCCTCCACCCTCCCTTTCCGCCACCGCCTCCTCCAGGGATACTACCGCCGCACGGCCGAGTACTTCCCCACGCGGCACCGCCACCGTCTGGGCTGCTTCCCGGTGCCCATGGTGCACTCCACCGTGCTGCTGGACCTCAGGAAGCGGGGCATGAAGGAGCTGGCCTTCTACCCGCCGCACGCCGACTACTCCTGGCCCTACGATGACATCATCGTCTTCGCCTTCTCCTGCAGAGCGGCAGGTTCGGTTCCGACGACTTGAGCTATGTGTTGTTGTTTTGTTTTTGACGATTTGATGGTAGGTCAACGCCTTTGAGGTATGTGAGTGATGGAGGCGAACGAAGGCCGGTCCGGTACGGGCACGTTAAAACGTAGAAAAGATGATCCGTAGATGCAGTCGTGAAAGAGCATACGGATGCACAGTTCGGAGCATTAGTGTGTGTAGCGTTATTGGTGTTGTGCGTGCAGGAGCAGTGGTTGTTGGGAACCTTGGGTTGGTTGAGCCATTGCTGAATGGGGTTTAATACTTAAGCCTATTTATATATTCATATTCAAAAATGTTTGTATCATGCTGAACAAAATACTTAGGCTGTGGTGAAATGGAAGATTAAATGATTAGGATTGGAAAAAATCCAATGATTCTTCGATGGATCATATCCTCCCTTTGGGCAGATTCATGTTGACGTTGTGTTCGTTCTCCTCTCAGACATCCAGATGTACCTGAGTAACAAGGAGCGTTACGGCTACCTGAACGTACCGGCCAAGCCCCACCACACGCTCGAGGACGACCGCCTCAACTTCGTCCACGTGCACCTCGAGTCCATCGGTAAGCACAGCTGCTATACTGTATCTTATATATATTACATTGACTGCACAATTGATACGTACGTACATGCATACATGGATGGATAAGACAGGCAAGTATAGATGTATGAACAGATGGATGGATTGATAGAAATAGAAATAGAACTAGAAAATATTTCTATTTCTAGAAAATATGGACCTAGTGTCTGTGACCTGACCCATTGGATGACGATCCTTATTAAGCGCATTAAGGGCGGGACTTGAATAGCTGCCTCGCAGTAGTCAATGGCCTCAATTAATTTCAGGCCATTGACGACTAGTCTTTAGTGTTCTTTATGTATGTTCACTTTGAACTACCTAAAGGCAACTAGAAGAATCACAGTCTCTGCCGTTAACCAAGAGGACCCTACATGTTAATGGTGTGGGATTGCATATATGTATTGCAGAGTTAATATTGGTCGATGACACTCATTCCTCATCCATTCATTCACCTGCACATCAGCAGGGTTATCTCAGTTCTTCTCCGAGGTGTCCCTTTGTTGCCGTACATTCACAGGCTACTTTGAGTCCATGAGTTTTTGAAATGTGTTTCAATACTCCTTTGTGTTCTCCCAACAGTCGAGGGCCCCCGGATGCATCCCTCTCGCTTTGTGCACATGTTCCCTAAACAGAGAGACCTGATGGGCTTCGACGAGGTGAGCTGTCCTCTCCCGGGGCCTCACATCCTCCTCATACTTTAGGGGTCTCCTCATTATAGCATCAACCACATACAGGACCCACATCCAGACGATGAAGGACCAGGTCAGGAGTGTGTTTAATGATAAAGACAGCAGGTAGGACCTGTTCCAGTCCAGACCTGGGACGGAGGTACAAGTAGTCCATTCATGTGTGTCAAATTAGACCAGTCATATTACTAGGCAGTGAGAGGTCCCAGTTGCTTAACCCAAACAAACGATTTCTAGTCTACGGAGTGTCTGAACGTAACTCTGGCTCAGATTCTCAACATATAACCGCATATCATACGACTTAACAAAAGAGCAGACTTTCTCTAACAAACTTTAAGGGGAATACCGAAAGGGTGTCATGGAAACGTCGTTTGCGTGGTTACGATTTTCCGGCGTCACGTCGGCCTCCAGCCTGACGCGCCCCCTCTCTGCTCCGCAGATCTACCTGATCAACCTGCGTCGCCGTGCCGACCGCCGAGAGAGGATGCTGTTGTCCCTCAACGAGCTGGAGGTGGACGTCAAGGTGGTGGACGCAGTGGACGGAAAGTGAGTCAACAGAAGGAGAATTTCGGGAAAATGCTAGAGATCGCACAGCATGGGTTCAGAATATTCAGAGATTGCGTGCTATAGGGTCGCACTCTTAGATGTTTTTAAAACCCCCTTTTTATTTTTATTTTTGTTTTTAACCTGTAGCCCTTTGAGATCTTCGGATGAAAAGGGCACTATAAATTAAATTTATTATTATTATTATTATTATAGGGTGCACGCAATCTCTGAATATATAGGGTGTTGGTTCTGGCGCAAGAGGTTCTGGGTTAGACCCTCCACAAGGTCTACAGCCGACCTTGGAGGCATCGTCAAGCAATCTGTGAGCATTCCCTGTTAGTCGCTTTGGAAAAGGGAGTCTGATAAAGGGCTAATTGTACATAGAGATGAGTGTAAGCTCAAGGGTCTGTGTTTGATTACTGGGACAAACTGGGAAAGAGTACAGCTAGGGTGCTCTAGATGTGAAGCATTTTAAAGCGATCTAAAACATAACAAAGGAAATGTCCCAGAGGGATGTGTCCACTACACACCTACCAAATATCCAGGAACATGTACATTCATATATTCCTCAAAGCTATTAACTCATACTTATAAAGGAGTAGCATTGTAGGGGCGTGGTCTGTATTCCCCCCCTTCTCCATTTCGCTGTTTAGTGTAGTTTATGCTTCCTCAAAGTCTGAATCACCGTAGCTCCATACAGCTTCCCTGGCGCCACTACACGAGCCTACCCGAGTATTGGTCAGTGCCCGGGCCACGTGAGCGCTCGGTAATTGACCACGCTTGGCTACGTAGCCAGAAGGGAAGATAGACTCCACCCATTAGATCGGCTTGGAGAAATAGTAGGAAATCAATATACTGAAATAACCTGAGATTGCAATGGATTTCATGGAACATCATTTCCCGAGTGTCAATACACACAGTGATAACCCCCGCTCTCTTTACTCTGTCCCAAAACCTGCTGGTTCCGGGTCTTTGCCCGATCGACCGGTAAATCCCCTCTTCCAACAATAACGGTCCGTCATTGGGCGTGTGTTTGAGCGTTGTACATTATGGTGTGTTGTGTATCTGTGTGCTGCAGTGCTCTGAACAGCAGTGACATTAAGCTGCTGGGCGTGGACCTGCTGCCGGGCTACTTCGACCCCTACTCCGGACGCACCCTGACCAAGGGGGAGGTGGGCTGCTTCCTCAGCCACTACTTCATCTGGAAGGAGGTGAGGGCGAACGCACGCACGCACACGCACGCACGCACGCACGCACGCACGCACGCACGCACGCACGCACGCACACACACACACACGCACATGCATACATTTGAGCTCCATTCTACCTTCATAGAGAAAACTAACATATTTACAATTTTTTGTAATAAATGTAATGCCTACGGAATAGAGTGTCTATGCATTAAAGACAGTGATATTCACACACATGTTTTATTGATATTGATATGTATTGGTGCTATCGTCTTGCCCCCAGATGGTGGACCAGCAGTTGGACAAGGCGCTGGTCTTTGAGGACGACGTGCGTTTCCAGGCCAACTTCAAGCGGCGAGTCCTGAGACTGATGGAGGAGGTGGAGAAGGCCCAGCTAGACTGGGACATCATGTAAGAGCAAGAGGGAGAGGGAATGGGGCAGAAGGAGAAAAAGAGGGCAGGGGGGGAGAGGGAGAAGGAAAGGGAGAGACAGGGGGAGATTTAATTATAGCTTCGACAATTTGCACAAATGTTAGGAGGTCGATTCACATTTTACGATATGTGCATAATGTCTTAAGACTATATATGAAAGTATTGTACATTATAACCTTCATTCCCAAAGCACTTTTGGGAATGGAGGTTACAAAGTCCTTCCAAACAACAGAACCAAACTACACTACAGAAAAGCAAAACTAAAGAGTAGCTTAACAGTTCAAAGACTTCCTGAAAAGGTGGGTCTTTAAGCAGGCTTTGAAACAGGAGACTTAAGAGACAGGAGGTAGAGCCCTGTTTTTGTCCTCAGGTAAGAGATTCCATAGCTTTGTGGCCCGGAGGGAATAGGCACAGCTGCATTTAGATTCAGCCTGGTTTTTGGCAACAGATAATTGCAAAAAAATGTAGTCCATGTAACACGATATAAAAATACATAAATGTGAACGTCTAATCAGATGAACCACATGAATAACATGATTTTCAAGAGAGGTATCTCTTCAAATGACCCCCATTTTGTGAGCAAAACATTTGTTCCGAGGTTTTGTCATAGAACTGGATGCATTTCTCCACACGTGCAGAACACATGCGTGTTCAAAAAAAGCCTTTTCAGGAGCATCCAATTGGCGTGAGCATGAATACCGCAAACAAAAAAACAAACCCCGTAATAAATACATGAAAGTACAACATGTGTGGCTCCTCCACCTCCTCATCCCCTGTTGTCTGTTGTCAAACCCGTTGCCATAGTTACCTGGGCAGGAAGCAGGTGAACCCGGGCAAGGAGGAGGAGGTGGACAACATTCACAACCTGGTGACGGCCGACTACTCCTACTGGACGTTGTCCTACGCCATCTCGCTGCAGGGCGCCCAGAAGCTGCTCAACGCAGAGCCGCTGTCCAAGATGCTCCCCGTGGACGAGTTCCTGCCCATCATGTACGACAAGCACCCAAGGTCAGTACCAGGCCAGACACGCACGCACACAAACACACGGAAATGCGCTCGTGCATGCGAGTGCGCACGCATTCAATGTTCTGTTGTCATCTCTCCACGTAACTGGGCGTAAAATTCTGTTTCAAAAAAATAAAAAAAATAAGTGTATTTATTACACATAAATAAATTATTAAATATATATTTATAAATATATATATGGTTTCACAGATCAAAGGTGAATTTTAAGCAGGATTACTTAAACCTACAAGTTAAAAAACACATTGGTTCAATCGGAGCAGGTGCAAGGGGTATGGTCAAACGTTGACTAAATCCACGTCACACTCGCCTAAGCTAGGACATGCAGCCGATAGAGGCGTGAAAACGACCAACAGCGAAAAGCATTTTTTGGCGGGATGTATCAGACCTCTTGTACTTTACCCAGAATTTCCCCCGTTCAACATTCTATAAATGTTAGCCAAAAATAACACAGAAATGTTCCACCAACAACAACACCAACTCAACTTTGGTTAAACATGCCCCCAAGTAGCTGTATCTAAGATTAATCCAGCATAACCCAATGCTTGTTTTCTACTACTCTAATCTAATTTATACGTGAAGTGTTTTCGTTCCATAACACGGATCATTGTAGAATCATGGTTTTGTTTTTGGATAGAAATGCACGGGAAAGATGGAAACGTGGAAAGCCTCCAGTTTACTTTGTGTTTTCCCAGGGATAGTTAATCAAACTGATAGATAGCAGGGGATGGTTAGAAGCAGAGGATTCCCATTTTTTTTTTTTCTGGAACTGCTTAACATTGACATTTCCTATTGCCATAAACACGCCTCTCTCCTCAACATCTCCCTGCTTTTCAAAGCCAGTTCATTGTTGGCTTATGTAAGTTGGGTCTTGGGATCTAAATCCAGTAAAATATGTGTTGCAGTCTTGTATGTAAGATTCATCCAAAAATGAATGCTTTGGCTTTAATCAGCAGGATAATTTTATAACTTTTGAGCTATTTACAGTTTCATGGTTGCTCAATGCTAGTATTATCTATTATGCAAGTGTAGGCAAACAGTAGTTGGAAAACTCCAAACACACCAAAGAGGAGGTGAATCACTGCCTTTGCATGGAAGTTTATTTAGATTCAACATGAAGAGCCTACGGTATTCATCATTGTGAGTGTGCTGCCATCTAGAGATTAAGACGTGCTAGTGTGATTGATATTATGTACGAAAACATCAAAAACTGATTGTATCACAGAATACCTTTTAGAACAGCGTTTACTGAAATATAGTTAGATAGAAAAATAGAGAATATACATAATACAAAACACAGACTTTTACTTGAGCTTTTACTAACCCTAACTCAAAGCTGGCTGCAGACATTGTGTAAAGAGAGATAGTATTAAAGATAGATATATTCTTAAGCACACATGAGGTCCGTCGCGGCAGTGGTAATAAGGATGAAACAAACTTATTTTGACCTCACATATATATGCTACAACAGATGCTTTGCCTATAGTGACTTGTTAAGCCATAGTCATGAAAAAAAAAAGAGAGAGAGAGATCGTTTTTTTACAAAACATTAAGGCTCTTTCCCGGTGCCCCCACCAGACGAGGTGTATGGATGAGTGAGGCTACATGTAAAACGTCAAGTATGAAATATGATGTACTCCTAGCAGACTTGCAAAACCACAAAGCTTGACAATGCCTTTTGGCTCCGCCATCTGTAGAGAAATGGCTCCCTGCCAGCCATTAAGTTGGCTCTTTCTGCCTGTTTTCTGTCCTGCTTACTGGCTGTCTAATCCTCACCGGACATGCTTGTCTAGTTGGCAATTCCGACCAAAGCAACAAAAACCTCATGCCAGCCAGAACTATAATCATTAATACCAACAAAGATTTAAAGTAAACAAGATTACTCAGGATAATATTATCTTTACAAATGTAGTGTCGCACATTTTTATCATAACATTATCACTAACATATCATTGATTGAACCAACTGTTGCATTCCCCTGTTTATCCAGCGAGGTGCATAAGGCCCACTACCCCAACCGCAACCTGCAGGCCTTCAGCACGCGCCCCCTGCTGGTGCAGCCCTGCCACTACGCCGGTGACCCAGCCTGGGTCAGCGACACGGAGACCTCCACGCTGTGGGATGACGATGCAGTCCGCACCGACTGGAGGGGCTCGCAGAAGACTCTTAAAGGTGCAGCGCAGCAACCCGAGATGTTGTCCAACGCTTATAAGGATGAACTGTAGACGAGGAAGGGGTCAAATGTCAGTCGAAGGAGGCCGGTGAAAGCTCTAAGATCACGGGGGTCGGGGAGTTTAGAAAGGAGAATGTTCCCTTGACTTCATGACAGGAGCTCCCGCCATTGGTCAGCTTGGTGTCAGGTGACATCAGGTGGGATAAGGGGTTCTAAAGGGTCCTCTATGTCGCTGGCCTTCTAAAGATCATGGTACACAAATTAGTTAGATTGTCTCTAGGTTTTATGCAACCTGTTGGGCGATGTGCAGTTATGCCATCTTGTGGATGGAAAGAGTCAGTATTTTTTTTTGCTAGTCGCATACTCACACATACTACTAAGTAAGGTAGTGTTTCGTACAAAGGTGTGTTTTCTGTGAGAGTTGCGATGTTACATGCTTTAAGTTTTAGACAATGAAAACCCATTTAAAGGAATATCTGACAAGTCCAAGTTAATTTAAGGCTGTTTCACTTTTACACATGGTATACAATGTGATTCAATATTTTGATCATTTTAATATTTGTTTGTGTATTTTAAACTGTGCGTGAATGGTTGGGTGGAGGTTTCTAATGATTGCATGATCAAATTGGACCTCTAACTGAGCAATTCTTATGTTTTTTATGTGTAGAATAGAGACTTCATTTGATACTAAATGATACACTCCATTTGTTGTGCCTCACAGAATGGGCAACAAAACAAAGTATCCTTCCTGTGTATATGAATAATTTTTCTCCATATGGATTCATTCGAAAACTGTATAAACTGTGTATGATCTTGTTGTACAAAAATATTTTGTACATCATGTAGTGATCTAGGTTCATGGTACTTGAGTCTTCAGTTGTATTTCTTTTATTTTCTAATGTTGTCAGAACCTCAGAACCTTCTTTTGACGTGGTTGACGATATTGTGCGAAACAATAATATGCATTTAAAACAGATAAAAATGATAGAGAATACCAAAAATGGATTGCAGATAAGGAACGCCATATTTTGACAAATGTAGAGAAATATTTGTGCAATAAATCATGAATGGGAAGAAAAAAAGCAAATAGCATGCAATAAACTCTTATTGTATAATTATTTCATGCATTTTGGACAGTCGTTCTGGATTGTGAAGTTGACTGATGGTTGCAGTGACACATACACTTTCACTAGCACACGCACACTTACACTCAAAGAGAAAGTCAGTTGCCATAGTTGTCATGGTCCTGATATATGGAAGGGGATAAATGATCCAACTCCACCACACACTTCCCCGTGTCTTACAGGACAAGCAGGATCATTTCGAGAGAGAGGGAGAGGGGATGGTCGAGTGTTTGGCCAAAAGCTGGACTGTATGAACTCGACCGATCCCACTATGGGAGGGGATGTCAACACAGTTTCCTATTGGCTCACCAACTAGGGGGCTGCATGGTTAATGTTAGGGAATGTCCCACAAAAGTTAGAGGTTAGCTTTTTAATGTATATCTCTACTGTATGTTTTATCTTTCCATTTATGTGGCTTTGAATCAACATTTTGGGGGCGTTGTTCTTCGCTGTGCCCAGTTCTTCCAATTAGTTGACATGCCATGTCAGGCAATACTTTGTGTCTTTTTTCTCATGTAAATAAAAACTGAAGATATATAAATATGACCCTTCTGATAGTCCTATTTTCCTATTTCTCTACGCCCCCACCTTATATCTTTAGTGAACAGATGTGACCTGATGTTCTTTCGCTTGGATGGGAAGTCAGCCATTTAGGGCTGATATATCAACAGCTGTTGCCCTAAATGCACACATCAGAAATAAAAACATTGGTAGCAGCTCTCAATGATATGAAAATGTAAAAAAGGGAATGCAATTATTACCAAGGCACATGGGAAACCTGAGAACAATTTTATTTTACACTTAAATCCTACATCAAAATAAGAGCAAAATATTATTTTATAATCTTTTACACTTTTGTCCAGCACATTATATTCATAGACGGTGCCTAAAAAGTGCAAATTCCACACGCTGTGACAACGTCTTTGATGCACAGAAAGACTTCTCTCAACTAAGCAGACGATTGTACTTCCAAAACTATTGCCTCTGCATTTACACTTTGTACGGAAACTGGCTGTATCGAAGAGCATTGCAAGTAAGTGTGTGAGTCAACAACCTCGTTATATCTTGAATACATAGCCGAGGGGTTATTTGGAGATAGCAAGTTTTGCAAGCATTTTGTGCTTACGCTAAAGTCAGGCTAATTTGTCACCCCTTACCAAGTACTTCATAGCCATGGATATTCTGCAAGAGTGTAATTATTCAATGTTTAAAGTATCAATTTACTGGACAGCTGGAGCTTGGAAAAGTATGCGTGCAATGCAGCTGCTGGACATGACTGTCATTCAAAGTTAGGGCATAGGGGAGGACATGCATGTGTGTTAATTTAGCACAGACACACTCGAATTATTCCGAGATAATCTAACAACAGGATTACAGTGTATTATTTACGTAAAAATCACGTGTCCGATCAGGTGCATTCACACCAAAAGCGAAACGGATATTTTAATCCGACGAGGTTGCTCGCGCGATTTTCAAAACAAGCTTATTGGAGGAGAAAGTCTGCACTGTGAACCAGTTCATTCTGGACGTCAAATAATGAACGCTGATAGACTGTCAGGACAAAGCTTCAAGCTAAATTCGCGGCAAACAAATCTCCATCGTTCGCGCGACTAGAATCACGCGAAGTCCTTGTATCAGGTCGCAACTTCGTACCGCTATTCAAGAAAATTAAACTTTATTCGCGTCTTTGCATGAACTCTTTATGTATTCTCGCCGCTCCTTGGCTTTGGCTGTGAACGCACAGTCAGAACATTGAGTGGTCTGGATGAGCGCACCGTCGTGCCATAGAACATGCACTCGTTGTCTTTCCCTAAATGAAAATGAAAAGCCGGTTAAAATTATAAAAGATAATTTGTGCCTTCTGTACTCGACCTTGTTTAACACCATAGTATCCATTGCACTATTTAAATTGTAATGTAAAATATATTTTCCTAGAAGAGTTGGTCACAGATGAACGAAAGACCCTTGGGTAATATGCATGATTAAGAAACATAAATCCTAATTTTACCTGGATTGGACCAGATTGCAGACAAAAATATAATTATGTTATAATATAATAAAAAAAAGAATTATGTATACCCTGTTTTATCAACTGAATTTCCTTGAGATAAAGGGGCTATTACAGGCGACACTTTTACTCTTCAGCCCTAATCACCTCTGAAGATAATAAGTGCAATGAATAGCTTGTCGATTGCGTCACCATGTCCCAAGAGCTTTTTGTTACAACAAGGTAATAAGGGCAATAGTCCTGATTTTCATAACATCATTGTCCCAGTAAAGAAACAACTTACCGATAACTGCGTTTACATGGTCATTAACTTAACCAGGTCGGTCAGGGACCATTTACCAGTGGATCACTCAACTCTTTTTAACCTATTATTGTGTTGTGTAGATTTTCATCCTTGCGTTGATTAGCAACATGAGAACGAGCTTGAATGGCCTTCAGAACCTTGCCTGTATGCTATGTGTTTCTGCCTGCAGGGGTCATACCAGGGGTCATACCAGGGGTCATATCAGGGGTCATGGGGTTCTTCGGGTGCGTTGCGCGGAGGGCAGGCCTGCGGTGGTCTCCTGGGGTCTCTCCTCTGGTCCGGACCAGCGCTCGCTGCTACAGCTCGGAGCCCACCAAGGAAAAAAACGTCCCATACGAGAAGACCCTCAAAGAGCAGGGCGGGGCCTCGGCCGGCCCCACCAAACCACTTCCCAGGTCAGAGGTCACGACCAGGGGCTCGCATCCTTCCGTGACATTATAATGTTCGTTCAGTGGTTCATCCTTTCAAATGTATTGCTTTTATCGATTCTAAAGCAATTGTTTTTGAAGGATAAATGCTACACACATTTTTTACTGTTAATATTTCAGTTACAGAGGCCAGTTTCATATCTATTAATTTCCAGTTTCATCGATTCTTTCTTAAATTCTAATTCATAATCGATGCATGTATATTCTTCAACTCCTCATCAAGCTGAGGATCATTTGTGTTGAAACAACAAGAGGTTTTTAATACAATTATTGAATCAGCGTGAGGGAAGCTAGTGGAAAAGCGAGTTCAATGAAATTAATGAAAGTGTCGCCTGTGTTGCCGTGGTGATGGTGCCCTGCAGGTCAGCTGATGCGGTGGTGATCGGAGGGGGCAGTCTGGGCTGCCAGACCATCTACCACCTGGCTAAGATGGGCATGACCAACGTGGTTCTGCTGGAGCGGGACCGGCTGACCGCCGGCACCACCTGGCACACTGCAGGTAGGGAGGGAGGGAGGAGGGGGGAGGGAGGGATTGATGGGAGGGAGGAGGGGTGGCTGGGGGGAAGGCTGTATAGATAGATGGATGGATGGATGGAGGGGGGGAGGGATCGATCAATGGGAGGGAGGGTGGGAGAGGGGGAGGAGGTGTAGATGGATTGATGGATGAATGGAGAGAGGTATGGATGGATGGTATGATTTCCAGGACATATATTTCCCTGCTGCTCCGGCTGGCATGCTGCAGTATGCACAAGCATGTCCAACGTTTTTGATCTGTTTGAAAAGTGTATGGGAATTACAGTGAGGCTCAGTGATGAGCATACACTATGGCAGACAGAAGTACAATATTTGTGGAGGATCAAGTTTGGCCAATAGTTCTGTACGTGACACACATACCATGAAGGCACTTCATCTGTTCGGGGGTTGTATGTCTATCCATCTGTCCGCCCTTCTGTCTGTTTGTCTGTATGTCTGTCTGTCTGCGTGTCTGTCTTTTTCTGTCCACTTGTCTGTTTGTCTCTCTGGAACCCTTACGAAAGCCATTACTGACCTAAGCCGTTAATATGGCTGAAGCGTTTGGTATTTGTGGTCATGCGAGTCATGTTGAACCAGGTGTCAGGTCAGGTCTTCACACCTTTTGATACGACAATATGATCATATTATATTATCATAAATTATACATATATATTATATTATCTTATTACATGGCTCATCTCAATGCTGTAGAACACTCTGTTCGATTGCATGGGCCTTCACAACCTCCGGCGGTGAATAATTTTTTGAGAATTCTCCGTTGCTACGCATATAATGACCGCTGTCAAGGAAAGTGGATTTCTTGCCGTCTTTCGTATCACTCCGCAAGTAGTCCGCTAACTTATCAAGTACCCAGCGTACTCGGTTGATAAATGACGCCATCGTCTTTGGCAGACTATTTCTCTGCAGATGAACACTACGAATGCTGATAAAAAATAAATAATTAGAATAATCCATAATTATCTGCTCCTACAGTGTTGCAGGGAGAGGAAAGTTGTAAGATCGACCTTATCGTGAAAACGATAAGGTCGATCGACCTTATCGTGAAAACCGGATCTATGCGAAAATGCGCATGCAGCGACATATCTATTTGGTCTGGTTTTGAAGGTTATGGGAGAGTCTTTAATTCTCCCCCCACTTGGGAAACAAATGTTTACATAACCAGTTCTGGTTTAAATTTAGAAACCTGTTGAAAGCCTGTACAATCAGCAGAACTGGCCAAAGGCTAACTTCTTCCATATTTATAACTGGTGGGGCCTCACAGTTTTTTTTTGAGAAAGAGGAAACAGTATCTCTACCCTCTTACCTGCCACACGATCCTATGCCAATATTGTACTCCTCTGTCTTGACAATGTAAGATTACTTACATTGTGTGTGTGTGTGTGTGTGTGTGTGTGTGTGTGTGTGTGTGTGTGTGTGTGTGTGTGTGTGTGTGTGTGTGTGTGTGTGTGTGTGTGTGTGTGTGTGTGTGTGTGTGTGTGTGTGTGTGTCTAACCCTTGCCGATAAGTACACAGTGACCTTACAAAACTTGGATATCCCTTTTTTGTGTTGTTCTCCCCCTACACCACAGGCCTGTTGTGGCAGCTAAGGCCCAGTGACGTGGAAGTAGAGCTCCTGGCTCACACCAGGAACGTGATCTCGAAAGACCTGGAAGAGGAGACTGGCCTGCACACTGGCTGGATCCAAAATGGCGGCCTGTTCATTGCCTCCAACAAGCAGCGGCTGGACGAATACAAGAGGCTGATGTCGGTAAGGACACGGGAATAGCTAGAGCTCTGGGAGCGCCGAGGGCTGGTGTTGTGTTGGGGAAAAGGCTAGAGTAGTGATTAAGATAGGTACGGCATAGCGTTGACGCTAGGTGCAGGGTAGAGTTTAAGCTAGGTGCAGAGTAGCTTTGAAGCTAGGTGCAGTGTAGCGTTGAAGCTAGAAGCAGCGTAGCGTTGATACTAGGTGCAGGGTAGAGTTTAAGCAAGTTGCAGTGTAGCATAGAAAATACAAAAGTAAATGATAGTAAATATAATCCGACTTCAACGGGTCAATTCTTCTTCTTCTTCTTCTTCTTCTTCTTCTTCTTCTTCTTCTTCTTCTTCTTCTTCTTCTTCTTCCTCCTCCTCCAGCTCGGCAAGGTGTACGGTATCGAGTCCTACGTGCTGTCGCCCGCGGAGACCAAGGACCTGTACCCGCTGATGAACGTGGACGACCTGTACGGGACGCTCTACGTGCCCAAGGACGGCACCATGGACCCGGCCGGGACCTGCACCACGCTGACCCGGGCCGCCTCGGCCCGCGGCGCCACGGTAACCACAGGACCAACAGTCTCATACAGTGTTTATCATGAGGCCCAGCACATTGTAGTACCGGGTTATTGTGGACGGGGAGATTCTTGCAAATACTTGAAATAGCTAATCAAATATAATTATAAACTTGTTTGCCATAAAAGCAGGTTTTATTTATTGGTTTATTTCAGGGATATTGCACACTAATCAACATTCAAACTGTAAGTTAGCCAGAGTTAGCCTAAGAGGGTGGTTTACATCTGTTTACCCCTGTTGAACCAGATCAGTGTGTTTGGATAACAATGTTTATCGGAAGTAAACCACCAAAATTCATCATCAAACATGTCTCTTAGGCAACCAGGGGCAACATGTATTTCATGACCTTTAGGACAATATATTTGGTTGTGGTCAGACTTGAACCTACAACGTCTGCCTCCTAGTCCCCACGCTCTACCACTGAGCTACTTGTACACAAATGGCCAAAGGGCGGATTAGAATACAATTTGAGAAGGAGCAGTCTTCCATAGAGGGAAATTGTGGGCTTGGTAGGCACAGTAAAAGGGCATATCTATGCCATAACATCAGGTTTACCGGCCGTTAACTTCTCAAAATAATCCCCAATGGTTTTGTTACGTCAAATATTGCACATGTTTTTGTGTGTCTAGCCGAGTATGTGAGTACCTTCCTCTGTGTACCGATGTATGGCCAACGAGTCGCCCCGGTCAGCGTTTGACGGGTCGTACCTGCGTCTCCGCTCCTCTCCACAGGTGATCGAGAACTGCCCGGTGACGGGCATCACGGTGCGAGAGGACGAGACGGGGGTGAGGAGGGTGAGGGCGGTGGAGACGGAGCACGGCACCATCGAGACGGCCTGCGTGGTCAACTGTGCGGGTGAGTCGCGGTCGGTCGGCATAGCATCCCGGGTTCGGCCCTCTGCGGGCCACGGAGAGGGGAGGGAAAAACAGCAAAAACTCAGAGTTGAAAATGCATTGATTTCCTCCATAGAAGCGTTATAAGAGGATCGCGTTATGAGGGGATTAGATCAGAAGCTGCATTGCGAAACGAAAGTTACCAGTCCTAATAATGGTTAACTTAAAAGGGTATACCTAGAGTTCATTTGGAAACAAAGGATTTAAAGGAGAGATAAGGAGTGAAAAGTAACGGCTATTGGACTGTCAACCTCATAGTGCCCAACGTACGCTGGTGAGGTTCTGATTAGAGAAGCCTTGGTTCTTCGGACAGCTGAGCGGTTTATATATCATTTTTTTACATTGTTGATTGTACAAACTAAAATGGCACCTAAATAAAGCACTTATTCTCAGCAATTAAGGTAAAACATTTATATGACGAATAGTCTCTCAACTCATCTTCAATGATTATGAGCCTTTGGATATGGTTCTATGATTACTGCTAGCACGAGTCCTTAGCGTGGGAGTGTTTCTACCCAGGTCGATACTGACCGAAAATTGCTAATTGCTGTCTTTGTTAACCCTGTACGCAGTTCTGTCAGATTCTCTTCCAGACTTTGGAACCATTGGCCAACATGTCTGTATGCTGGACATTGGATATTGTGGAAAGCTTTGTATTTTAGTGTTTTTTCTGTTTGTTCTTGTTTTCTTTGGTGATATGGATCCCCCTGGGTCTGAAATAAAGATAAAGATATGACCGTATGGTTTATATTCTTCACTGTTTTCTCGTCTCTCTTGCAGCTGTTTCTTTGACACAGGCCATCCTATGACGGTTAGACAAGTGTAAGCCGTCTTTAGTATGTCTATCTGACGGTGTGCCTCGTGCTCCCTGCAGGTGTCTGGGCCACCAAACTGGGGGACATGGCCGGGGTCAAGGTGCCTCTGATCGCCATGCATCACGCATACGTGGTGACGGAGAGGATAGAGGGCATCCAGGTAGGACCTAGCCACATGTACCTTAACCCCATCCAGGTAAGACCTAGCCAAATGTAGCTTAGCACCATCCAGGTAAGACCTAGCCACATGTAGCTTAGCACCATACAGGTAATGCCTAGCCAAATTTAGCTTAGCTGCACTATCTCTTTGGTAGAGGATAGAGGGCATCCAGGTAGGACTAGCCACATGTAGCTTAGCACCATCCAGGTAAGACCTAGCCAAATGTAGCTTAGCGGCACTATCTCATTGGTAGAGGATAGAGGGCATCCAGGTTAGACCTAGCCACATGTAGCTTAGCGCCATTATCTCGTCAGTCGGGAATTGAGGTCATCCAGGTAAGACCTAGCCACATGTAGCTTAGTGCCATTATCTCGTCGGTTCGAGAACAGACGGCATCCAGGTCAGAGGCATTGATAAGCATTATTAGTTTAGTACTTCACTCAGTTTCTAGTGGCATTATGTCCATTTTGTGTACAGTATCCCACCAGCAGAGGGCATTGTGGAACCATAAACCCAAGTGCAATTGTCCACATGGTGCATACAGACATATATTTGAAAGAGATAAGTGTTTCTACGAAATACAGACATATAGGTGAATGTCTTTTGGACGTTGAGCTCTGCACCATATGATTTACCTAACCTTGCTGGAAATACGGGTGTAGGCCTGTGTGTAATGATACGTCCATCCGTCCATCACTGCAAATGCGCGTGTTGGTGCACAGTGTCCCTGTCTTCCATAGGTCAGCTACACCCACTTGGACGAATGCATGCACGCACACATCATTACACACCCACAACCTTACCCACTCACACGCATTCACACGATCGCACACACGCTTGCACACATGGATGCACACTCACACACTCGCACACACATCCCTACATGCACACAACCTAACCCCCTCACACGCGTGCACACACTCACGTGCACACACGTATGCACACAGGCATGCTCACTCACACACGCATCACTACACACACACACACACACACACACACACAAGCTAACACACCCACAACAACAAGCCAACATCATCCTGATGTCCCACTAAATGGATTCCATAACCTCTCATGTCAAACGTACGTAATAACACGAGTGCGGGCGTGCATGTGTTCGACCAGGGCCTCGTATCGATCTGTTGCACAGACACCTATCAAGAGAGAGAGCTGAGCTCAAAGACTGTAGCTGGCATGGGCGAGAGAGAGGAGAGCGAGAGAGGGTGGATGGCAGAGAGAGCATCAGAGAGAGCAGAGGAGATGAGCAGTTTGACTTTTATTAGCCATGTAGGGGGGGCCGATTTCAAAATGTCAGCCTCTTAACTGGTATTTGTATGAAAACCCAGATATCCATTTGTTGGTGGATATCTGGGAGAGTCTGTTAGTTTGTCGATTATAATTTTTTCACATTCTCTTTGTTATTATCAGCAGCAAGATAACAAACCCAAAAAAACGAAATATTACTTTTGTTTTTTCTTTACTATAAAATAAAGATATCAATGGTTACCTCGAGCGATGACTTCGCCCATCGATATCTGGTTGCAATGAGTATCGATGAGCGAAGCCATCGCTGGACGTAGGCTTCCAAAGCAGGCTAAGCCCAAGATCACCATTCAGAGGGAAGCTCCCTGGAATCGCTGCTGTTCGTCTCCCCCTCGCCCCATCCCCCTAATGCTTCAATCATCTTCTCCTTCCCCCTAGAACATGCCCAACGTCCGGGACCACGATGCCTCCGTGTATCTCCGTCTCCAGGGCGATGCCCTCTCCGTGGGCGGCTATGAGCAGAACCCGATCTTTTGGGACAAGGTAATACGCCACATCGCTATGACAACGACTATAGAGGCACCGATCGGCCGGCCGGCGATCGTAATCAAAACAGGCGATCAGTTCTGTACGCACAAGTTTAAAAAACAAGAAGCTTTTTAAATAGACAGATAGATATATTTTTGGCGCAGAAATGACCAAGCGACAACTCGTCCGTCTGGTAGTATTACACCATTCCCCACGGATCAAGCTGGGTAATTACAAAATGTAACAAATCCCATACTAAGGAGTCCTTTGATGCAATTAATCAGACTGCATCCTGGTATACTTCCCAGTAATCCTGAAAGGTGCAGCCCTAGCGATGACACCCACGCATGATGACACAGGCTAGCCTTGGGGTGCTTGCATCACACTGAGCAGCGTCTCTGGAGCCAGCGCCGGTGATGGAAGGCTTTTGAAAACGTACAGAAATCGTGTGATGTTGCAACCGGTTTGGAAAAAAAGAGGCTGTGAAAACTCAAAGCAAGTCATTGCACCGTTTATGCAACAGGTGGAATAGGTCAACATAATAAATTATTAAAACCCGATGCCTAACTGATATTGTGAAACCACAACTAGATAATGGGGGCAAGGGGCATTAGAGACATTTAAGAATGTTTTTTGTAGCGATACACAGCTCTCCTGATGACCTTTTATCATGGAGGTGAATAGTCTTGTTCATATGTGCATACAGATAGCTTTAATTAACCTAATAGTTACAAACTGTAGGTAGCCATCGGTTACGTAACGTTACATAGCCACAACCAGACCGTCACATCCTGCCGCGTGTAATTTATTAATGAGTATTTTATTAATCCCGAAGGAAATGCTCTGCTCAAAATAGAAAAATAAAAATACAGAATAGAGAGTGTGTGTGTTTTGGTAGCTTGAAAAATGACACTCAATCACATTCAGGAACCGCATAAAGAGTTTGTCCTTTGAGGCAGTCAAACATAACTTGAATGGAGTGACAGAGTGATGTGTGCTGTGCTGGCACCGCTTCAGGCAGCGTGTCTTTGTCGCCTCCCAAGCCAAGCACAGACCCCTCTCTCCCCGCCACGACCCGTCCACTCGAAGGTCATTCCTCGGGTCGCTCGCGTCTCTTGTTCCCCGGTTCCTTTCGTCCTCCTCCTTCGCTTGGTTGGCTCTGTGACCCGTAGTCGATTGGCCTCACGGAGACAGCGAGTTGTGAACAAAGAACTTGTGGCGTGGTGAGAAGTGCAGCAGTGCCAAACATCTAAAGATAGGCCGGATCGATGGCCTCAGAGGCACAAGGCATCTGGAGGGAGAGGTGGAACTGCTGCTTGGAAACCCAAGGCTGCCTTTCAGGTGTGTGTGTGTGTGTGTGTGTGTGTGTGTGTGTGTGTGTGTGTGTGTGTGTGTGTGTGTGTGTGTGTGTGTGTGTGTGTGTGTGTGTGTGTGTGTGTGTGTGTGTGTGTGTGTGTGTGTGTGTGTGGGGGTGCTTGTAATCGACTGAAAGACAAACTAGGAGTGAATAAACCTGTCATTTGTTAAACAATACCTCATGCGGTGGGTGTGGTTGACTGGCCCACCCCTTCAGAGAGACATGCAGAGGTGCCTGGTAGGTGTGGTCTAGGGACATCCACCTCTAATGTCCCCTTCAGAGACGTGCAGATAGGGTTGTGGTCTATTGGTCCACCTCTAATGTCCCCTTCAGAGACGTACGGATAGGGGGTGTGGTCTATTGGTCACCCTCTAATGTCCCCTTAGGGGACGTGCAGAAGCCCTTAGTAGATGTGTTCTTGCGTAGGTTCTACGCTTCATAAAAGTCTTCAATATCCTCATTTTTGAAATATCCTAGGATAAGTTATTTCTTGGCATAAGTGAAAGGCACTATTCAAGATGAACAATAGAGGCTTTTTACAGCTTTAAACCCCTTTATTTTTGTAGATTAAAAGTTGGATCCATTCTTCCAGAAGGCATGTTTCGACAGATTTCCCTGAAATGCGAGTCAAATTGGGGAGGTGATCTGGTTCCCAGGTGTTCTGAATAAATTAATTTCTATGTGTGAGTGAGGGGAGTGTGGGAGGGGGGGGGGGGGGGGGGGGGAGAGCTTTGCTTGAGCTCCTAAAACAATCTTTGTGTATGGAATCGCAGAATGAAATGCCATTTGACAAATGCAAACAGAGACATTTGTAGCGACGTGCTATAAGATACTGTTTCTATGATCATGGGCCCCTGAGGTCATTCAAACTGCGGGCCGAGCTGAAGTACACTAGAGCTGACGGTTGCATGTTTGATTTTGTGTCACCGTCCCCAGGTGTCTGACAAGTTTGCCTTCAGCCTCTTCGACCTGGACTGGGATGTGTTTTCGGCGAATATAGAAGGAGCCATGAACAGAGTCCCAGCCCTGGAGCAGACTGGCATCAAGTCAACCGTCTGTGGCCCAGGTACATGCAGACACACAGACACAAGAAATACACTTATATAATGAGAGAGAGAGAGAGAGAGAGAGAGAGAGAGAGAGAGAGAGAGAGAGAGAGAGAGAGAGAGAGAGAGAGAGAGAGAGAGAGAGAGAGAGAGAGAGAGAGAGAGAGAGAGAGAGAGAGAGAGAGAGAGAGAGAGAGAGAGAGAGAGATATATATCTCTCTCTGACCCCTGTACCCTGGTGTACAACAGATGAAGTGCTGATAGGACTAGAAGTGTGTGTGAGACTTTGAGTGTTTACATGTTGCGTGGTAATCCTGGGACATTGGGCCACACGCAGCACTGTGTTTGTATGGAGGTTCATGCTAAGCACTTGGATGTTTCCCCATGATAACTTAAAACCTGAACCACATCTTTACACTGGGAGCCTGCAAGGTTATTAATTTAATGTGTGTGTGGGTTGGTCAAAGACATACCCTTTCCTCTATTTCTTTCACTTTGATTATGATAATAATAATAACAGCAGCAGCACAACAGATTCAAACGACAAACAAATATAACATGGAAACATATAAAATCGTTATTTTATCTTGTAGCTGATATGGTTATATTGTAGCTGATATATTCATATTGTAGCTGAAATATTTATATTGTAGCATATATGGTTATTTTGTTATATGACAGCTGATTTGGTTATATTGTAGCTGATATGGTTATACTGTTATACTGCAGCTGATATGGTTATATTGTTATATTGTAGCTGATACATTTATCTTAGCTGAAATATTTATATTGTAGCATATATTGTTATACTGTAGCTGATATGGTTATATTGTTATATTGTAGCTGATATGATTATATTGTAGCTGATATGGTTATATTGTAGCTGATATATTTATATTGTAGCTGATATATTTATATTGTGGCTGGGATGTGTTTATATTGTAGCTGACATAGTGAAGCTGACATGTTGTCTCTCTCTCCCCCACTCAGAGTCCTTCACAGCGGATCATAAGCCTCTGATGGGGGAAGCTCCGGAGGTCAGGGGATTCTTCCTGGGCTGTGGCTTCAACAGCGCCGGTAAGTGTGAGACAAGACCAGCGGAGCACAGAGACGATTCAACACCCGCTCGAACCTCTCTGATATGCAGGGAATGACTTGAATGAAAAGAGAGGGAGCAGGATAATGATGAACACAGATCAGTCCATTCTTTGCAGTACAACACTGCATCTTATTTCCAAATAAGCGGTCCGATTTGAAACTTGCTCAAAAAATAAAATAGACAACTTCTTTCTAACAAATTGGTTATTAAGGCATATTTACTGTATCGTGTGCAAATACAATCAATAATCGTACAATCCAACAATAAAGGTAACTATAGCGGTAACAAATCGTTGTTGAACTAGGAACCAGCCACGGTGGGTCAAAGGGGTAAGGAAGCGAGAGTCATGCTGCAGATTAATGGACTGTCCCCTCTCACCGAGTGACTCCGCTGAGCCAGACTCCTCCCGCGGGTGTAGTTCCTGTGCGTGATGCATGTGACCCCACCGGGTCTCCGGTGTCATCAGCATTCCTCGTCTCTCGTCGGGACACTCATCACCGCTGAACACCACCCCCTCAGGGAGTCGCAGGATGATGCCAGGAGGCAGAACCCTCACACGCAAAAAGCACATCGTTCTTCGGCGATCCGATCGGATCCCTTCGCCCCCTCTGTGTCCGTCGTACACGTTAGGGGTGTTGCTGTCATGGGCGCAGCAAACACAGACCGTCTACATGAGCTCCTACTGAGAGCAACCTCATGCATGACTATGGAGAAGGCAATGGAGTGTGTTTTTAAAGTGAGTGACCAAGAACGTCAAGTTATTAGCATTATGCAAACGAATAAACTATATTATACATGACTTTCACCCTCACAGCTTTCCCAATGCGGAAAAATACTATTTCCGAGTTAATTGTGAATAGAAAGACGGTTGAACAAAATCGTTTCATGTCAAATGATTGGAACGGAATTTTCCACGGCTGCAGCGACGGCAACAAGAAAGTGTCTCTGAGCAGCACCAGCTCCAACAGATGTCACCGCTGCAACCGGCAGATAGGAAATCAGCTGCGGCGGGGCTGAGGGAAGCGCCGTTCAAACACAAAGCCGTCGCGTTCCGCTTAAAGTGTCAACAAGGCGTTTCCACCACATGACAAGCGGCTTGTCACCCCGATGGCCCGACTGCAGCATGTTTGGACCCCGGGTGCACGAACGCGTCCGTTCGCGTCTGCGGCGTGACGAGTAACGAGCCCTCTTGACTGACTTGCCCTCCCAGACCCCTGCGTGATGAGGATGATGTCATGATCTCTCAGCCCGCGGAACGGAGCAATCCGACCGGGGAAACGGGGATACAACAGCCCCGCCCCGGCGCCCGGGTGGGCCTCTGAACCACAGGATGAAACGCCACGTTCTGTGTTCTGTGGTCCGTGCCCGTCGGAAACCAGGCCCGCGGTGATCCGTCTTCATCAGGCCTGTCACTTCTTTAATGGGCCAGGCACAGCGAGGGGCTCTGGGTAAAGGCTGGACCGTCACTGTGGAGCTGAGACACAGCAGGGGGACAAAGACTTTCTAATTAAGAACAACGGTGCCCAGCTTTGGTCCCCCCCCCCCCCCCCCCCCCCCCCCCCACCACACCTGGGATACATGTCAGCACGCACACACACTCATAAACGAGCGGACACACGCACACAGAAACGAGCGCACGCACGAACGAGCGCACACACACACTCTCAAACGAGTGCACACGCGCGCACACAAACGAGTGCACCGACACTCACAAACGAGCGCACACACACGCACACAGAAACGAGCGCACACCTCCACATAAAAACAAGTGCACACTAACAAAGTAGCACACACACTTACAAAGTAGCACACACACACAGACAAACGTCAGCGCTCTGACGAAAAGTATTCCCGACGAGAACAACTCGGAGGTCGGGGCTAATGGATTCACGTCGCCGAAGACGTCGCCTTTCATCGACTCTTAACATCGTCTTTTTTTTTTTTATGCTGCTAGTTTGGTTGCTAGGCAATAAAAAAATTAAAATCAAAAGCGCCCTTGCAGGGTTTGTATCTGTTGCCTGGCGACATAAGTGCATTCACAGTGTCTCCGGCGAAGCCTCATAATTCCATCAGAGGGGGAGAGAGAGGCTCGCAGGCTGCCTCTCTCCACCACGACGAAGGCCTTGTTAAAGTGAACCCTGGGGCTCCTGTAGACGCTCCCGTTCATGCTACACTTGATGCCTGTGGTGGCTCTGTGGCGCTGCGGCTAACCCCGCCACCACTGTAACGAGTTGCAGACGAGGCTACGCTCGTTAGCCTGGAGATGAACGCATCGCAAACATGTTACTTGTTGGGTTGTAGGGTCGTTTTTTTCAGCTGGGTCACTTTGATTGTATATTATTTTGAGTTATATTTCAATGATTCGCTGTTGTGCGGGTCGCTGTCGGCGAGCAGCGCCCGTCTTCGAGGCTGCGCGATCTTGACTGTGAGTTATGCTGTCAAACACAACGCTTGATTGACAGGAAGGAGGGAGGGAGGGAGGGAGGATGGGGGGGGGAGGGGAGGGGGGGGGAACAGATTGATTGAAGCAGCGGGATGTGCGTGGGTGCAGAAAGCGGTGTGAAAGGGAAGGAACAGCGGGGAGGCGTGAGCAGGGGAAGGAGCCCGTCTAGACGGAGAGAACGGGTAAGGGAAGGAAATGGGAGGGAGGCAGAGTGAGTGGGTGGATTGATTGACGGATGGATGGGTGGCTGGGTGGGTGGCTGGGTGGCCGGGTGGTGGGGTCGGAAGCCGAGAGACTGAGACGTTGCGTCTCTGAAACGCACTTTAGAGCCACCGGGTGAATGTCATCGGAGAGAGGTGTGTGTGTGTGTGTGTGTGTGTGTGTGTGTGTGTGTGTGTGTGTGTGTGTGTGTGTGTGTGTGTGTGCGTGTGCGTGTGTGTGTGTGTGTGTTTTCAACACACCCGTATCAGTGGCAAAATCTCTCATGACATTTAGCAGTCATCTCCCCTGTTGCTTGTTTTGACCATGTCTTCAAAGCACTGCCAGGCCTCTCCCCCTCCACCTGTCCACCTGTCCACCCCTCCCTCCACCTGTCCACCCCTCCCTCCACCTGTCCATCCCTCCCTCCACCTGTCCATACATTTAACTTAATGTTCTGATATACCAATGAATCACCACCTACTGAAGAGTGCTGTGGATGGCATCTCTGTCCGCTCTGGTTGACATCCCGTGTCTGTCTGCAGGCATGATGCTGGGGGGCGGCTGCGGCAGAGAGCTGGCCCACTGGATCATCCACGGCCGTCCCGAGAAGGACATGTACGGCTACGACATCAGGTAACCAACAACGTGGACGCACACGGAACGCATTCAGACAAAACGCTAGACTGGGTAAGCCCCGCCCATTCTGCCGGCGATTTGAGTTCGCCCTGCAGAAGGGTCTGGAGAAGAGCAATACATTTCTTTCTAGTTTCGATAGGTTTTTGCGGAAGCCAATCACCAAGCTGGCTTTTCCCCCTGGCGCGCTATTGGCTGGTTTAACAGAAAGACAACAAGGAAGTGACGGCAAGCAGCCGATTGCGTACAGTCATTTGAACTAGGCCCATTGATCACGCTTCTTGTGCTGAAGAAAATGACAGTGGCTTCTCCAGACCAAGGTCAATCTACGATTGACCTTGGTCTGGCAATAGCCAGGCTAACAAAGCGCTGCACTGCGCTGCTAATCTAAAGTCAAAGCATGTAACGAAGAATCCTAAATGCATGGCACATGTTTTTATATCGTGATCTTTGCCACAGAACTTTTTTTTTAGAACATCGGAATTGAACACGCAGGCCTCTGATTGGTCCACTTTCAGGCGCTTCCATAACTCACTGACGGGCAACAACCAGTGGATCCGAGAGCGGAGCCACGAGTCATACGCCAAGAACTACTCTGTGGTGTTCCCCTTTGATGAGCCGCTGGCCAGCAGGAACATGAGGAAGGACCCCTTCCACCAGGTAGACCCACACGCACAGACGCACGCACGCACGGTCGCACACGCAGATTCACAAACACATACACAGACAGACAGACACACACACACACACACACACACACACACACACACACAAACACACACACACACACACACACACACACACACACACACACACACACACACACACACACACACACACACACACACACACACACACACGGTATGAGTTTCAGGATGAGTGACTCATGGGATATAAGTCTTGCCTCCCTGAAAATAGGGGAACGGAACTGTAACCGCAGCTTAAGCTGATCCTCATCATAATTATCGCGATCATCATCATCAACCTTTATTTATAGCGAGAAGCTCAATAAAATCCCAGGACAGTTTTTCTTTCCCTTTTCTCCAAATTAGGCAATCAGCCAGTATGACACAACAAACACACAGAGGGAAATGTTTAAAGATAGTTACAGAATGAAAAGAAATGCAGACAAATACAATTAAAGGCATATTAGCAGACGCAGAGAATCAGGTAAATACCAAATGATAAAGAAAGTGGCATGTTCCACTTAAAAGTGAACACTGATCGACGACTATTAACTACTGAATACTCAATAAGTTATTAGGGTTATCAAGGCTTGCATTTACCATCATGTGCTCCTAATCATGTTATAATGGTGTGCATTAGGCATCGTGTCCTTCTAATTACGTTATTAAGGGTTGTTCGTTATTAAGTGTGCATTAATCATCAGAAAATCAAATATCAACCGTTGCAACCTCACCTAATTTCACACAGATTTCTTTTCTTCTATTCCTTCACACAAAATATGAATTAATGCGATTAAATTGATTAACTAATCGGCATATCAGGAAATTAACATGCATACAAATTGAAATCGATTTTTCAGCCCTAGTTGAAACGTATCAAGGCCATCATCTTATGAAGAAGCCTCTTTCTGGATAGCAACACTGAAAGTGATGCAGAGCATTTAATAATATGTGGATAGCTGACAGCACCGTAAACAAAAAATGAACACGGTGCAAATAATAAATAAATAATCTGTGCAAAAGCGGTGACATTTCTATAATACTTCATATTTTCCCTGAGACGCGAGCACAGACAGGCGTACTAGCGGCATAAGTGGTGTGAGAGGTGAGGCAGTGAGTGGGGAAGAGGCAGTGAGTGGACAGCATTACTGTGATTAGCGCAGAGGAAGGTCAGACGTTGTGCAATCACAGGTAGGACGATCTGCCTCGGTGCGAGCGCTTGCAGGACGGGTCAGGCCCTCCGACTGGAGGTGGAGAAATGCCTTCACTCCCCCTGACGTCTAAAGACACTCAACCCAACGTGCCCCTGAGAGAAACGTTCTGTTCTTTACTATTGGAGATGTCTCTTCGACCGCTGTGCGATTGAAGTCGATGCACAAAGATGTGCCTCTCTCAATCCACCTATTTATACCTCTCCATCCCTCTCTTTCTCCACCTATTCCTCCTTTCCATTCCTCTCTCCCTCCACCTATTTATCCCTCTCCGTCCTTCTCTTTCTCCAGCTATTCCTCCTCTCCATTCCGCTCTTCCTCCACCTGTTCCCCCCCTCTCCATCCCTCTCTCATTTCCTCCACCTATTCCTCCTCTAAATCATTCCCTTCATCCACCTATTCCTCCCCCCCTCCTTCCCTCTCTTCTTCCTCCTATTCCTCCCCCTCTCTTCTTCCTCCTATTCCTCCCCCTCTCTTCTTCCTCCTATTCCTCCCCCTCTCTTCTTCCTCCTATTCCTCCCCCTCTCCTTCCCTCTCTTCTTCCTCCTATTCCTCCCCCTCTCTTCTTCCTCCTATTCCTCCCCCTCTCTTCTTCCTCCTATTCCTCCCCCTCTCTTCTTCCTCCTATTCCTCCCCCTCTCCTTCCCTCTCCTCTTCCTCCTATTCCTCCCCCTCTCCTTCCCCCTCTTCTTCCTCCTATTCCTCCCCCTCTCCTTCCCTCTCTTCTTCCTCCTATTCCTCCCCCTCTCCTTCCCTCTCCTCTTCCTCCTATTCCTCCCCCTCTCCTTCCCTCTCTTCTTCCTCCTATTCCTCCCCCTCTCCTTCCCTCTCTTCTTCCTCCTATTCCTCCCCCTCTCCTTCCCTCTCCTCTTCCTCCTATTCCTCCCCCTCTCCTTCCCTCTCTTCTTCCTCCTATTCCTCCCCCTCTCCTTCCCCCTCTTCTACCTCCTATTCCTCCCCCTCTCCTTCCCCCTCTTCTACCTCCTATTCCTCCCCCTCTCCTTCCCTCTCTTCTTCCTCCTATTCCTCCCCCTCTCCTTCCCTCTCTTCTTCCTCCTATTCCTCCCCCTCTCCTTCCCTCTCTTCTTCCTCCTATTCCTCCCCTTCTCCTTCCCCCTCTTCTTCCTCCTATTCCTCCCCCTCTCTTCTTCCTCCTATTCCTCCCCCTCTCCTTCCCTCTCTTCTTCCTCCTATTCCTCCCCCTCTCCTTCCCTCTCTTCTTCCTCCTATTCCTCCCCCTCTCCTTCCCTCTCTTCTACCTCCACCTGTTCACCCTCTCCCTCTGCCCACACTCGTCTCACGCCACTCATCCGCAGTTCTTTCCTGACATTCTCTCTTTCTTCTGACATTTTCCCTCCTTTCTTCCTCCTGCGCTGCGTCACTGGCTGACCTTCTGCCCCTCCCCCACCCGTTCCACCGTTCTGTTCCTCTGTCCTTTCTTTGTTTGCTATCGATATTTATCGCACGGCTTCGGGTTATGACACATGCACACGGCAGCGCACTGTTGACCATGAGGTTGAAGTGGTATGGTCTTTGCGTGGTGCGTGTGGTGCTCACTCTCTTATTTGCTCCCTCACTCACTCACTCACTCACTCACTCACTCACTCACTCACTCACTCACTCACTCACTCACTCACTCACTCACTCACTCACTCACTCACTCACTCACTCACTCACTCACTCACTCACTCACTCATTCCCATACCCACACAGACTCCTCACTCATCACTCAGTTGAAGAATGTCACAGTGTGTACATCTAGTGTTGTACAGCACACACGCTTCGCTTGTGGAAAATGGTACAATTGTTTTATAATTATAATTATTAGACCATTCTACATCCAACTGCATAACATTATGACTAATTTCAAATCCGACACCCGTGACCCCACCGCCATACTATGAATTAAATCAACGCGTCTCACTCCGGTGTGCAGACGTGATTCAGACTTGGGCTGAAGTGAAGTCTTGTCAGCAGCGTTTGCTCTCCGGGAGATCCGACTGATTGCATAATGGTGGAGCGACAGAGTATGAATGACCCAATTAGACTTGAGGTTCCAGTCGTCGTCTACCTCGGGATATCATTTACTCCTCTTTGTCTTCCCCCTGAGTCCCGGTGTTGTGCTTCAGTCTGCATCTTGTTCGTGCTCAGTGAGTGGTTTTTCTTCTTTCCCCCCTCGCCTTCATTTAACAGTCTGGTCACAATTGATTGTGATTGGGTCGCAGACACCCAATCACATAAGTTTGTTCCGTTTTTGTTAGAAACTTTTCTTCTTGTTGGAAAAGAGTATAATCGGTGATGTCTGAGCGGTCTGAATTCATTATTTTACTGAATGACTTACTCTTCTAAATACTGGATGCACTCCCATGTATGGCTCAGTTTCCTTGAAGAGCCCTAGCATATTAATGTTTATAGTCATGTCATGACCTTTCAGATCAATGACTAGCTGTCCTGCTTCTGTCCAAGGCTTTCTAAGAGAGGCGAGAGATTGGAAGTCTGCTACGTGGTCACGGCGTCATTAAGACTCTTCCTCACACGACTCGTGTGGTCAAACAGGGCGTGTCTTTAGCATCGGCATAGCCAAGCACAGGCTTAGACGATAACCTCAGCCTCCGCGGCGCCACGGCAATGGAACTCTGATCCATCGTTGCTCGGCAGCCACCCGCCTCACCTGTCTCCGGCTGCATGGGAAAAACGACCGAACTCACTGGCGGTCGCGGTGAAGGGGCTCTGAATAGGCTGGGGGAGAAGAATGCAATAAATAACTATACGCTACTGTACATGAAGCGTTCTGGGCTCTGATGGGCTCTTAGTCACGACAGCATGTTCCGCGGGCTCAGCCAGATATAGTCGATACAGAGTGGTTGCTGAAGCACTGGTCTCCCATGTTCTTCTCTGTTTTAAAAAATCGGTTTTGCTTTTAAGGATGGTGATCGGTTTTTAGAAATGTATATATATTTTTCCGTCAACACGTTAGCCCGCGCGTTTTCTCGCCACCTAGCAAGGAGCGGACGGTAAATATAGCCCGGTGTGGGTAGCTTTGGCAGTAGAGCTGCCTGCTTCCAACAGAACCTACCTACCATGTGTGGGCGACTGTCAATTTAACAAGGAAGATATAGACGCACGGAAATAGATTTTTCCCTCTCTTTATGATTTTTATTTTTTTACCTCATAAACCAAGCTAACACATGCTATGAAGGCTGTTACCATATTTTTCGTCTGAAATGGACGTATATGCGAACCTCAGCTATGAAACGGTTTTATTTTAACCCCGCCACACAGGATTACACCGTGCTACATACAAAGACAGACTGGTTAAGTTCATTGTGACCATTTCTAACACAAGCTTTTAGCTATTACAAGCAAAAGCCGTCAACACAAGAAGCCCTTGTTCAAATTTGACAACTGGATCCATAACAACATAATAACAACTGCAACCAAGTCTGTAGCAAACTGGCACTGTGGCCTTCATAATGCAGGCGCCAGCGCAACAGCAACCATCTGCTACACCACCCCGTGACCGACGGTGCTCCGTCCCGCACGGCGCTCCCCAACCCGGCGCCGTCTCTCCGCCTCTGGCACTCGTTGCACTCGAGTGCAACGTTGAATAACTTTAACAGTGTTTTGTTTGCGAGCGTTCCTGGGAGGAACGCACTTCATAAACACCGCATTAAACGCTTCTTAGGTTCAGTGGGGAGAGGGTCCCCGACTGCCCTCTACTCCGTCCAGCTCTCTGAGAACCGTGTTCAATAGGTGTTCAAGGTCCCTACTTACGACGCACAAAGGCCTGACTTGTGGACGAGGCTCTCGCTGAATCTTGGCTCTCGATGAATCCTTGAATCTCTTGAGAGAAATCTTCCCCGTAGTGGTTAAATGAGTTTGTCTAGTTCCGCCTTCCCGGATGTCTAGGTTTGCGTGTCTGTGATGTGCGTGCAGTTTAATGTGTGCAGGTTGTCCTCTTTTAGAGGCCTTGTACTCAGAGTGTGTCCACAGACTCACTCAAAGCAGCTAAGACACTGCTGGTTTCTTTTTTCTCTTTTGGTACAATCCAGCTTAATTCAAAGGAGCTTTATTGGCTCGGAAAAACCCAAGCAAACATTGTACAATGGGAAATGCAGACGCAAGAAGGTGAATAGCTAAACATGACAACAAGACGTTATGTAGAAGAGGTCAATCTAATCTCTCACTCTCGCTCTCGCTCTCGCTCTCATTCTCACTCTCTGAGTCTGACTTGCTCAATGTGTTCCTCCCTATCTCTCTGACTCTCTCACTGTGCTCCTCCCTCTCTCTCTCTCTCTCTCTCACTCTCTGACTCTCTCTCTGTGCTCCTCCCTCTCTCTCTCTCTCTCTCACTCTCTGACTCTCTCACTGTGTTCCTCCCTCTCTCCCTCTCTCTCTCAATCTCTGACTCTCTCACTGTGCTCCTCCCTCTCTCTCTCACTCACTCTCTGACTCTCTCACTGTGTTCCTCCCTCTCTCCCTCTCTCTCTCAATCTCTGACTCTCTCACTGTGCTCCTCCCTCTCTCTCTCTCTCTCTCTCTCTCTCTCTCTCTCTGACTCTCACTGTTCTCCTCCCTCTCTCTCTCACTCTCTGACTCTCTCACTGTGCTCCTCCCTCTCTCTCTCACTCTCTGACTCTCTCACTGTGCTCCTCCCTCTCTCTATCCCTGTGTGTCAGGTGCTGACGGAGCAGGGCTGTGTGTACCAGGAGAGACACGGCTGGGAGAGACCGGGCTGGTTCAGCAAGGACGGCCCTGCGCCTGTAAGACCTCGCGCACATGAACACGCACACCCATACACACGCACACTCACCCCTACATACACACACAGACACTCACTCCCTCACTCACTCCCTCACTCCCTCCTACTCACTCCTACACACTCACTCTCTCAGGCTCTGTATTAAGTGAGGATGATGATTAATAAACCTCCTGATGAAAACCTCTTGTGTGTCTGTCGCTGGCTGTAGGTTCTGAGCTACGATTACTACGGCGCCTACGACGGCCCGAAGAACACGGACGACAAGTACAGAGCCCTGCTGGGCAAGGAGTACACCTTCGACTTCCCCTCCCATCACCACGTGGTGAGTGTGTGTGTCTGTGTGTGTGTGAGATCTGCTTCGTGACCATGCTCAAGGAAGTGAGTCAATCCTACAAGTGTCCATGGGCGCTCTGTGCGGATCACGTTCCTCTTTGTCTGTGCTGCCCAGGCGTCTTCCCACTGTGGAGCCCTGAAATAAAACACCAACAAGCAAACAACAAGTTTCGTGAACACACAAAGGTTACTCCGCGAGAAGAAGAATCGACATAACAGAGCAAAGATAAGGCTGCGGTGGCTTGCAGCCCTCTGTGCCACGCGTCCTCGCTCAACGCTCCCCTTCCTAGTACTGGGAAGTGTTTCTTAGTATTCTAAGTATTCCTGTGTCTGTTCCTCACCCAGCTTAAGGACGAGTGCATGACGTGTCGTCAGGGCGTGGCCGTGTTCAACATGTCCTACTTTGGCAAGTTCTACCTCAGCGGACCCGACGCCAAGCAGGCCGCCGATTGGCTGTTCACCGCCGACGTCAACAAGAAGCCAGGTCAGTCCGGGACCGAAATCGGAAACTCCTCCGGAAGTTCTGAGAATACAGAAGACCAACGCACGGGCAGAAGGGAATCTGGATATTAATCGAGAAAGAACCGGATCCACGTGCACATAAACACACATGAACACAGATTCACACGTTCACAACAACATTAGCGAAACGAATCAATGTAACTGTGGATCTAAACGATTTGGGGGAGAGATTTTAAGTAGAAATTATCGTAAAATCTCAGTCTGTATAACTGTGTCGTGTGTGTGTGTGTGTGTGTGTGTGTGTGTGTGTGTCCCCGTGTGTGTGTGTGTCCCCAGGCTCTACAGTGTACACCTGCATGCTGAACAAAAGCGGGGGGACGGAGGCCGACATGACGGTGAGCCGGCTGGAGCCGGGGGCTGCCAACCTGCCCCTGGCACCCGAGTCAAACGGTACGTCCACCACTCCTCCTCCTCCCCCCCCTTCTACCTTCTACCTTTCAGGCCTACCTCCACCCACACCCTCCACCTCCACCACCACCTCCACCTCAACCCTCCCCTACCTCCAGCTTCACCCCGACCTCCTCCTCTCCAGCTCTGCTTGCTCTCTAGCTCCTCCTCACATTCTCCCCCTCCCCCTCTCCCCCTCTTGCTGGATGTCCTACGTCAGTCCACGTGTCTGTTTCCTTCAGTGCGTCTGCTCTTATTCTCTTCTCTCCTAATCAGTATGTCCCACCCGTCTGTTGGTCTCATTTTCATTCCATCGGCCTGTTTGTCTGTCTCATGTTCCCCCTGGCCGTCATTTTTATGTCCTGGCTCTCCGCCAGTTTGTCTGTGCGCCTTGGGCGCCCAAATTTCTGTCTGATTGACCGACCATTTGACATATGTACTGTTGGTCCGTCCGTCTCCTTATCTGTTTGTCTCTCTATCTTTCTGTCCCTTTATTTGTCTGTAGCTCTGTCTTTCTGTCTCTCTATCTTTCTGTCTCTATCTTTCTGTCTCTCCATCTGTCTGTAGTTCTATCTTTCTGTCTCTCTATCTTTCTGTCTCTATCTTTCCGTCTCTCTATCTGTCTGTAGTTCTATCTTTCTGTCTCTCTATCTTTGTGACTCTATCTTTCCGTCTCTCTATCTGTCTGTAGTTCTATCTTTCTTTCTCTCTATCTTTGTGACTCTATCTTTCCGTCTCTCTATCTGTCTGTAGTTCTATCTTTCTGTCTCTCTATCTTGTGACTCTATCTTTCTGTCTCTCTATCTGTCTGTAGTTCTATCTTTCTGTCTCTATCTTTCCGTCTCTCTATCTGTCTGTAGTTCTATCTTTCTGTCTCTCTATCTTTGTGACTCTATCTTTCTGTCTCTCTATCTGTCTGTAGTTCTATCTTTCTGTCTCTCTATCTTTGTGACTCTATCTTTCTGTCTCTCTATCTGTCTGTAGTTCTATCTTTCTGTCTCTCTATCTGTCTGTAGTTCTATCTTTCTGTCTCTATCTTTCTCCCTCCTCCAAGCGGTCTGATGTCCTGTCACATGCTCTCACGTCTCTCTCTCCGGTTCCTCCTATCCCTACACCCATCACCTCATCCCAACACATACCCGTGTGTAGTTATCAGTCTGTCTGTCCCCAACCCAGGCGACACATACTACCTGGCCATCGGCGGGGGCGTGGCCGAGCACAACTGGAACCACATCCGAACGGTCCTGCAGGACCAGGGCTTCACCTGCACGCTGGTGGACCACTCGGAGGACATGGGCATGCTGAGCATCCAGGGGCCCAAGAGGTACCGGGGGGGGCCTCCATGGGGACCACATCAGTGGGCAGGGGGGGAGGGGGGGGGTTGGGGTGGTTTGACTCCATGGTGCGTGGAGGGGTTCGTAGGTTCATGTCCATGCCCTTGAACCAACCTGCCCCCATCCCGCTCGTGGATGACCCAACCTGAGGTCGCTCTGGGTAAATAAATACAGGAGTGTGAGTATCACATTCTTACGTGTCTCCCTTCCTCACGGGAGTGTTCTCTCTGCGGCGTGATGACGCGCGG
>NC_044051.1:15637307-15649807 GCF_902167405.1 Gadus morhua | reverse complement strand
CCCTGGAACTGACGTGAACACGCTGTTGGAGTCAGATCGTGCTCGACTTTGCGGCAATCGCTTTCACTTTCACTTTGGTTCGCTCTGATGTGGCCGTGCTGAGCAGTTAGTCGCTGTCCCCGGCTCTTATAGGACTGAAGCGATGTAAGGACGTCCTTGAGATGTGGCGGATCCGGTTCACTGATCCCTTCATGAGGCCACACTTCTTGTTCAGGGCGGCTAGGATGTGACACGCTACGGTTCAGTAGCTTAGAAAATGAGGCATGCCTGTAAAGGATCACGATGATCGTTTCCTTTTTGCTATAAAGCGAAAAGTTGACTGAATTCCAACAAATACCAATGTTATCATAAAGTGTTGGCAGTATTTGATTGCTAACACTGTTTTGCAACAACCTCTTAAACCAAACGTTCTTCATATGAGGAAACAATATTTTATGATGTTTTAGCTTTCTTCACGGGTGTCAGTCCATCTCTCACACTGTACTGTCTGAATCTGTCTGGCATTATGTCATCCCGCACCCACTCTGTTCTGAACCCTTCCTGCGTCTCGTCCTCAGGGTACAGACATTGGCACGCTGACCTGCGACCCGATGACACGCCCCTGGAGGCGGGCCTGGCTTTCACCTGTAAGATGAAGAGTTCCATTCCTTTCCTGGGCCGCGATAGGTTGGAGTTGCAGAAGAAGGAGGGGCTAAAGAGGCGAATCGTGTGCTTCACCATCGACGAGTCAGTAGACCTTCTCATGCTCTCACTAGCTTGTTTATTTGTCAGATTTGTTCTATTTGTGTCTCTGATGACAAAAATAACAAACCGAAGCAAACAATGTGATAAATACTGGTGTAGGAGCCCATAAAGGGGCTCTTAATGTTTGTTTTGTTTATCCAAAACGATCGACTTATGTGGGTGTTTTGTTTATTATTTTGATCCAAGACATGCCAAAGAGAAGATGACCATAACTAGTACTACCAGATAATCAGTAGGGCGTAAAGAATAGTGCAATCAAATAACTATTCTAAATCTTTCAGATAACCCCATCTGAAACATGGGGTTATCTGAAGATTATCGATTTAATTAATCTTCCTTCGTGCCTAATGCATGTAAAAAAACTGAAATCATAAAAAAATGGCTGAGTTGTAAGAGTTTTTGAAAATAGATGTTAATGTCAAAGGCGCTTAAAATCAGAATAAGGGTAAGGGTTTTTGTTTAAATAAATTAAAGCGACCTTTCCCGATGAGATAATTGCAGAGGACGAAATCACGATTCCAATTAATATGGAATTAATTGTGCAGCACTAATATCCAAATTATAGAACATACCAAGTGCAAGGTGTGCGCTGTGTGCGTATATCACACAGACAAATGCCATCTGCCTAATAATAAGCATATCAATCCAGATCAAGTATTGTATGAAATGTGTGCATTATTTATTCCTCCGCTGTGTGGATTTTCTTTTCCAGGAAAATTCCGCTGTTCGGCCTTGAGGCGGTATACCGTAACGGCGTTCCCGTCGGTCACATCCGGCGCTCCGACTACGGCTTCTTCGTCGACAAGACCATTGCATACGGATACATCCGGAACCCTGACGGAGTGGTAGGGGCTCCACCACACACCTCTCCCTCTCTCACCCTCTTACCCTCTCCCTCTTCCTCTCCCAATCTCTCTCTTTTCCTCCCTCCCCTCCCTTCCTTTTCCCCCCTCTCCCTCCCTCTCTCTTCCCTCTCACTGCCTCCCTCTCTCCCTCTCTCTCTTGTATTTGACCACATCACACATTCTCTGTCACAAACCTGTTGTTTTGACCTATTGCAGTGGTTTGCTTTCAAAGCTGTTGTTTGAACCTCGTATTCATCGGCTCCCGATGTAATCACAAGCGGGGCGTCGCTGCAGGAGTGTGTGTCTCTCAGCTCGCACCGTTATCTAGAAAGAAGCTCACAGCTGGGAACACTTTAGACTTACCGATGGATGTTGAGTGACAGTTGGGAGGGATGGAGAGGCCTGAGGGACATCGTGCACAGTGTTATATTATCATCTCGTATTGTATATTTTGGAGACTAGAAAGGTTTTTCCACTCTGCCTTTCAGCCTTGTTCTGTACTTCACTGTTCACTACGCTTACGTCTTGGGAAGCATTATCTCTAAGTGACATATAATTGGTGAATCCTCATTTGTAATTGGTCTCTCTCTGTCTGTCTGTCTGTCTGTCTGTCTGTCTGTCTGTCTGTCTGTCTGTCTGTCTGTCTGTCTGTCTGTCTGTCTGTCTGTCTGTCTGTCTGTCTGTCTGTCCGCCTCTCTGTCTGTCTGTCTGTCTGTCTGTCTGTCTGTCTGTCTGTCTGTCTGTCTGTCTGTGTGTGTCTCTCTCTCTCTGTCTGTCTGTCTGTGACTCTCTGTCTGTCTGTCTGTCTGTCTGTCTGTCTGTCTGTCTGTCTGTCTGTCTGTCTGTCTGTCTGTCTGTCTGTCTGTGTCCTTCTCTCTCTGTCTCTGTCTCTCTCTCTGTGTCTCTTCCTCTCCCAGGCAAACCCTGACTTTGTGAGGAGCGGTGACTTCACACTGGAGAGGATGGGCGTGACCTACCAGGCTAAAGCCCATCTCAAGTCTCCCTTTGACCCTGAGAACAAGCGTGTGAAGGGCATTTATGATTGAGGCGCCCTTATAAGGAGCAGGGGCGGAACAGTGAATGTGGCCATGCCCACTTTGCCTCCTCTGGGACGGAAGGTTGACATTCAGGTGCAGTTGGTCCTGTGAATGGATCGGCTTATAATGGCCAATGAAAACCAACGCATGGTTGATTTTAATTGGGTATCTGCCCATAATGCCAAATGTGCAATGCATATATTGTCAGGATGCCTTTCATAGAGACGAGCATAGTGGATAATATGCTCGTCTTTGACACACTACTGACATGTATTGTGTCAGAAATGATATGTGATGAAGCATTTTGGCAGGAGGACGATATAGCAATCCCATTTTTTTAATGTTAATTGCAACCACTTCTACCTGAGATAATCATCCTCAATGGAAAGTAATAATATTATATACTTGGTATGCAGCCCACGTGTATGTTTGCAAACAGTCCAAATCTATAATTTGGTATACATAAATACATAGAACGCACCAGATAAGCTACAACGATTGCTTCTGTTAATTTCAGCAGTGTCATGTGATTCAGTTTACTTACTAATTTATAGTGGATTGTGAACTTGAAAGTCTACCATAGAGGTAAACGCATTCTTAAAATCTCAAACCAATGTCTTAACTACTTCCATGAAATTATAAATACACTTAAGGGTAATTTATTATAAGTATAGCTTTCAGGTTTCATTTTGCATAATAGGGGTTGATGTGCTGGACCTTTTGACTGTGTGTTTTAAATAGTATAATTCTATGTTCTCGCTTGAATAATGGAGATTCATGGCAAGTGGTGTGTTGGTGAAAGTTCGTCAGTCACAAAACAGTTGCTAAGAATGAAGCGTAACTTGGGTCACAATGACGGATGTAAAATATAAGTCACGAACCGTCCTGTTTTTCTAATGTTCTGCAAGCGTTTCTGTACATAATAAATATCAATCGGTGCTGTTTCAATAAATACATAACAAAAATGAAAACATTTACTCACTTAATATACATTACACAAGTATAGAAGATGACATTTGTATCAGGGTTAAATGCAGAACAAAATGGTGTGTTTGCCAACAGGTGGCGCTATGGCCAGTTCGCTGGTTAAAATGTTAGTCAGGGTTCGCCCTTTATGGTAGACTGTCTGAGGTTCCAACAGCATCTCGGTGAACTCAAAGATGATTTAAAAGAATATGCTTGCCCGGCTTTTAGCTTTTCGAATATATGCCTGCTACAAATTATTTGCCCGTTTAATTCAGCAATCACAATCCTCTGTGTGAGAAAGCTGTTGCACATCCCCTTACATTTGCAGCCTACCACGCTGTATCATGAGACTTAAACAATGTAAACACTCTGGAGGCTATGAAGGTATATTCTTACACAATTCTTACTTCAGGATCATGCAAGTCAGGCTCCCAGTTATTTCAATTTATTTGATTGTATTTTTTATTAGTGCTCTTAATATATAATATAATGGGGACATCACTCCTCCAGGGCCACATGAACCCTTCAGTTTCAGAGAAGCAAAGACATCATGGTGAAGCCAATGTGAGGTCATCAACCCCTGTGGGACCCCGGCCACGCCCTTCAGTCTCCCTGGGTCCGGATAGGGGGGCGGTCAGTTCCCTGGGTTTAGCCTTCCTCCCTCACACGGGTACAGGGGCTGCTGGAGCACAGAGGTGACCTCCGGGAGAGGCTGGTGGTCCCACTGCCCCTGTTAGAACACACGCATGCTAACGTCATCTCACAGTGTAGCAGAGGCTGTTACCCCGGAGTGTAGCCCTGGAGACCGCAATGAACTTCTGACTAACCAAAAGTAGTTCCCTTCTCAGGCTGCCAATGTGTTTTATCATTGTTTTTTTTATTCCCCACTACACCGCCTACACTATGAATTAATTTATCGAGTTTATTTAAATTCAGAACTGTGCAAATGGATGCTGCAAATGAACTTGGAATAAACTTGGGAATTTGTGAGCAAAAGTATTCATACGGCCCATCATCGCTGTGATGCAGCTCTTACTCTGTTCATATTTTAGCTTCCAGTTAGTTAACATATGTATGGTTGCATAGGCAAATGTACTAAACAAACTGCTGAATAACAATAATATAAATAATACTGAAATATTTATATGCATGACATATTATATAGTTATATTTAGGTGTCTTGTATCACTGCCGTCTGTTCCGTTTCTTGCATTTGGGGTTAGTGGGTTCTTTCCAAAAGTGTGTGTGCGGTTTGTGTGTGAGTGTATGCAGATGCATGTGAGTGTTTGTACTTGAGTGTGTTTGTATGAACGTGCACATGACATTGCTTTTATGCACCTGTGCATGTGTTTGTGTGTGTGTGTGCGTCTGTGTGTTTACATGTGTGTGTGTGTGTGTGTGTGTGTGTGTGTGTGTGTGTGCGTCTGTGTGTTCAGATGTGTGTGTGTGTGCGTCTGTGTGTTCAGATGTGTGTGTGCGCGTCTGTGTTCACGTGTGTGTGTGTGTGTGTGTTTGGGGGGGGGGGGGGGGGGCTCACAGGGAAGAGGCGTGCAGACGACTGGTTGCAGTGCATGGAGATGGGGGCGTTGTTGTACAGGGAGTCCAGCACCTCGCCGCTGAATGGGTCCCAGTGCAGAGCAGAGAACTGCTGCGTCACCCCGGCCTCACCACACACACACTGGTCTCTACCTTGGAACCTGAGGGAGGGAGGGAGAGTGAGAGAGAGAGAGAGAGAGAGAGAGAGAGAGAGAGAGAGAGAGAGAGAGAGAGAGAGAGAGAGAGAGAGAGAGAGAGAGAGAGAGAGAGAGAGAGAGAGAGAGAGAGAGAGAGAGAGAGAGAGAGAGAGAGAGAGAGAGAGAGAGAGAGAGAGAGAGAGAGAGAGAGAGAGAGAGAGAGAGAGAGAGAGAGAGAGAGAGAGAGAGAGGATTCAAGAGTTAAACCTGCACTATGTCACTCCATTAAAGGTGCGGTGTGAAGAAGTTGAGTGGCTCCTAGTGGAACAAACTCAGCAGAAATGTAATATAATATTCAAAATAACGGTTAAATTAGTGTGTAATCCCATGAAAATAAGAATTGTTGGTAATACTTCACAGTAAGGGTAGATTAAATAATCAACTGCCATCATTCATTGGGTTGCAATCTGCAACCTCACTGCTAGATGCCACTAAATCCTACAGACTACCTTTAAAAAATGTCTGAACTGAAAGTTTCTCAAGAACAAAACACGCCCATCCACAGGTCAATCCATCCAGCGACTTTCTGACCAGCCAGGTCAGTTTAATCTTGGTTGTTTAGTTTCCAAACCAGTCTCTCTTCTGCTTTTTTATGCTTCCTCTCTTTTCCGCTCTTGAATCTTTACCTAGAGCATCTCTAATCAGAGAGGCTCAGAGATTGTTTTTATAGTAAATGATTATCTTGTTAACAGCTGAAATCAGAAGCTGGTTCAGGTGCAACAGCTTCCAGGCTTGCTGCTCCAATTTCAAGAAGGCAAGAAGGTTGTGGTTCACAGAGACTGTGCGTACGCTCTGCTTTAAACCACCAATATCCCGGGGACCTTGGGCGCTTATCAGGACACTTCATCCTCCTTTATCCTTGAGCAGAAGTGCCGGTACCTCCACAGATTATAGCAGGGAGGAGATTGTCTACTGTGGCTGCAGGCCGTCCCTGAGCAGTGAGGAGGCGTTGGAAGGTTTAATCACCGAGGACGGGGAGCCAGGGACCATCCAAGGGACGCGAGGCGGGCCACAGGCCGGGTCGGGCCCAAAATGCACTTCTAAAGCAAATCCCTAAACCTTTTGATTTGATATATACATATGTCTACTTATATATAATATATAGATATAGATATGTGGAGATTTATGCAACATTGACAACTAATAAAATCGCTTTGCCTTACAGGCAGCAGAATTTGAGTAAGAAAGATACATTTTAATAAAACGACCAGGGTTAGAGAGAGAGGAGTCGGGGACAGGATATGGTACCAGCAGCCAGGTCATTCGAGTCTGATCGGAAAGGTACTGGGTTTGATCCCTGATGCCTGCCGACGTCAATGTGGATGAAAGCTTCTGCTAAAGCCAGACTCATCGTCATAGAGATAGAGCAACGGAGAAAAACAGGCGACGTGTGAGACAGCCTGAATCAGTGTGAACCGTGTGCCGTACCTGTTGATGAGGCTGAAGTACTTCTGCAGGTAGTCGGCGTCCACGTGGCTCTTGCACAGCTCCAGCTGAGTGCGGGGGTAGTAGTGGATGTAGTTCGCACACATCTCCTCCATGATGCCGAAGCCTCCCTAGGGAGAGAGAGGGAGACAGGGAGACAGACAGACAGACAGACAGACGGATGGACAGACAGACAGACAGACAGACAGACAGACAGACAGACAGACAGACAGACAGACAGACAGACAGACAGACAGACAGACAGACAGTGAGCGAGAAATACAGAAAGAAATTCAGACAGAGAGGGAGAGACAGACCTATAAAAGTGAGAGATAGACAGACAGAGAGACAGACAGAGAAAAAGGGAGAGATAATAATAATAATAATAATAATAAATGAAATTTATGTAGCGCTTAATATGGTACTCTAAGACGCTTGAGATAGCTAGACACAGACAGACAGACGATACAGGGGTGATGCAGAGAGAAACAGATAAGTCGGAACCAGGATAAATTTGCTCTGGAATAAGAGAGCGCTGTATAGACGACTACGAGCAAAGCAGGGGGCAGGAGGGCAGGAGTTGGAGAGGAGGAGGAGAGAGCCCCTGAGGGGGGCCGTGGAGGGGGCCGGCATCAGGGCTGTGAGGCCATGGACAAAGAGTCCATGGGAAAATCGAGTTGGTCCACTCACCACCGTAGGTCCGCTCCGATCTTCTGTGTTGTACGTGCACTTGGTCACCAGCACGTCTCCCTGCGGAACACACACGCACGCACACACACACACACACACACACACACACACACACACACACACACACACACACACACACACACACACACACACACACACACCCACACACACACACACACACACACACATATGCACACACACACACACACACACACACACACACACACACCAACACGCACACGCACAAACATAAACAATCAAACACACACACACATACACACACAAACAAACACAAGCACATGCACACACAAAGGCACAGACACAGACACACATGCACACACACACACACACATACACACACATACACACACAGCCACACACACATACACACATGCACCCACACACACACACCTAGTCAAGAAAGCTTTTAAACTCATGTACGTACTACGTAGCAGTAGAGTATTAGTAAATAATTGAAGGTGGATCGCGTAGGGATCTGTGAAAGACGGCCCAACAGAACCTTCTGGAGCCGTGGTACCTGCTAACCTCTCCTGAAGCCCCCCCCTGTAGCCCCTCACTGCTGTGGGGGGCTACTCAATGTTTCAACAGACTGAATCGACTGTAGGTGTTTACACCTCACAGTCTCCAAACCCATATTCAACTTTTTATTCCACCTCACAGTCCCAACGTGAGGGACGCTATTAGGTTAGGGTCGGTTACCAAGGTGTTTCATCCATCCTGGGATTATTATTCAAATGTAATATACTCACAGGTAATACACTGACCATCTTCCTTAGCATTCTGATGGTCTGTAAGAAGAATGAGCTGGTTAATTACTGATAGCATAACAGGACTTGCATTCAAATCATGAAATTGGTATTCAGCGAGGAGTGAAAGACACAGACTTTGTCTCTGCAGTGAGCAGCAGGGACATTATCAACTAAACTAAAATGAAATGGTTATGAAGCTATAGTGAGAACAGTACCTAGGCATTACCTTTTTTTGTTTTGTAATGCTTTGTAGGATACTATCTGGTAGAGTGTAATACTTTGAAATTACTACCTGGTAGTGTGTAGTACTTTGAAGGGTCCTACCTGGTAGTGTGTAGTATTTTACGATACACCTGGTAGTGTGTAGTACTTTAAGATCCTACCTGGTAGTGTATAGTACTTTGTAGTGTGTAGTACTTTAAGATCCTACCTGGTAGTGTGTAGTACTTTGTAGTGTGTAGTACTTTGTAGGCCCTACCTGGTAGTGTGTAGTACTTTGTAGTGTGTAGTACTTTGTAGGTCCTACCTGGTAGTGTGTAGTACTTTGTAGTGTGTAGTACTTTGTAGGTCCTACCTGGTAGTGTGTAGTACTTTGTAGTGTGTAGTACTTTGTAGGTCCTACCTGGTAGTGTGTAGTACTTTGTAGTGTGTAGTACTTTGTAGGTCCTACCTGGTAGTGTGTAGTACTTTGTAGGTCCTACCTGGTAGTGTGTAGTACTTTGTAGGTCCTACCTGGTAGTGTGTAGTACTTTGTAGGGTCCTACCTGGTAGTGTGTAGTACTTTGTAGGTCCTACCTGGTAGTGTGTAGTACTTTGTAGTGTGTAGTACTTTGTTGGTCCTACCTGGTAGTGTGTAGTACTTTGTAGTGTGTAGTACTTTGTAGGTCCTACCTGGTAGTGTGTAGTACTTTGTAGTGTGTAGTACTTTGTAGGGTCCTACCTGGTAGTGTGTAGTACTTTGTAGGTCCTACCTGGGAGTGAGTAGTACTTTGTAGGTCCTACCTGGTAGTGTGTAGTACTTTGTAGTGTGTAGTACTTTGTAGGGTCCTACCTGGTAGTGTGTAGTACTTTGTAGTGTGTAGTACTTTGTAGTGTGTAGTACTTTGTAGGTCCTACCTGGTAGTGTGTAGTACTTTGTAGTGTGTAGTACTTTGTAGTGTCCTACCTGGTAGTGTGTAGTACTTTGTAGGGTCCTACCTGGTAGTGTGTAGTACTATGTAGGTCCTACCTGGTAGTGTGTAGTACTTTGTAGGTCCTACCTGGTAGTGTGTAGTACTTTGTAGTGTGTAGTACTTTGTAGTGTCCTACCTGGTAGTGTGTAGTACTTTGTAGGTCCTACCTGGTAGTGTGTAGTACTTTGTAGGTCCTACCTGGTAGTGTGTAGTACTTAGTAGTGTGTAGTACTTTGTAGGTCCTACCTGGTAGTGTGTAGTACTTTGTAGTGTGTAGTACTTTGTAGGGTCCTACCTGGTAGTGTGTAGTACTTTGTAGTGTGTAGTACTTTGTAGTGTGTAGTACTTTGTAGGGTCCTACCTGGTAGTGTGTAGTACTTTGTAGTGTGTAGTACTTTGTAGTGTATAGTACTTTGTAGGGTCCTACCTGGTAGTGTGTAGTACTTTGTAGTGTGTAGTACTTTGTAGTGTGTAGTACTTTGTAGGGTCCTACCTGGTAGTGTGTAGTACTTTGTAGTGTGTAGTACTTTGTAGGGTCCTACCTGGTAGTGTGTAGTACTTTGTAGTGTGTAGTACTTTGTAGGGTCCTACCTGGTAGTGTGTAGTACTTTGTAGTGTGTAGTACTTTGTAGTGTGTAGTACTTTGTAGGTCCTACCTGGTAGTGTGTAGTACTTTGTAGTGTGTAGTACTTTGTAGTGTGTAGTACTTTGTAGGTCCTACCTGGTAGTGTGTAGTACTTTGTAGTGTGTAGTACTTTGTAGGGTCCTACCTGGTAGTGTGTAGTACTTTGTAGGTCCTACCTGGTAGTGTGTAGTACTTTGTAGTGTGTAGTACTTTGTTGGTCCTACCTGGTAGTGTGTAGTACTTTGTAGTGCGTAGTACTTTGTAGGTCCTACCTGGTAGTGTGTAGTACTTTGTAGTGTGTAGTACTTTGTAGGTCCTACCTGGTAGTGTGTAGTACTTTGTAGGTCCTACCTGGTAGTGAGTAGTACTTTGTAGGTCCTACCTGGTAGTGTGTAGTACTTTGTAGTGTGTAGTACTTTGTAGGGTCCTACCTGGTAGTGTGTAGTACTTTGTAGTGTGTAGTACTTTGTAGTGTGTAGTACTTTGTAGGTCCTACCTGGTAGTGTGTAGTACTTTGTAGTGTGTAGTACTTTGTAGTGTCCTACCTGGTAGTGTGTAGTACTTTGTAGGGTCCTACCTGGTAGTGTGTAGTACTATGTAGGTCCTACCTGGTAGTGTGTAGTACTTTGTAGGTCCTACCTGGTAGTGTGTAGTACTTTGTAGTGTGTAGTACTTTGTAGTGTCCTACCTGGTAGTGTGTAGTACTTTGTAGGTCCTACCTGGTAGTGTGTAGTACTTTGTAGGTCCTACCTGGTAGTGTGTAGTACTTTGTAGTGTGTAGTACTTTGTAGGGTCCTACCTGGTAGTGTGTAGTACTTTGTAGGGTCCTACCTGGTAGTGTGTAGTACTTTGTAGTGTGTAGTACTTTGTAGTGTGTAGTACTTTGTAGGGTCCTACCTGGTAGTGTGTAGTACTTTGTAGTGTGTAGTACTTTGTAGTGTGTAGTACTTTGTAGGGTCCTACCTGGTAGTGTGTAGTACTTTGTAGTGTGTAGTACTTTGTAGGGTCCTACCTGGTAGTGTGTAGTACTTTGTAGTGTGTAGTACTTTGTAGGGTCCTACCTGGTAGTGTGTAGTACTTTGTAGTGTGTAGTACTTTGTAGTGTGTAGTACTTTGTAGGGTCCTACCTGGTAGTGTGTAGTACTTTGTAGTGTGTAGTACTTTGTAGTGTGTAGTACTTTGTAGTGTGTAGTACTTTGTAGGGTCCTACCTGGTAGTGTGTAGTACTTTGTAGTGTGTAGTACTTTGTAGGGTCCTACCTGGTAGTGTGTAGTACTTTGTAGTGTGTAGTACTTTGTAGGGTCCTACCTGGTAGTGTGTAGTACTTTGTAGTGTGTAGTACTTTGTAGTGTGTAGTACTTTGTAGGGTCCTACCTGGTAGTGTGTAGTACTTTGTAGTGTGTAGTACTTTGTAGTGTGTAGTACTTTGTAGTGTGTAGTACTTTGTAGGGTCCTACCTGGTAGTGTGTAGTACTTTGTAGTGTGTAGTACTTTGTAGTGTGTAGTACTTTGTAGGGTCCTACCTGGTAGTGTGTAGTACTTTGTAGTGTGTAGTACTTTGTAGGGTCCTACCTGGTAGTGTGTAGTACTTTGTAGTGTGTAGTACTTTGTAGGGTCCTACCTGGTAGTGTGTAGTACTTTGTAGTGTGTAGTACTTTGTAGTGTGTAGTACTTTGTAGGGTCCTACCTGGTAATGTGTAGTACTTTGTAGTGTGTAGTACTTTGTAGTGTGTAGTACTTTGTAGGGTCCTACCTGGTAATGTGTAGTACTTTGTAGTGTGTAGTACTTTGTAGTGTGTAGTACTTTGTAGGGTCCTACCTGGTAGTGTGTAGTACTTTGTAGTGTGTAGTACTTTGTAGTGTGTAGTACTTTGTAGGGTCCTACCTGGTAGTGTGTAGTACTTTGTAGTGTGTAGTACTTTGTAGTGTGTAGTACTTTGTAGGGTCCTACCTGGTAGTGTGTAGTACTTTGTAGTGTGTAGTACTTTGTAGTGTGTAGTACTTTGTAGGGTCCTACCTGGTAATGTGTAGTACTTTGTAGGGTCCTACCTGGTAGTGTGTAGTACTTTGTAGTGTGTAGTACTTTGTAGTGTGTAGTACTTTGTAGGGTCCTACCTGGTAGTGTGTAGTACTTTGTAGGGTCCTACCTGGTAGTGTGTAGTACTTTGTAGTGTGTAGTACTTTGTAGTGTGTAGTACTTTGTAGGGTCCTACCTGGTAGTGTGTAGTACTTTGTAGGGTCCTACCTGGTAGTGTGTAGTACTTTGTAGTGTGTAGTACTTTGTAGGGTCCTACCTGGTAATGTGTAGTACTTTGTAGGGTCCTACCTGGTAGTGTGTAGTACTTTGTAGTGTGTAGTACTTTGTAGTGTGTAGTACTTTGTAGGGTCCTACCTGGTAGTGTGTAGTACTTTGTAGGGTCCTACCTGGTAGTGTGTAGTACTTTGTAGTGTGTAGTACTTTGTAGGGTCCTACCTGGTAGTGTGTAGTACTTT
>NC_044051.1:15627307-15632307 GCF_902167405.1 Gadus morhua | reverse complement strand
GTATATATAAACATGCCATGACTTATAAACAAACACAGTACCTCAGTACCTAGGTAGATTAATTCAGAAGGCAGCCAATATACTGTATAGAGAACATATTATCAGGACTTGAATATACTACTTAGAGTTAATTGGTGATAATCAGTGAAATGAAGAGACTTGTGACTTGAAAATTATCCAGGCCTGGCAAGAGGCACATTCATATCCCAAAGGAAAACAGGAGCTGGCTTTACCTTCCTGTAACGTCTCATGTCTGCCTAGAATAGAACCTGAAATCGTTTTCTCTCTCTATTTCTCCCCGGCTCTATCATTTTCTCACTCTCATTCTGTTTACCTTCTCGCTTCCCTTTGAATCGTGTGGCAAACTCAACTGTTGATTTCAATTAAATGAACATGTTTTGAAATAATGATGATAGCATTGAATAGATTCTTTGTTGATATGGTAGCTGCTGCCATGTCATGTTCATATGTGTCACAAGATATGATGATGATAGAGTGATGAACAACACAAGACTATTTACATCAAATTTATCTCAGTAAACTGATCTCCATTGAAAATAATTTGTCCATGATTATTCTTTGGCTTTATAAGATTCGATAAATAACAGTGATTGTACTTCATAAGTCAATGTACAATAATTGGCCATGGTCACATCCATTATAGTTTTTCTCGATTGTATACACACAAAAAATTGAACTATGCACACAATTCTGAAAACTTGAAGCTCATGTATCAACTACAAGACTCCAGACAGCTAAACTCTAAGCACAATTCCACTGTTTTCACATTTTTGCTGAACTCTAAGCACAAATCTCATAATTTAGCACACTTGGTTCTCCTGGTTCACACTGGCCTTAAAAACGCAACAACTAATTACCAATAAGTCTAACTCACTTCTCACCTGTTCAAACTCAACTGGCAAAACACTTTAATCATGTGTCAGAGCATAAAAGAGGACTTGTGAGCTCTACTGTGCTGTAGTAGATATGGTCCTTTGGCCTGATCATTTTACTGTATTGCAGTAAAAAATACATATTTGCTTTGTTACCTTTTTGTACTTGTACTTGCACTGATTTCCTCATCACGTTCCCCGAAAGACAGTCTAAACATTTTCTTACTGTAGTGTTTTTCGTTTTATTTATCAGTGCAATTACTGTACTGTAATTTACCAAAATAGGTGACATTGGTGTATTGTCAGAACAATGTTGCAGCATCAACTATAGGTGTACAGTATTACTCTGGGAAGCTGGGATTGTGAGGTTAGCCCATTGGAGCTCATTGGATAAACAAATATGCATTGTATCCTATTCTGATACGATTGTGTCAATGCAATATTTATATGATATATTCACAGTATTGTATTATCATATGGTTACAGTCTTTATACTATATGTACCACCTAATTGCAACTTTAAAAAACAAATCTATTTCTAAACAATTTTATACATTGGAATATGTAACATGGCCTCATAAAGCCAAAATATATGTAAATAGTATTTTGATGGAAGTCTTTTGAATGGTCACACCAGTGTTTAATTGATGCTCTCTAAGAGATATTCATTTGATAGCTGTGTTTACTGTTTGGTGGAAAAAAAACTGTTTTGAGAAGAATTTGTGTAGTTTTGACAAAATTATTAACTCTTCTCAGGTTTGTGTTTAGAGTTTTGAGAAATTGAGCTATAGTTTCAGAAAACGTGTTTTAACGATTGAGAAAAACTGTAACTATTCCAGGTCTGAGGTCTTAGCGCCAATTTTGTCTCTCTTTGTCTCCATAATGCAGTACCTGACCCCTGGGGAAGCTTTGCTGCAAGTTTGAGAACATTGCTGCCTTCACTCTATCTGCCCCTTTATGAACTTAGTTAATTTCTGTGAGTGAATGTTGATTTGCTCAATACTAAAGCCACCTGTGTTTCAGGCGCACAGAGACACACTGTACGCTGTGATGCTAACCAAAATTAAAAACACAAAATTACTTCCAGAAACTCGGGTCTTCATTCAAGCATTCACGTGGAAAGGGATTATCTAGCATGACAGGCATGAAGGTGATTAGAACGGATGACTCGTTTGTTTGGGAGACTAGTCTGGCCGTCCTCAGGTAAACCAGAGGACTGTATTTTGAGGGACAGACTGCAGGGGCGGAGGGGTGGCAGTGAGACGGCCCTAGTCAGATGCTGAACAGGACAGCTGGGTCCAGCTGGACGACTGTGTTAGGAGGTGACGGTGTGGAGGAGGTGATTGCTAGACCCCGGGCCAATCAGGGGGCATGTGTATCATGATGTCACATCGCAATGGACCGCCTCCTTTGCTGAAGTATAGGAGCGCAGGAATGTTGTTGGTAATACTAATGGTGTTTTGGTCGTTCATTTATTAAGGGATTTGTCACTATGGGGAGACATAGTTGTGTTTTGAAACTGCCCCAGCGTTTCTCGTGTGAGACATGGCCAAAGTTTTGATTAGGCTAACCTTAGCCTAGTTTAAGGTTATTTGGGTCCTCTAATAGAATGACAACCTCAGAGGACATAGTGTGATACCTGAGATGATGATATTAGGAGGGCCTATGGGGAAGAAATGTGTATTTTGGCAAAAATATATTGAATATGATGTAATTGAAGAGATTTGCAGCAGCTTATGTATGATTGCCTATTCATGAACTGACCTTGTGTGTGTGTGTTTCTGTGTATGTGTGTGTGTGTGTGTGTGTGTGTGTGTGTGTTTGTGTGTGTGTGTGTGTGTGTGTCTGCGCGTGCGTGTGTGTGTGTATGTTTGTTTGTGCGTTTGTGTGTCTGTGTGAGTTTGTGTTTGTGTGCGTGTACATGCACATAAAGAAACGCAACCTTACAGCTGCATTATTTCTTTGCGATAAAGAACCAGTGGCACAGAGGACATAGAAAACATAAAAAACACGTTGGAAAAGACTAGAATATTTCTGGACATAATTGAATATGTCCTTGTCAGGAAATGTTGGTGACTCAACAACAGGATGGTGCTTATCATAGCACAAGACATCCTGTGACATCATAAAATACACATGATTATGCGCATTATGACATCCTTTTGCCTTTCAGCGATTGCCTTTCAGTCCAGTTCTGCCTCCTTGCACAACCAGGAGTTTAATGTAGCTATTTTCCTGTTACACTTCTAAAATGAGTGGCAGGAACATGTATTGTATCCATTATACATGTATGTAAATTGTATTATATTTGTAGACTTCTGATATGTTTAGTATACAATGGCATGGCATATTTTGTAAATATAGACAAATGCTGTTTCACTTATTTTACATTACCGGAATAACTCTATAAATTAAAAAAAATTGGATATTTATATTTATATAATTTATATGTTTGTATTGCTTTTTTTCAGCGTATTGGAACATGTATTCACTTATTCATGCATTATTATGTATCCGTTTAACAGGTATCAATCTAATTGGCTATTTGGTTTAAACAGATGTTTTACATTAGCTTGTAACATATTAGAATGTATGTTCAGGATTCATATTGATGATAGAGTCTAGATTTTATACTTATTAATTCCACAAAATGCATGAATGTATGTAAATATAACCTCAGCTTTCAGACTACCACAAAATCCCATCTACACCGCTATCCCCTGCCCTCACAGCATACATCCACAAGCCCAGCGACGGATCAGTGTCACGACCGTTACCCCAAAGTAGCTCTTGGCTCCGTCGTCCCACAGAACCACCAGGTCGGCGTTGGTCAGCTCCCCGCGGTCGGACATGCCCAGCAACACGCCGTGCTGTATATGGGCCACCGTCAGCTCAAAGTAGACCTCTTGCGTGGCGTAGCTGACGTTCCAGGCCAGCTGGAGGTCACCGCGGGGGTCCAGTGGCACGTGGAAGGGCATGGGCAGAGCAGGGGGCGCGGGGGCCCGGGGGCTGGACGAGGGGTCCAGGGGGTTGATGGCTCTGGCCGGGGCCTGGTACGACGCCACCAGGATGAGAACCAGCGCAGCCAGGGCTGTGAAGTACATGATGGTGATGTCCTGCAGGCGAAAGGTCCCGGTGAATATACTCATAGCCTCTCTAACGGGGTCGCTTTCCCTTGATCACGGACCAATGAACTGGGCTATTTTCCGGTGACTTTGACGCCTTGAATGCTAATTTGTTACTTTGTTAGTTAATAAAGAGATGACGTATTTTTATGTCCAACTGTGCAGTTAGGTGAAAAAGTGTCTCTTGATGATGGAAAGTTGTCCAGCCCTCAAATCTTTTTCAGTTTTTCATCCTCCTCCGCTAGAAAAATATGTAAACGTTGTTTTTCCAATTTTTTCCCATAAAGCCCTTGTATGTTCTTTCTCCCGACAGTGTCACTGCTCTTCCTTTGGTCTCATCTCTGTTTTTCTGTCTCTGCTTTTTAAGGAAACCCCTCCCTTTTGTCCTTTCCATTTATGTGCGGACTGCAGGCTAATGGCATTAGGTCTGTTGGGGAAAATAGGATTGTTTTTCTTTAAGCCCCGGGGTCAGCCATGATTCTGCACATCTGCCAGGTCCTAATTGATCTAAATTGATCCATGGACATGATCAACAACAATCGGCCTGGACTAACTAGACTTTATTGCACTTTCGATCTCCCTCACAGCTCATGCCCAAATCATGCTCCCAAAATGTCAGACGTATAGTTAAATGGACGTATGGTGAGTTTCTCCTGAAAGGTATGTTCCCTATGACGTCAGACACAAGAATAATTGGTAAAATGCTTCACATTGAGTAATACAATAACTTCTGTTATGTCAGTTGTATGTATACCTTTGTCCTCAGACCTACACTGGATGTTTGCTGATTGACAGCCGACAGATATCTACATGTAAGCAATCACACCTTCCCTGCTGATGGGAGGTCTCTGATAGCTCGGCAGCTCGTCCGGGCTCGTGTTCTGACGTGTGCGTAATGGCCCAACAGCCGCTTACAGCCCTGGCTGCGTTGTGTTGGGCTTGGTTGTGTTTGGTTTGGTTGTTTTGGAGTGGAGTGGAAACA
>NC_044051.1:15604807-15619807 GCF_902167405.1 Gadus morhua | reverse complement strand
TAAAGCTTGACGAAAGGACAAGACAGCTACCGGGCAGAGATGTCCAGCTGCCCTTTGCAGTGGCCTTGCAAACAACACACTGTCCACCCACACAAGACCCACTGAAACGCACACTGAAAATACACACACACAGTACAGAATACACAAACATGCATGCATACACTTCCCTGTAGGATAGCACTGCAATGTGCAGATGAAGAATCGGTTTGTCTTCTGTGCATCAAACTGCTTTCTGAGATTCTGTGTCTGCACACTGTGCAGTGTGTGTGTGTGTGTGTGTGTGTGTGTGTGTGTGTGTGTGTGTGTGTGTGTGTGTGTGTGTGTGTGTGTCTGTGTGTGCTTGTGTGTTTGTGTGTGTGTGTGTGTGTGTGTGTGTGTGTGTGTGTGTGTGGTCCCCACGTGCGTGTGTGTGTGAGTCTGTGCGTGTGTGTTTGTGTGTTCGTTTAGCCCACGTTATCAAGGGGTGTGGCAAGGTATAAACAGATTATGTCATTTTTTTATTTGATCCCCTCTACCCTACCTTGCTTCTACATTTCCTTTGGCATATTGCCAGTGTTAGGGTGTGTGTCTGTGTGTGTGTGTGTGTGCCCATGTATCTCTCTGTGTAGCTGGCTGTAACAGAGACTTTTTATTTGGACCAGAATGCATCCATATGTTTCGAGTGAGATACACAAGCCTTGAAATTCTATTTGGAAAAGTATACTTTATAATTTCACGCAATAATAATAACAAAACAACAAAGATTTTGAATTACCTCAATCTGGTTTTGAGCGCCGTGCTTTGTGGGGCTCATGGAGGGAGTTCTCGTGTTGATTGTGAGCTTGTTGCTCTCTGCTCGCTCCTCTGTAATGGCAGCACTTTGGGGGCCAATCTGGCCTAAAGGCTTGTCATGTTGTTTGACAGAGTCTGTGTCACATGGGTGTAACACATCCAGTAAATACAAAGTGTGTTGGATAGTCACACACGCTTGCTCAGGAGCTAGCGGGGTTGTGTGGCATGAGAATCTCGTATTTAGGGGTATACTTTTTCAACGTCTCTGTTGAATGTTGACATAACATACAGTAGATGCTCACCCAGCTACAGAACCGGGTCCATTTGGGTTCAGAGTTTTGACCATGCCTTTACATCGACCAGCTACTGGGTATACACATCATGCCATTGCCAACACTGAAGTCATTGATTTTAACTCCCCTGCATTATTAAGGGACTTGAACTCTGGGCCGGGCTGAAGTTAATGCTCGCCAACCGCAGGGTTTAGTATTTACATTTTATAGACTCTTATCTTTCGCATGAGCAAACAGTCAATAAGCGGTTAGTCAGCCGTCGCTGGTCCGAAAGCCACCAGTAAGTGCTGAACGTTATTATGAACACCGTGTTGATGATGTGCATATGTAATTATAGAATCCTTTTATGCTAATATATTGCCAGGTTACCGACAATCGCCACTGGGAAATACAAAAGACGAAGTAAGTGAAGAATAATAACCTCAAACAGAATTGACTCTTTGTCAAGTGATACAAAGAAAATGTGATTCGGTCGTCTTATCTGATTCAGAGGACAGGGAAATGGGAATCAGGTTTCAGGCGGGCCTGTGCCGCCATTAACAGGCCTGCCAGAGGGAAGAGGATCCATGTGTGTGCGTGCGTGTGTTTGTGTGTTTGTGTATGTGTGTGTGTGTGTGCGGTAAGCATCCTTATAATGCATGACGCTTGCTCTGTGTTTCTGTGTGTCTTGCTGTGTGAGGGAAACATTAGGAAAAAGACTAAAAGAAAGCATATTATTATTGTTCAATCAAAATATGTTGTTCTCACTGCTGCAATTTCACCTTGATGTTAATTTGTTCAGCTTTAATTTTCTGATATAACCGAGAGCCATAAGGAGAAGTAAAAACGATGCAGCACATCAGTAATCACATGGAAACGACCTTGTGTTCATTTTATTAAGAATAAAAGGGCAAGAAAAGAACAAGAAAGAATAAGAAAAATGTAAAAGCAAATAAATAAATATTCATATCTAAAATAATAACCAGATAAATATAACGTCATAATATTTCGTCAAATTAGCTAAAACGTTCAGACATCCATGTGTAAGCTTGCTGAGATAGTTTATGCATGAATCCGAACGGTCACTCCGACACAGAAGACAAACATTCCACTGATTATGATTGGGGCGGGAATACGTGTGTGAGTGTGTGTGTGTGTGTGTGTGTGTGTGTGTGTGTGTGTGTGTGTGTGTGTGTGTGTGTGTGTGTGTGTGTCTGTGTCTGTGTCTGTGTCTGTGTGTGTGTGTGTGTGTGTGTGTGTGTGTGTGTGTGTGCGTGTGTCTGTGTCTGTGTGTGTGTGTGTGTGTGTGTGTGTGTGTGTGCGTGTGTTTGTGTTTGTGTGTGCAGCAACCAGCATGTGTTTCGCCTTCCTTTCTAAAGTAATTCTCACAGCATCCCACCCCCCCTGAGAAACACACACATACAAACACACACACATCCACACACAAAGACACACACACACACACACACACACACAGCACAGTAATGTGTGTGGGTGTTATGAGTCAGCCTCTTGCAGGTCATTAGAGCACCTGATAATCTGTCGCTTTATCAACTGCCTGCATTTTCCCCTCGCTAGGCCGTGACATTTGTACATTTGTGTGTGTGTTTTTGTGTGTGTGTGTATGTGTGTGTGTGTGCGCGTGTGTGTGTGTGTGTGTCTGAGTACAGGTGTGTGTGTTCAAGTGAGAGGGCACATACAAAGACACACACACACACACGCATGCACGCACGCACGCACACACACACACACACACACACACAAACACACACACACACACACACACACACACACACACACACACACACACACACACACAAACTTAGTCTGTGTTCAGTGTGATGATGTAGGCGGGCAACCAGACATACGGTTTGTGTGCACACGAGTGTACACAGCATGGTGTCTGTCTGTTTGTGATTGTCTGTGTATGTGTGTGTGTGTGTGTGTCTGCGTTTGCCTGAGTTTATCTGCGTTAGTGTGTGTCTTTGTGTGAGTCTGCCTGCATGCAGGTGTGTGTGTGTGTGTGTTTGTGTGGGGAGAAGTGTTTGTGTGTTCTTGTGTGTGCGTGTGTGTGTGCATTTCTTTTTGTGCATCTGCCTGTGTGTGTGTGTGTGTGTGTGTATTTGTTTTTGTGCATCTGCCTCTGTACGTGTTTGTGTATGTGTACGTGTGTGTGCGGCATGACTATGTGCGTGCGTAATGATATCCTAGCGGGGGACTGTCTACAGTTGAAGCAGATCATGACGTCCTTGTATAGAACCTCATCAGCATCAGCACAAAAGAAAATGCACAGGCAGAACTCAAGGTTGGAAATGAATAACATCAAAGTTGAGCAGCGGATGAAGGTCGTAAATAGACCCAAACACATGACTGTGGGGGTGAGAGGAGAGGCCCCAGGGGACTGATGGGGCCCGAGGCGCAGGGAAAAGAGTCTTTAATATCTGCAGAGCAGCCAGATGACGGTGATTAGAGACAGGTGAGGGGAATTAGCAGGCAGTGGGGTGTGAGTGGCCTGACACGATGTTTAGTCTGTGTTTTGTGTGTGGGCGTGTGTGTGCATGTCATCGTGCCTGTGCATGTCTATGTATCGTGCATGTGTGCACGATACAAAAACATTTAGAAAAACATTTCACCCCCCACCCCGATTGGAGAGAGACATAGGATTGTTTTGCAAGCATCCTTGAAGGGTCCTTCTTTAATTTAGGCAGCAGAAAGTTGCCTTATATTTGCCAGCCCATGCCCATATATGGCTCAAGACACGCCCTTATATGGTCCAAGACACACTCTTATATTGGCCAACACACAACATTATATGGGCCAACACACGCCCCTTATATTGGCCAACACACGCCCTTATATGGGCCAACACATGCCCTCATATTGGCCAACACACGCCCTTATATGGGCCTACACACGCCCTTATACTTGCCAACACATGTCCTTATATGGGCCAATAAAAACCGTTATATGGACCAAGAAAAGCATACATTGGCAGCCTCTTACATTTTTTTTACAAACAAAAGGGCTTGTACCTTTTCCGCAGCTGTATGGAATGTTTGCGTTGCACCCGGGTTCTGTTGGTTGATCCTTGGAGAGAGTACTTACACTAGCACTTGCAGAATAGATGAATGGCGTATCTGCCTCGCGTGCCTCAGCAGTTCTAGAGAATGCACAACGTCAGCTCTGCAATTCGCACACAATTGATTGTACGCACTTAGCATTTACATGGGGAGCTGTGGATAATGTGGGCCTAGATGTTTCGTGATAACCTACGCCTTCTGTTAGTCAACAGATGGATCTCTATATTTAACCTACCCCCTTACCAAAAAAACATTCAGTTTATTGTTTATTAATTCCTTGCCATTATTTGCAGAACAGAAGAACAATACATGAATCAGAGACTTCAGAACTGTGAGTGTATCACGATTGTCTAACCAAGTGTAAAACGAAATATGTCTGTATGATGGGTACATAATCTGTCATAGATCTAGCAACCCAAGTTCTGATGTAACCAGGGGTTGGATTCTGAAACGGTTTGTAATGTGTTTGTGGGTTTTCTTCCAAATTCTCATATTGACCACTGCTGTATCTGTTGCTGATGAGGTAAAAGCGCTCCTTGGTTAATCCTTTAACAGCCTGTAATCCATACAACTTCATCTAGAACCTGTTCCGTCCCCCTATTTGCATCAGGAGCCCGCCGATGTTGATATCAAAGATGTATGTGGAATTGTTTCAACACTGATTTAATTGAGCGTATTCCTAATCTATTTTCTGGCCATGTATAATTGCTTTGACAAACCTCGACTTTAACCAAACCAAAATGGCTGGATTTGGATTTTGTTAAGAGCTGAATGATGATTTTGTTGCCAAATTTATTGCTAAATTAATTGAAAGTAGATAAATATTGATAATAATTGGGGAAAAGAAAGAAGATGATGTGGGCTCTGGGAGTATGCATTGTGTATGGATAGAGTGTGCACTGTTGTGGATTCAATTGGACATACAGTTTTGTTTCTTAATCAGTATACCAAAAATGTAGCTTGATGAATAATAAGTGACTAGATGTGAAGGGACACAAACATACTCTCTCTCTCTCTCTCTCTCTCTCTCTCTCTCTCTCTCTCTCTCTCTCTCTCTCTCTCTCTCTCTCTCTCTCTGTCCTTCTAACTCAGTCACAGACACACACACACACACACAAACACACACACACACACACACACACACACACACACACACACACACACACACACACACACACACACACACACACACACACACACACACACACACACACACACACACACACACACACACACACAAACAGCGGAGGAAGTTGTCCTGTTTCAAGGAGCCAGATTCACAGAATTAGTCAAACACTTTTTGTCATTCTTTGGCATTCTACCGGTGGCATAAATGGAAACTCATGAATAATGCGCTCAGTGATTTTTTTCGGAGCAACAAACTAAAATACTACTCAGCGCCTCCTTGGAAAGAATTGATTTTCGAAGACGTCTGGACAAAGCAGAGAAGGCCATTCCTTGGAGGAGCAGAGGTCAGTGGCCCAAAGAGAGGTGTTTCAGGTGCGAGGCGTTGGCCGTTGAAGGGACCGCACATTATTGAACAGCAGCCGGCCAAATCAAGGTTGTTATGAGAGGCATTAAGCAGGTGGTGTAATTAAATGAAGTCACCCCTGGGTGATAGTTAGGCTTTGGGCAATATCCTCCTCGTTTTATATTCACACACCAGCTAATAGCACCCTTTATCATCTATAATTAGCTGCGAGGGGTGATCATTACATAAATGTACCCCCATGGCTTACAGCAGAACACCTCAGGACCATAACAACCTTTTATGGTTTATCATCATTCCAGGGTAAAACCCTTGCTCCTCGTTGGAGTCTTTTACAACCTTGCAGCCAAAATGTCAGCATGTGCATTGTTTTGACTTGGTTCTGGTCAAAGACAGTGGATGGGCCATGCCTGCCAATAATATCTGCCATGGTTCCTGTTTTTGTTCTGAGTAGGAATTCAAAATGTAATTTGTGACATTGCGTTGATGTTTTGAGTGAGTATAACTAAGTCGCTTACTAAACACACTTTGTACACACACACACACACACACACACACACACACACACACACACACACACACACACACACACACACACACACACACACACACACATATACACACACACAAACACACACACACACACACACACACACACCACAGTGGCGTAACAAGGCAACGACGGGCCCGTATGCAGGATGTTGAAGGCGGGCCTCGTTCGTTTGTTGACGGGGGGGGGGGGGGGGGGGGGGGGTGTTCGGAGCGATTGTTGACGGGGGGACGGGGGGGTTCGGAGCGATTGTTGACGGGGGGGGGGGGGTATGGAGCAATTTATTTATTTATTTATTTTATTTTTTTTGGGGAGCCCTGATTGGCCCGGGCCCATACGCGCCCGCATACCCTGCTTACCGATAGTTACGCCACTGCAAACACACACACACACACACACACACACACACACACACACACACACACACACACACACACACACACACACACACACACACCACCTCAACACAAAACAAACTCCAGGATTGCGGTCCCCCAAAGGGAACCACCAAACATTTTGGATTAAAACCTACAACCTCGCTGGTGTCACTGCGGTGTGTCCGTGGGTCTGTGTGTCCTGTTATGTTTGTGTGTCGCGATGTGTGTGGCGCCTCCCGCTTTGACAGTTCAGGGGTGTGAGAGTAGGGTTCCCGTCATGTCGGGTTCCCCCCTGGATCTCTTCCCTCGGGGCAAGCGAGAAGCTGTCAACAACTATTACCTCCTGCAAGCCGTCCAGTCTGGCAAAGTGTCTGAGCGGGGAAGAGGAAGGTGTTTTTGTGTGTGTTTGTGTGTGTGTGCGTGGGTTTATTGAAAATTATATATATTTTCTGGTCCCTCTCCTTTACACTCAGCTGTGTTGTGAATAATTAATAGTGTTTGTCGCCTCGCTGCGATGCATCTCCAACACTAATCTGATTATGTCTGAACATGTTAGCTACTGCTTTTAGTGTGTGGGTGGGTGGGTGTGTGTGTGTGTGTTTGTGTGCGTGTCTGCGTGCGTGAGTGTGCGTGTTGGCTTGCATGCAAAGTTGGATCATCACCAATTCAATCTTTTAAATATTATCTATATTAAATAGTGTTCTTAGTTTTTATATGATACAGTAAAATTACAAAACATACAGGCACAAAACACAGGAGATGTGTCAGACTGACAGACTGATGTTGAATGAGGACGACTTTTATTTTGCGGTACTTTGAGCATCATTCCTTAGGCTAGTGTTATGTCTTCCTATCGATCCAACTAGTGAACGATGTGGCTCTGTGATTGGATTAGAACCCTGGCCTATTTTGAGCCTTGAGGGGGTGGTTAGAGAGGTGAGGTAAGAGGGGAGAGAGAGAGAGAGAGAGAGAGAGAGAGATAGAGAGATGTAGAGGGAGAGAAAGGGAAAAAGAGAGAGATAGGAAGATGGAGAGGGAGTGAGAGAGCGAGAGAGAGAGGAAGAGGGCGAGGGAGAGAGAGAGCGAAAGAGAGAGGAAGACAGAGAGAGAGAGAGAGTTGGAGAAGGGCACGTAGATATTTGATTGTGTTTCCAGACGGACTGGGAGAAGCAGAGAGTCTAATCCATGCTAACTTCATCGAGAACCCCTCCGGATATCCGTAGCAACAGGGGCCGGGCGTATTGTTTGGACATGCCACCCGACACAGTAATTTCCTGGGCTTTGCCTCTGAGATGCTTTAAGGGTTGGTTTATGGTCCAAAGATTAAAGCTGCCCGTCCTGAATGATAAACAGTCCCCCTGCGTCGCCGTGCTGGGGTCCAGGGTCTCTGAGACCAAGCTCAGTAGTTTGAGCCCATACACAGACACACCTTTTCATGAAGGTGTACATAGCGTAAAAAAACACGTGAGGTCCACTAAAAGGTGGAATGGTGGATTAACTAACTATATTATAGTATATACAATATTTCAGTGGTATCATGCTATAATAGTTGCTCCATCATTAATTATATATTGCAAAGATACATTAATCAACCTTATTCCTGCATGTGTCTGAGGTCTGTTGGACAACACAGAGCCCTGCTGATGTGTGCTGGCCGCTACAATCATGGCTTGGGGCTGTTCAGTCATAGCTTAGCAACAAGACTGCAGGGGCCTATTTTTGGTTTCAGGCAATTATCCACAATGCCGTGTTTGGCAGTGTCCACCGCAGGCCCTCAAACTGGGGAGGGGAATGATTGAACGAGAGTCATCGTATGTCTCACTTCAGGCCAAGGAGAATTATAAGACAAGTTATTATAAATAACTAAATACTGTTTATTGTGTGATGAAAAAATATAATGATACAATTAATATTTGGAAATGTGCTCTGGTAAAGTGATGTGGAGAACATAGACTGTACTTCCAAGACCCTGCCTGCAAAAAACAACACTGGTGGTTGTATATGCAATTATTATAATAGTCAATAGTCACAATAATATATTGTAGCATTGTCATTGTTTATAGATTTGTTATTGGCAAGATGATATGTTGATTATCTGCCCTTAGTTTCCCCTCTGCTATATCAATTCTCTTCAACACACTGAAGTTGGATGAGATGTTTTTGACTACAGTGTATCGAATAGCACGAGAGAAGCATCCTGAACTCAGTTTTGAGTTACGATCAATTTATCTTGCTCTGTTTGAGTTACAGTCGAGAGTCACGTAAGCTATACCAACAGTGTCAAATACGATACATCCGTCTGACTGGTAGAGGAAAATAAAGGCTTATCATTTGTTTCCCCATTCAACATGAAACTGGTTCCTCCCTCACTCTTTTCATATTCATTTGTATTCACTCTTATTCACTGTCCACCTCATTCTAATCTTCATTCGCTATTGAAATGTATTTTTTACGGTGATTGAATGCTGCAGGTTCTGTATTCAATAAAGACTTATATATTGATGTATTTATTATGTATTTCCTTTTGTTCAACGTCCATAATTCATCGTCCACAGCTTCAATGCTTCTTTCTCCATCCCTCCAGTTAAACATTTTTGTTCGGGAATTTTATTACAGTGATCACTGATTTGGAATAACCAGAAGCCTTTGTTTTAAATAATAAACAGAGTAAAGTAAGAAAGTCTGTGTAGCCCGATAACAACTTAGTTTCTCTCCTGTGGCGACGGGGTTAGAGGAAAATGTTGTTGTTTTGTTTTTTTCATCATAGCACCGCAAAACTCAAAGACAGATTATGAACCAAACTTCTCCTTTCATCGCAGCAGGCACTCTCTTCTTTTTTTGGAGCCCAGAGAAACACGATAATCCCCAGTGCACATGCACTGAATGAATCGACCGACTGTGTACCTGGCTGTGTTTATCTAGTTTCCTGATGCCCTGTCAGTCACATGTTTATCATTGAACAGAGCACACTGGCACCCACACTTACATGCTTACTCCAATATTCCCATGACAGCCTTATGCGAGTGCTCTGCAGAAACATGCAGTGTCGTTTTAAACGTTGCATTCCGTGTGTAAGCAGCGCTCAGAGAAACGCGTCAGGGCGCCATTTCCCCATTTCCCCATTACACTATCTTTTTCATTTGTGGAGTAAATTGTGTTACATCCCCTTTTCCGTGACCTCATACAAAACCATCGCTCATGGTCCAAATCCCCCCTGTCGTCCCTCCCCCCTGTATCGACTCTCTCCCTGCCGTCATGCTAAAGTGTCTACTTTATCGTCATATCCGTGATGTCCCTTCAATCTCTTTCTCACTCTGTCTCTTTCTCTCTCTCTCTCTCTCTCTCTCTCTCTCTCTCTCTCTCTCTCTCTCTCTCTCTCTCTCTCTCTCTGTCTCTGTCTTTGTCTCTCTGCCTCTCTCTGCTGTCTGTCTCTGTCTCTGTCACTCCCTCCTAACACCTGTGTTGGTACCTGGTTGTGTCTCAATCTGACAGCAGTCTATAATGTGAGTGGCCATTGTTGGGTGATTCTATTAGCGCTCTCCAAACTGCTGGCTAATCCAATGAGTGTGAGTGAGGCGATGTGCGGTTATAATCCACTTAATGAAACCCGCCCGACGCCCGGCCCTCAGTGTCCTCGTTAGTCTCCCCCTCTCCTCTCTCCCCCTCTGTTCCCTGTGTCTCGCGGCCTCACTGTTTGTTTGCTCAGAGACATTCAACCATCTCTTCTTCTTCCACAACTTCCACTGTGCGTTGGCCCGCTTCACTTTTACAGTACTTGTCCTACTGTATCCTCTCTCTGCTCTGTCTTTGCAGCTCAGTGGAAAACTAAGGTAGCCAATGTTGCGACTATTTGGCTATTTTAGAGTCTCGTGAGAAAAGGCTTATATTCATGCGACATATGATGCAAAGACGGTCACATTCAAAAACCAATTGGGACTATAATAATCTGTTTTTTTGTTAAAGCAAAGATTGAGCAGCATTTGAGTATGAAAAACCTGTACGAAAAAAGTTTTCTTTTTACAGATTTTTTTTTGTCTCTCTTCTATCCTACCTTTCTTCTCCTTCTGTCTTTCCCCTTCTCTGTCTTTATTATTTCTCTCTGACTCTCTCTCTCTCTCTCTCTCTCTCTCTCTCTCTCTCTCTCTCTCTCTCTGTCCCTCTGTCTCTCTCTCTTCAGGGTGTTGATGGAGAGGCATTCGAATGACAGCCGGGACTGTGGTGATCACTGGTGGTATCCTAGCGACCGTTATCTTATTGTGTATCATCGCAGTCCTCTGCTACTGCAGGCTGCAGGTAAATACAAACATGCTGTGTTGAGTGGGTGTGTTTCACCATTGACAAGGCGAGACCATTTTGTATGGCCCTTAATCACGGTTATAGTCTTAAAGGTGTTCACTGGCCCTGTTTATGTCACCATCGTAACACTAGCTGCTCCAAAAAACAAGGAAAAACTTCTTTAATTATCAAGGAGGAAACCTTGAGACGGAAGTGGTATTGGGAGAGACTGATACTGCTTGACTCCCTCATTTCAAATTAAGAGCCCCTTCCATCTTCTAAACGAGAAGCCAGAGAACGAAGGAGCTCGGATTGGTGCAGAGGAGGGGGGCGGGGGGGGGGCTGAGGTTAGAAGTGCAATGGGTGCCATGATGGACATGTATAACAGCAATTTGTGTGAGGGTTGTTCGTTTTTGTTATCATGTAACATGAGACTGATATTGCTTGACTCACTCATTTCAAATTAAGAGCCCCTTCGATCTTCTAAACGAGTTGCCAGAGAGTGAAAGAGCTCTGATGGGCAGCTGTAGTGGGACTTGTAATCATTTCCCCTGCAGATATTACTCTGCAATGGCATGACGAGGCAACTGGGAGGAAGTGGATGCCCTTTATTGAGGTCCGGGACAATCAGACGTTTAGAGATTGAAAGAGACTTAAGTGGGGACAATATGCCAAGTATGCACATTCATGCAAAAAGATTAGTTAATAGGATTAATTTATAGTGTATCTAGAGCTTAATCCTACTTGCGAGGTTGCAACTGCAAAGAAACTGAGGCAAAGGATAAACCAGTAATTGTTGTATTTCTGATATCTGTCTCTCTTCGTATTTGTAATATCCTGCTTCCTCTCTCCCTCACTGTCCTTCACACTGCATCCGCCCTCCCCCACTCCCATCTCTCCTCTGCATTGATTCACCTCTGGGTTTTTCTACATTTAAACCCTCCATTACTTTTCCCCTCCATTCTCTCGCTCCTTCGTTGCCCTTTTTCCCCTCCTTCCATCCCTCACTCTCCCTCTCCCCCTCGTCCTTTTATGTCCTTCACCGTCTATTCCCCTTTTGTCTTCCTCCCCTCCCTTCCTCTCCCCCCTCCTCCCCCCTTGTCTTATCGGCGACCCCAGTACTACTGCTGTAAGAAGGAGGAGTCGGAATCCGAGGAGGAGGAGCCCGACTTCGCGGTCACGTCCCGCCTCCCGCCGGTCCACTCCAACCACAACATCGTGGCGGCCGCGGCGGCCGCCTCCTCCGCCGTGCCCAATGGCCCCGCCCTCTTCACCACGCCGCCGCTGGCCCGCAAACTGACGCGCTCGCAGACCATCTGCCCGTCCTGCACGCACTATGAGCTGCCCTTCTATCTGCAGCCCGCCCCCCCGGCCCCGCCGCAGCCTCAGCCCCAGCCCCAGCAGCAGCTGCTGCCCCAGCACCACCTTCAGCTCCACCCGCAGCAGCAGCAGCTGCAGCTCCACCCCCAGCCGCTGCCCCACCACCCCCTCCCCCAGCACACCTACCACCAGCCGCACCCCGACGGACTGAGGAACGGGGGGGAACGCCTCAGCTTCCGGGGCGGGCCGCAGGAGCTGGACCTGCCGGTGCCCGTCAGCCTGTCCAGCTACCGCAAGAACCACCTGACGCGGGCTGTCACCATGAGGGACATGTTCACGCGCAGCTGCAGCATCAGCACCGACGTGTAGCCCTGTGTGTGTGTGTGTGTGTGTGTGTGTGTGGGGGGGGGGGGCTGATGGTGACGGTGGAAAAGGTGAAGGAGGAGAAGGGAGCCCTGATGGGTTTTTGAAGTTGGGTTCTGGTGGGACTTGGGCGTCTGGGGATGGCTGGGTGGGGCTCTAGGTTGGGATGTGATGGGGCCTGGGTAGGGCCCCTGTTGGCGGCCTTAGTGGCTCAGATTCTAGTTTCCGCAGGAGGGAACTGACTCTTGCGGCACTCCGGACAGGACAGGCGAAGACGATGTTTTAAGCAGTAAGAAATAGCAGGAATTCCCACCTTCAGATGAAACGTACGGTTCAGAGTCGAGACATAGTGACCCTGAACTTTGAATGCTGTTCTGCTCTGAACAATAATTTTGTATCAATCATTTTGAATCTGAGTGAAAGAGTTCTACTTGGGAGGAGGGATGAGGCCTGAACACTATGACGGCCAAACAGAGAATCGACCCGGGTTTGTTTCTTTCACTGCTGGTTTAGATTAGACCATCTATACCATATATAATACAACAAAACCGATTTATTCAAAATAATATTATATTGGTGAAGTGAAGGAACCAACTCTGTAGCTGTCACCTGACTGAGACCACCTAAATCAGCCAATCAGAGGCCATGATATATTGTTACATACTGTAAAGGGCTTACCAAGAATAAACGAAAGAAATTATTCCAAACGATATGAACTCTTCTTGTAGGTACCACCATTTGCCAAACCTGATTTCTAGGTGCCAAACCAAGGAATTATGTCTGCGTGTGTGACTGTATGTGTGGTTGGTTAACACAATTGCCACTTTTTTCTTGAAATAATATTCTTGAACTTGAATTAAACTTATAATGCGCCTTTCATTGGGACCAATCTCAAAGTGCTACAGGCAAGAAAATGTTGCTTTGCTACTGAACCCGATTTTGGATTGCAATAACATTTTAGATATTAATGTAATAGGGTGTGTGTGTGTGTGTGTGTGTGTGTGTGTGTGTGTGTGTGTGTGTGTGTGTGTGTGTGTGTGTGTGTGTGTGTGTGTGTATGTGTCTCTGTGTGTGGCTCAGTGTGTGTGTGTGTGTGTGTGTGTGTGTGTGTGCGCGAGTGTGTGTGCGTGTGTGATTTTGTCTTATTTATAAATGTGCCAATTTACCATAAATTAGTGCTAACACAGAGTGTAGGTCTAATCCTAACATTTGTCTACGTTAAGCCAGCCTGAATGCGTAAAATATGTTGCCGGTATGTCCTCTGACACATGACAAATAATAATTATAGTTAAAAGACCACTAGAGGTATAAGTACAACACACATACACAACAGCAGAAGGTTTATAGAGTGATGCGATATAGATGTGATGTATTATCATTCTCTTGTTTCAGTTCCAATTGTGGACCTCTCCCACTATGGATTTGGCTGTTTAAGTTCGATGGAATTACAGATTCATGGGATGTGAGATTCTTTTTCTTTTTCCAAAGGCTTGTCAATGAATATTTAACATGCTCGTTGCATACGGATCCGCGCCCTCGACTGACGCCGAAGATCTGGACATCTACACTTTGTGGACCTCTCTTCTCTCCTGGTTTTATCATTCGGAGATCGGCTAGCGTTGCCTGGCCCGCGATGGATGGCACTCTGACATAAGGAAGCGATGGCCGACATTTACGGTGCCGCGCGGGGACACATTAAATGAGTGCAATTATTTATCGCCGGGATATAACCGGAAAGGGGAGAGCTGCTGATTGGTTGGTCAAGGTGGGTGGGGGGTCACATGGTGCTGATTGGATGTCTGGCGGGTTTTTATTGTCGTCCTTGTATTGAGTGGTGAACACCGTTGTTGTCTGCCTCTACACTTCAAAGAAACAGAACATGCCATCTCTAACGGCAACATTTCCAACCCTATTGCGTGTCTTAAATAGACCCTTTAGGTTCCCTGAGAAGAAACCCAATTACACGCTTCTATTCTAGTCCTTCAGCACTAGATCGGCTCTATACATAAACACACCTTGGTTTTTATGAAAGAACTAAAAATACCTTATTTTGTTTTCTCCCTCCATCTGTTTCCATGTACAAGGAAGATAGATATATATATATATATATATATATATATATATATATATATATATATATATATATATATATATATATATATATATATATATATATATATATATATATATTGCATTATTAACAGACGTTTTTTTTTTCTCTTTCGGTTTTGACATGTAAATAGAAATCGAGAAACCACACACAGTTCAAGACCTAGACTACACACACACAACATACAAAATGACGGTATGCTATGCTATACTTAGTTTACTTCTTGAAAGTCATTTTATTTGACAGCTGCACAGGAAATGTAGTGCCATAAAGGACGACCAGAGAGTTATATTAGATACTATAATAATAGTATTATTAGTGCTCATTATGTCGTTTATAAAATGCAGTGTTGCTTTTATCTTGACAATACATTATTCTTTGCGTTTGCTTTTG
>NC_044051.1:15577307-15594807 GCF_902167405.1 Gadus morhua | reverse complement strand
ACACAAAGACAGTTATACTGTGTGTGTGTGTGTGTGTGTGTTTCAGGCCCAGGCAGGTGTCAGCCCGTGTACTCAAGTGACCCCTGAGGCGGAGGTGAATGACCTCCAGAGGAAGCTAGGGGAGCTGGATGCTGAGATAGCCTCCCTGGTGTCAGAGTGAGTACAGCTCTGTGCTAGTGTCTCAACCTTTCCTCCAGAATGGGGGCACACTGAGTGCTGGTGGTGTGCATTGTGCAGGGCCACAGAACCGACCTGAACCTCTTCTTAATCATGGTAGATCACAATGTGTGTGTATCCAGGGAATCCAAATGATGGTTAGGCAGCTATTGAGAGCAATCCTAGTGAGATTGAATTGACTGTGTCCAAAAGAAGTAAAGTGATGCTAGGTCTTGAGCTGGAGCAAGTTCAGGGAGTGATAATTCTTCATGTTAAGAGAGTTCTGTGTGTGTGTGTGTGTGTGTGTGTGTGTGTGTGTGTGTGTGTGTGTGTGTGTGTGTGTGTGTGTGTGTGTGTGTGTGTGTGTGTGTGTGTGTGTGTGTTCCTCCAGAGGGTACAGGTTGGAAGAGCTAGGACAGCACATTGACCTGCTCCATGAATACAACGACATCAAAGACATCGGACAGACCCTGCTGGGGCGCATCGGTACGTCTCTGTCCACACAATCTATGAATAGGAAGAGTTACAGACACACACTAGATTATAGAACAACCCTGAGACTAGGCCAACCTATATCACTTTCAAATTTCAAATTTGCATTAATTCGTGTGTGTGTATCTGTAAATGCAAAAAAGTGGGAAATCCTTCCATATCGCTGTGAGTTTTCTTGATAATGCTAAAAACAACAAGGGGACAAGTTGTAACATGCTAAAAGCGTGCTGCCAGCTTATCCTTCTTCCATTCATATGACAACAATAAGGAATGCTTAGACGTCTGGTTTATGAAACATCCAATCAGTGACTGAGGGATGGTGAGAAATCTATCTCGCTGTATTAGTGCCGACCTGGAACAATGAAGCAATTTGTTTTCAGAAGAATGAACAGAGAGGACTTAAACCATAAACTGTGTGTAACTATGCAAATAAACCTGTAAATGACTCGGTGCAGTGATGTGGCTCACAGGCATATGAATTACTCATCGCAGAGAGCATTCGCAGTTCCCCTGTATAAAGGTCACGGGCAGGGCAATGCACATAGTCTTATAAGGTGCATGGCTTCCTGTAGAAAATGTGTTTGGTTAAGGTGGTGGGGTTTGACGTCAGACCGGGGGGTGGCTGTCAGTCTGGGGGGATGGTCCATTTATGCTTATTTTCATGCAGGCTGTCAGACTGTTGCCCTGCAGCCCGATCTATACACAGAGAGTGAATGAAGTTCAGATTATTTTATATTTTTGTATATCATTTTGAAAAAATAAACATTTCTATAATTGTTTTGCCATCGTAGATAAGGCAGCAGCCGTGTGTTGCTTAGGCGGCCAGTGTGTGTGTGTGTGTGTGTGTGTGTGTGTGTGCCTTTCCAGGTTTTATATCAAACTAGGGTTGGATAATTGAGTAGTCTTCCGGTTGAATGTCGGTTTTAATTCATCGGAACGAGATGGGGTGACACTGAAGACTTTGTGAATGGAAGTCGCGCTGCCTACCCGCGTACACGTGCACACAGTCTGGTTTGACCCACAAACACACACAAGCACAAACCCAAAACCCAAACGCATGTGGACACTATCTGCCCTTCTTCTTGCTCCTCTTCTCCAGACACGTTGACAATCGACCGGTCTGTTGCGTTGCGTTATTCTGGCGTGGGTCGTCCTGGGAGGGAGGGGAGCCCAGAGAAGGGGGCCTACAGTACCCCACCCCCCAACACAACTCACTCTTTGTCTCGACTCTTGTTCGCCTGTCTGCCTGTTGGCGAGAACTTGTTCTTTAGTGAAGGGAATCAGAAAGCCCGTCCAACTGTAGTCGATCTTAACGGGCCGCGATTTGGAGGTTGCCATTTTATGGTATGTGTACATGTCTGTATGTTAGGCTGAATGAAAATATACTCCTGAGTCCTCAATAAAACATAGGTCATTATGATTTACATGAGAAGATTCACGTGAATGTTTGGTCCACTATAAGATTTCATTGTAATAACTTGATATAATAACCGTTGTAAGTGATCTAATACCAAAGATGGGAATCTTGGTGGACTTTTAAGATTGTAAATACACGATTGCTTACACTGCCTTTGGCTCGCTTCTGAGCGGTACTCTGCTGCCGTTGTTCCACAGCCGCCCTGAGAGGCACCACCACCAAGGATCTATACGACCAGTTTGGTCTGGAACTGAACGACTGACAGGAGGACGATGGAGTGAAGAGACGCCACGCGGCTGGTGATGTTAACCATACCTCACGGGGAACGTACAACGTGACGAATGACAGGACGCAAAGTTATGTTTTGTTGTAACGCGAACGATACTCGCTCAGCACGAAAAACGGGTTTGAAGAATCCGGCTCGTTCTCTGGGTGTCGTTGAGGGGTTTGACCCCTGTGCAGAGAGCGTCATGACTCGTATGGGTTAAGTCCCAAGCCGGACCACCCAACGTTTATGTTCTGTGTTATTGTTATTATTTAGTGTTCGTTTAGTTGGTTCTTAAGTTCTGCCACTGACCCATGAATGTTTCTGAACTTGTATGGGTGAGAAGTAATGAGACTGAGCAGCTTTTGTGTTTACTGTATGCGGGATTAATGGCACAAAAGCTAATCAGTCCCCTCAGCCTTCTGCATCGTCCAAGGGGCTTGTTTGTTTCAAACGGCCGAGTTCACGTTATCTTGTGAGTTAAGTGGTGTGAGCAACGCCTGTTTCTGTGGGGTTGAGAAAGTTGCTTTAAGCTGTGTTTGTATTATCTGTGTGTTACATCATCTGTACTACATGATCATCATCATGTGTTTTGTGTTATTTTGCAACGCAGATTGTTGAACTTTGTTTGATTTAAAATACAAGATAGTTTCAACCATATATGGAAATTGTGAATGTGTTCTGATGTTTGAAATGGTACTGTTTCTTGTTTGCTCCAAACTTTGATTGTAAAGTGACTCAAGTCTCATACAGAACTTTGCAGGGTTGCTGATTTGCTCATGCTGCTGTAATGAAAAAAAAAAGACATGCAGATTTTGTCTCATGACAACTTGCACCCGTAACTGGGATTCCAATTTAACCCGGCCTTCACCCCAAACCACCACTCGACCGCCCTCAACCCCAAACCACAGCTCATCTCCTCCCCTCTGCCCTGTGGCTGCTGCCTACTGCCTGGGGCTCCCTGGCTTACTGCTCGGCAGTCAATTATATTATACGTTAGTATAATACATACTAATGTATGCATTATATTTTGTGCAACCGGTTTCACTCTTTCTTCATATTTTTTTTTTATTGGCTTAATATTAGTGGATCTTTAAATGTGTTTGAAAAATAATAGTTTCATAATTCCTTCTACCATAGTAAAAGGAAAACACAAGCTTATGGTTTGATGATGAATGGTCTTTACTTTACACATTAAACAATACAAATAATATACAAACACGTTCTTCTCGTACAATGACACTGTTCTTCATAGATCCGCGCCCTTATCCGTCCAGCCGCATCTGATAATGTTTCTACTGACGGAGCTGTTCCGAGACCCGGGTCATTATCAGTTGAACAGCCTGAGTGTGTGCTTTCACAATAATGCTGAGTGTGTTTGTGGCTGTGTGGCAGTTTGTGCGTGCGTGTGTGTTTGCGTGCGTATATGAGGGGGGAATTCTTCGGCCCACCCGTGTGCCAAACCATTGCTCAGGCAAACTCCAGTGCAAGCCATAGAGAATATCGTTTCGTTTGAATATGCGCAGATTCACGCACACCAGTTTCTGCCAACAAATGTATTGCTCGTGCGTTTCAGTGTTTAACTTACATGAATTTAATGGTATATTAATTTCATTCAAGATGACATTCATGTTTATCTAACCATTGCACTGTGCCGTTATTAATAGTTCAATATAATGTATTATTTACAACAAGCTCGTTATTATTTTATAATAGCGGAAAGGTATTTTCCCATTCACGCACGGACCCTCGCTGCTCTATTTCCTTGACATCTGCATTTGCAGCACATCTGTTGGTCAAGACACGAATGAGCGTTATGACTTGTGACGGGAGTGGTGTGACTATACGCACCCCACCCCATCAACCACCCTACCTCACGCTACCGGAGGCCCCGTTTACCATTTACGACACAGCTATGCAGCAAGGCCTTGTCACTACCGGGTGGAAGCCACACCGATGAGCCCCGGTCATTATCGGTCGGCAGAAGCACGGCCAACGTTTTCCTTTTTCCGCTAACCCCGCCCCGAGCGGATGCAATGTGCGAAACGCGGCAATTGGGTTGGCGCTGTCTCCCGTCAGTCGCCGCTTGTTCTTGACACCCATTTGCCCTCACGTTCAAGGGGGGCGGGCCTTACTAAGAAAACGATAAGGTCATTTGAATTACGGTGAAGGGATCGCGTTTATCTGGTACAATGAATCAAAAATTGATATCGGGGATGACAATACGCGGATGGTGCGTATAGGGACAAAGTCTAACCGCGGGGGGGACCGGAAGAATTTACATTTTGATCTCGTCGGCGGGAGGCTCGCATATTGTGCGCGATTCTGTCCAGCAGCGAGAGTCAGCGAGCAGAAGAGTAGCGGCGGAGGCGCGGCGGACGAGGCCAGCAGATAAGCCGATCAAGGTGCTCTCCCGCTACACGACCAGCTCCACGTCGGATATTTAAAGTGCTGCTAGATAGTGGGCGCAATACAAGGTGAGTTTTCCCACTGCCAAGACCAGAAATATCGTGCGTTCCCCCCCACCCCCACAAACAGCGCCTGCTTCCCGCACATAGAGGTCCTTTATTATTCACAATGTGCTCAGACGCCGTTCCCTCTTGTCCTCCCGTCAACCTTGCCCGTTCATGCCTGGAAGGTACAGCACTGTCTCGGCATGTCGTAGATGGCGTTACGATTCAAGGTTTGAGCAAAACCGTTTATGGCCGTTCGTTGATAAATCATGAGTGGATCAGTGAGTGTGTGTGAGGGGCTGCCTCTGGTTGTGAAGCCCGGGGTCCACCGTGCAATGCTAAGCCGCTGCGCAGTCGGTTGCGCATCCAGTCAGGCGTGTGTCTTTCATAGATATAACCATCATCAAACTGTGCTTCACTATTTTTGTTTTCAAAAGCACAGATGACTCGCCTTGCATAGAGAATGTATTGGACCATTGATGGTCCCACCATAGGAGCCCAGTACTACCGCAATATGACGCCGCGCGCCTTTTAAATTTCCGGGTGTAGCGGCAGCTAATGATAGAGATCTTTACGATGTGAAGTGGCCTGATCTAGCATCCCAATTGAGGCGAACACATGCGATGTAGTATGAGGTTAGGCCTAGCTATTCGTGGCTTAACCGTTCACACATTGACATCCTCATTAGGATGATAATGACCATATGTTTTACATTCCAAAAGCTCTTCGGCTATTTATATCTATTATTGTTTCACGTCATCGTAATGTATGCATTAATGCATACATCGAGACTGTGGACGCAACGCGAGTATTCTTCGGTATTCACCGCGGGTATTTTCGAAATGTGCTGTGGATACAGAATTGGATATTCGATCCTATTGGCAGCTGTAGGCTCGTGTTTCAGCCTATCAGGTAGTACAGTGCCAAATATTCTCTCCCCTCCGTTCTCTTGATTTCCTGTAAGTCATATTAAGTCAGCAGGCCCCCCTCATGCGAAACACTCTGTTATAATGAGACCAACGGGGTTGAACTGAGTCAGCAATGTAGAGAGACTGGATGTACATGAGCCCTAGAACAGAAAAGAACAGCTAACATTATTTTCTTTCTGCCAGACCGTTTCGAGAAGCACTTCTTCGACACCCCCTCAATCACAAGCCCAGGCTCCTTTGTAATCAAACTTCATTTCGACCTGGTTATTCGCGGTTATTTTAGCAAAACCGCTATTTCGTTGGATGCCGATCTGAATAAATTATGCATCCTTGCGCTCCAGTTACTCATGTGTAGCCCGCGTGTGTGTTTCTTGCAGGATGCTGCATCTCGCGTGTTGCGCGGCCCTACTGCTGTCGCTGAGGCTGGTGGTGGGCTTCCCCTGGCTTCAGGTGGTCCCGGCCACCCTCATCTTCTACCTGGGCTCAGGGGGATGGAGCTCCCTGCGGATATTTGCCAAAACCATCAGCCGAGACCTCCAGTAAGGGATGCATGACAATACACACCCCTCAGTGCTGCTTATCAGCCAGCTCGCTGTCTATTATTACACTGTCCCTTCTATATTGAGCAGGGCAAGTGGAAACAATTTGCTACAGAATTCCCAAAGTCATCAAAAGCTTGTTTATAGCTGAATGCTTAGATTGGAAAAGTTGGAGAAAGTTTTGGTATTTGAGTGTGTATTTATGTATGTGTATGTATGTATGTATGTATGTATGTATGTATGTATGTATGTATGTATGTATGTATGTATGTATGTATGTATGTATGTATGTATGTATGTATGTATGTATGTATGTATAATAATAATAAGAAGAAGAAGAATACATTCAATTTAGAGGCGCCTTTCAAGACACCCAAGGTCACCTTACAGAGCATATAGTCATCATAAATCGTTTAAAAAAAAAAAAAAAATTGTGGAAAAAATTAATAAATAAAACAAAAACAAGACAAAAAAAAACAAAAAAACAATCACGTTAGACGTTGTGTGCGAGTTTGAACAGGTGAGTTTTGAGTTGTGACTTGAAGGTTGTAAGGGTGTCTGACTGTTTTATGTGTGGGGGGAGGGAGTTCCAGAGCCTGGGTGCTGAACAGCTGAATGACTAGTGGGCACCCATTGTAGTGAGTCGTGATGTGGGGATACATAGTAGTCCAGCAGAGGTTGAGCGGAGGGAGCGGGAGGGAGTGTATTCTTGGAGGAGGTTGCAGAGGTAACTGGGGGCTAGGTTGTGGAGAGCTTTGTAGGTGAGGAGTAGGGTTTTGTATTGGATGCAGTTGTGTACTGGGAGCCAGTGAAGTTGGATGTATGTATGTATGTATGTATGTATGTATGTATGTATGTATGTATGTATGTATGTATGTATGTATGTATGTATGTATGTATGTATGTATGTATTTATGTATGTGTGTGTGTCAATGTCTGTGTCTGTCTGTGTGTGCATTTTATTGTTTTCTAAGGACACTTGTGTTTGCCTAGCAACCAGGAGAGTGGCATATTTCAGCAGTAGCCCAACAGCCTCTCCCAGTGTATAACAAAGGTCTGGTAGGATATTGTTTTCAAGAAGAGGCGTGTAGGTGGGGGGAGGGGTGTCCTTTGACCTTGTTGCGGTCAACACATGTTATTATTGTGTTAAATATTAACCAGATTTCCACATGTTACTGAAGTCATAACACCGAAATAGGAAGTTAATAAAACGTGGCTATTTCTGATGTTGCGACGGCAGAGGAGCAGTAATCTGGTGTATGATAAAACCGTCTAAACAACCCCAGTTGAACCCCAAGTAAACATCCCCTGAGTGACATTCCTGGTGAACGGCTGCGCTCTTTGAATACAGCCACTAAGGTCATTATTATGGTTGGCTAAAGTTTCCACTTCCTCTTCCCTGCCTGCCGTCGTATTTAGCGGCTAGTAGGAGGTATGCCCCTAAATCATTGCAGAATTTTTTTGGTATATTTCATCATAGCATTTCATCATTTTCACCGCGTTTACGGGAATCATTACAAAACGATGAAAGTTTTAAGGGAAAGTAAAAAGATTGAATGGTGATGATTGGGTTAAAAGTTAAATAATTTATTGGTATTGATTCAATGATATCATCTTGTGTAGTTCTCCTCCAGCTCCTAGTGGCCTTTGACCCTTGTCATTATCAGCTTGAACATGTTTCAAAAAGAGTGGGACCTTTGTTCGATAACTTTATAAAAGTTCAATGATCACGGCCATGTTGCCCCGCTCATCTCATTGTGGCCATTAATGCTCCATAACCAGACGATTTGACCATGAGATCAGATGCTATCTGCAATTCAGATAGCATTTCAGATTCACTCACTTAGCGATTTCTCCATCAGCCTCACCCTTTGCCCTTGTTGTGCTTGGGTGGCTCCATTAGTATTTTACAACCCCTATCATCATTGTATCATTATCAATACAGCAGAAAAACGGAACACCTTACACACCCCTCTCTTTTGTGTGATTGATATGAATGTTAAACTGAACGTTTAATTGAGGCCCTATATATCTGTTGACCTTCTGCGTCAGAAGTTTTTTTTTTATTGTTGCACACACTCCCAACACATGTTCTAGGATATCTTTATGGGTCCCTCCCGTTGCATTGTGGGTACTTTACCGCTGCTGTAGTGATTGTTGGTTTAGTTACCATCATTATGGTGCCCACATGATTGTACTCAAAATGTTTGAATGGATATTCATTTTTGTGATCTTGTGTAGCTCAGAAAGAGTGTGGTTATAACGTCTACCTTATATATTAGATATGTTTTATTTGACTATTTATTGATGACCATTATCTGGTTTTAACACTGCAAGGGAAAGATTAGGTCAAACTATGTATGCTAAGTATGTATGCATTGTCAGACGATTAGGGTAAAAGCATCCATCTATTGGTAGGGTCATTTGGTATTATTTAAAAACGTTAATAAAGGTAACATTACTGTTCTGCATAACGCTGTGGAGAACAAGTTATGAGTCATGTGCTACTCACTGGAGCTAATTAGCAATGTAAGCTATCTGACACAGATTATTTATTGTCTCTCTTGCGCTATCTGGCTATCTTGCTATCTCACTATCCCTTTGTCTCGCTATCTCTCTCTCTCGCTATCTTGCTATACGCTATCTCTCTTTACCTATCCCTATCACTACCTCTCTCTCTCTCTACGTATCCATCTCTCCTTATCACTCTTTACCTATCCCTCTCTCTCTCTAACTACCCATCCCTCTCTCGCTCTCTCTCGCTCTCTCTCTCTCTCTCTCTCTCTCTCTCTCTCTCTCTCTCTCTCTCTCTCTCTCTCTCTCTCTCACTTTACCTATCCCTCTCTCTACCTATCCCTCGCGCTATCTCTCTTTACCTATCCCTATCACTACCTCTCTCACTCTCTACGTATCTCTACGCACCTCTCTCACCTTATCACTAATTAACTATCCCTCTCTCTCTTTACCCCTCTCTCTTTACCCCTCTCTCTCTCTCTCTCTCTCTCTCTCTCTCTCTCTCTCTCTCTCTCTCTCTCTCTCTCTCTCTCTCTCTCTCTCTCTCTCTCTCTCTCTCTCTCAGTGCGGCGTTCGTCCTGCTGCAGGTGAAGCTCAACGTCCGGCGTCACCTCAAAGAGAAGAACACCATCCCCAAGATCTTCGCCGAGACCGTACAGCGCTTCGGCGACAAGACGGCGCTCATCTTCGAGGGCAGCGGGGAGAAGTGGAGCTTCAGGCAGCTGGATGAGTACTCCAACCGGGTGGCCAACCTGCTCCTCCAGAGGGGGTTCAAGGTGGGCCAACACCCCCCGTAGCATGTAGCATGTAGCATGTGGAATTGGTTCAACTAAACGATCACGCCTCTGAGTGAAGAATAGCCAGTATGCTAGTCATTTGTTGACGTGTTGTCAGGAGAGGAGGAGCCTGTGTTAAACAGCACACCGGGTCCATTCAGGACAGTTGCCAGGCCCTCCATCTGTTTACTCGGTTACCAGGTTACTTGGCAAATGTAAGCCAGTTATTTACAATCCGCCGTTAAAATATTTGATTTACGGTAAGGGAGCGCACAGTAACAAGTAATGGTTCAGGTTTTTACTCACAGAAAGGACTGGAGTCTTTAGTCATCAATCATTCACGGAAACGCCATATGTAAAGGCTTTTACTCTATTTTTATTCATTTTTTACTATGATGCTACTTATTCTCCACCTAAGTCACCAAAATGCATGTGATGCTTCTTAAAAAATGTATGAGGAAAGAGAGCCAATATGTGGAATCTTAATTATTTGAAATATTTTAAAGTAAAGATCAACCATTGTGTATCTCTAAAGCACTCTGTTGTTGGTGTTGTTGTTGTTGTTGTTGCTGCGGGTGGGCTCCAGGATGGCGACGTGGTGGCCCTGTTCATGGAGAACCGGCCCCAGTACGTGGGCCTGTGGCTGGGCATGGCCAAGATCGGTGTGGAGGCCGCCCTCATCAACTTCAACCTGAGGCTGGAGGCCCTGGTGCACTGCGTCAGCATCTCCAACGCCAAGGCCGTGGTGTTCGGCTCGGAGCTCACCAGTGGTACGTCCGGGGATGGGAGAGGGGGGGATATGATGATGGTCTGCAACGGACCACCCATGGAAGACCTGGTCGTCATCCACCTGCCGGCCTCGGTGTGATGCCACAGGCTTGAACTCCTGTCTGCCGTCGGTCCTGCGATGAATGTGTTGGAGGGGGGGCGGGCTGCAGAGGTAGCGGTCGTCTGCTCCTGAGCCAGCTTGACATTCAGACGGTACAGGCAACCTGCACCGTCACTGCCAAAGTTGGGTCAGAGGACAAAAAGACAGAATGGACCGGGATGGGAGGGTTTGATGTGACGTGAAAGGGGGGGGACAGGAAGTGACGTCACGCATAACGGCGCAGGTCAAGGCACTTAATAGATCATTTATTATATGATTATTAAACTTTATATTCAGCAAGAGATTGCTGCACTGGACAGGGTCCATTGTGCTGGTTTCCGTCCTCTGTGTCCATCGTACCACAGTAGTCCGTTCGTCCTTGAGTGAGCTATGCAAACGCTATTCTGGGATGTAACTTTGTCTGTTTGTGTTCCGCTCTGCAGCGATGTGTGAGGTCCACGCGTCCATGGAGAGCACGGTCCAAATGTTCTGCTCCGGGGACTGGGACCCCCAGCAGGTCCCCCAGGGGACAGAGTGCCTAGAACCCTTACTGGAGGCGGCCAAGACCCACCTGCCCAGCCGGCCTGACCGCTGTTTCACAGGTCAGAGGAACTGTCAATCAAAAGCCATGAGCCAATCAGGTGTCAGGGGTCAAAAGTATCCCTCCTTAACTGTTACAGTGACCCCAGAAAGAACTGATTCACCTGAAACTAGGATGAATTTGAGACGAATGAATAGCAAACGTTGCTAAAGAAACTTACAATCCACCTGAATCATCTGCAAGCTTTAGAGGCTTAGTGATTATTAAGCTTTCGTTACGACAGACTTTGGACGTTCTGATTGTCCCAGTAATCCTTTGTGTGTTCTTCAGACCGCTTGTTCTACATCTACACGTCAGGAACCACAGGGATGCCTAAAGCCGCCATCGTGGTCCATAGCAGGTAGAGCTGTTCTCGATGTGTTTGGTCACACTGCTCCCCACGGTGCTGTGTGAGGTACTGACCACTCCTTGTGTCTTAGGTACTATCGCATGGCTGCCCTGGTGTATTACGGCTTCAGAATGAGATCCGACGATGTTATGTATGACTGCCTCCCGCTGTACCACTCTGCAGGTATAGTGTCTGTGTCTGTGTCTGTGTCTGTGTCTGTATGCACATGTGTGTATGCCACTCTCTGAGAGTATGCTGTGTTTGTGGGTGTGTGCACATCTGTGTGTGCCACACTTTTGTACCATTATGCAGGTATACTCTGCGTGTGTGTGTGTTTGCACATGAGTGTTTACCACCCTAACAGGTATACTGTGGGAGTGTGTCCGCGTTTGTGTGCAATCGCGTGCGTACCAATCGAAAGGTTTAGTGAGCGTGTGTATGTGTGTACCACTATGCAGGTATTGTGTGGGTGTTTGTGCGTGTGTTTAGTACTATTCATAATGTGTGTGTCCACCTACCACTACACTACTGTGGCAATGTGTGCGAGTGTATTGTGTATGATACGAAGAACTGAACTACTGAACTGTAATCATGAATGCATATACACACCATTAAATGATGGAGGCCATTGCTACATAGTTGCACTCCCATATGACAGGACTCCCTCATCCTCATTCCTGACGTCCCTTCCCCTTTCTGCAGGTAACATCGTGGGCGTGGGCCAGTGCATCATCCACGGGATGACCGTCGTCATCAAGAAGAAGTTCTCCGCCTCGCGCTTCTGGGACGACTGCGTGAAGTACAACTGTACGGTAAGCTGGTGACGGGCCGTCCCACGCGCCACCCGGCCCCTCTGGTGGAGTCACACTCTCATCACCCCTCTCCCTTTAGGTCATTGTGCCGTACACAGTTTAAGATTAATCAGACTCAGGGTTGCCGTTAATAATTATTTACATTTGGAAACGTAAAGATGTATAAGAATGTTCATAGAAGTATGGGGTAGGTTATTTGCCCGACGCAAATAACCTACCCCATACTTCTATGAACGAAAGCCACCATTTTATAACACAGGGACAGCCACCTTATCTAATATTCAATGCTATGCGCCGTGAACGAGTTTACCGGATAAATGACAAATGATTCACCATCAACTCCCGGTCGTCGCAGCCATCGCGGTCATAGGAGTGACTCCTCCTCCGTGTCCGTCCTCCCCCCAGATCGTCCAGTACATCGGGGAGATCTGCCGCTACCTGCTGAACCAGCCCCTGCGGGACACGGAGCGGCAGCACAGCGTGCGCATGGCGCTGGGCAACGGCCTGCGCATGTCCATCTGGGAGGAGTTCACGGGCCGCTTCAACGTCCCGCAGGTCGCCGAGTTCTACGGCGCCACCGAGTGCAACTGCAGCCTGGGCAACTTCGACAACAAGGTGAGGGGGGGCGCCCGTGGTGCTCAGGCGACGGGATGGCGGGGCCGGTGTACATGAATGGAGAGACAAGCAGGGCAAAAGAGTTTAGTATCCCCTCTGGACGATGGCCAGGGGCAGGGTTTTGAAGGAGTAGAAGCCATGCAGTTTGAAGCTCCGAACCCGTTTCTGCTGGTCAGTAGCTCAGAACCACATTTATTGGATGAAATTGTTATGACACGGTCAGAATCCAAAGTTAGTTTTTAATTAGTCCTTTTCTCTGAAGAGGACGAAGGAAAAAGGATGTATTTGTGAGTCTTAACCAGCCTGCCAAGCTTTGTCTCTCACCCTGGATCTGCTTATGGAAAATAGCAGTCAGGATGTCTCGTTATGCCAAGCGGTGGCAGGATCCTCGAATCCTAAGAAATTAGGGACAGCCAGGCTTTGTTTGTGTCCCTGTTTTAACTGGAGGGGATCAGTGAATCTGTAGCCAACTCTCACGTCAACAATGATTTATCTGTCCCTCTAGACGGGAGCGTGTGGCTTCAACAGCCAGATCCTGCCTTACTTCTACCCCATCAGACTGGTGAAGGTGGACGAGGAGAGCATGGAGCTCATCAGAGGGCCTGACGGAGTCTGTATACCCTGTAAACCAGGTACGATATACACCTTTATATATCTATACCTTAAACTAGTTCAGTCTGTATACCCTGTAAAGCAGGTAGACTATATACCTTTATATCTTAATTAAAATAATTGTAAACCTCGCTATCTCTCTCTCGCTATCTTGCTATACGCTATATCTCTTTACCTATCCCTATCACTACCTCTCTCTCTCTCTACGTATCCATCTCTCCTTATCACTCTTTTCCTATCCCTCTCTCTCTCTACCTACCTATCCCTCTCTCGCTATCTCTCTTTACCCCACTATCTCTCTCTCTCTCTCTCTCTCTCTCTCTCTCTCTCTCTCTCTCTCTCTCTCTCTCTCTCTCTCTCTCTCACTTTACCTATCCCTCTCTCTACCTATCCCTCGCGCTATCTCTTTACCTATCCCTATCACTACCTCTCTCTACGTATCTCTACGTACCTCTCTCACCTTATCACTAATTAACTATCCCTCTCTCTCTTTACCCCTCTCTCTCGCTCCCTCTCTTTCTCTCTCTCTCTCTCTCTCTCTCTCTCTCTCTTTCTCTCTCTCTCTCTCTCTCTCTCTCTCTCTCTCTCTCTCTCTCTCTCTCTCTCTCTCTCTCTCTCTCTTTCTCTCTTTCTCTCTCTCTCTCTCTCTCTCTCTCTCTCTCTCTCTCTCTCTCTCTCTCTCTCTCTCACTCACTTTACCTATCTCTCTCTCTCTCTCTCTCTCTCTCTCTCCCAGGTGAGCCTGGCCAGTTGGTTGGCCGGATCATTCAGAACGACCCCCTGCGGAGGTTCGACGGCTACGTCAACCAATCAGCAACCAGCAAGAAGATTGCCAACAGTGTCTTTGAGAAGGGAGACACCGCCTATTTGTCTGGTTCGTGTTAAACGCACTCCCTCACTCCCTCACTCACCCACATAATCGATCCATGCATTCATCAACCACCCATTTAAATCTAAAGCAGCCCCACATTATAAACTGTTGAGGCAACATGTGTATGTTGTCCATTGTAAACATCTGTCCTATTGTGTGTGTATGTGCTCACTAGGGCTGTGACGATACACAAATTCACGATTCGGTTTGTATCACGATTTTTGACCCACGGTTCGATACATCCCACGATTCTTTTAAATTTAAAAAGCATTTTATTTAAACAACACTTAAATACCAATTATCTTAATGTAACATTTAATAAAAAATCATTTGGAACACTGAACAGATTTGAACCGAAAGAATACTATTAAAGTATAGTTAAATTAATAAAGAAATAACCAAAGATTGCAGTTGGAGGATGCTTTTTGCTGGTAGGCATAATAGGGCCCCTTTAACTGTTTGGTTGGTTTATTCAAATATCCTTATTAGCGCTTCTTATTAGGCTATGTAGCTTAAATAATGACATAATCAGGCCGTATAGAATGCAACATGTTTAATAGCCTAACTTTCAATAGATGAGGAAAAACATGAACGTCGCAATAACGAGGCATAGTGTTACGAGTAGCATATATGTATACGCGAGAATGGCAGTGTGCGTATGCGTGTGTGAGTGACGTCAGCGAGTGAGTGGACGAGCGAGGAGAGCGAGCGGTAGCGCGTGTGTCTAGTGAAGAAGCGAACGAGTCCGGTAGAATAAATTACCCATCCTGTCAATAATCGGTGGCCGCTTCATTCCAACCTATAAGCAGACAAACTGCCACTCAAATCACACAAAACACTAGAGACAGGATCACACAGGCATTTTTTTTCGCGCTTGGCCCACTCTGGATAAATGTCGTTCATATCGCATATGAGGACTTCGACGGCTGTGGAGAAATGCAATCCTCCGTAGCCACGGAGAGCTGTGATCACAGAGAGGGCATCTCGTCACATATTTACGGCATCGATAGAAGGGGGCGCTGTCAGCAGACTATTATTTAGACAAATTATTAGCAAATTTCAATCGGACAATTTGACCGAAGAGTTAGAAAGGGCATATCGCGCTTCTGCCTTCTCACACCGCGAGACAGGTTCGTGGCTTTGAGTATCGCGATTTTCGGTTTGATACGCGTATCGTTACAGCCCTAGTGCTCACTATCACACACATCAGGAATTTTTGAAGACCCACCTCATACCTCAATGATCTGACGCGTTCAAAGATCTCAATCTTTGAAATGTACCTAATAATATGCACAAATCTAAAATAGAGCTGATATTTTCTGATGCTCCTTGACCAGTTGCTATGCTTTGCTCCTTGCCCAGTTGTATTTTGGAGCGACTCAATGCCAGATTTAGAACATGAAAATCTGCTTATAGATGACATGTCATCTAAGTGCAAGCCTGCTATCGCTTACCCTCCTCCTCTGTCTCCTCTCCTACTCCTCCTCCTCCTCTGTCTCCTCTCCTACTCCTCCTCCTCCTCTGTCTCCTCTCCTACTCCTCCTCCTCCTCTGTCTCCTCTCCTACTCCTCCTCCTCCTCTGTCTCCTCTCCTACTCCTCCTCCTCCTCTGTCTCCTCTCCTACTCCTCCTCCTCCTCTGTCTCCTCTACTCCCACCCCTCTCCTTCCCCCCCCCCCTGCTCCTTCTCCTCTGTTTCCTCTCGTCCAAACTCCTTCTCCTCCTCCTCCTCCTCCTCCTCCGCCTCCACCTGTCTCCTTCCTCCCCCCTCTCGTCCCTCCTCCTCCTCCTCCTCCTCCTCCACCTGTCTCCTTTCTCCCCCCTCTCCCCCCTCCTCCTCCTCCTCGTCCCTCCTCCTCCTCTTTCTCCTACTCCTCCACCTGTCTCCTTCCTCCCCCCTCTCGTCCCTCCTCCTCCTCCTCCTCCTCCTCCACCTGTCTCCTTCCTCCCCCCTCTCCACCCTCCTCCCCCTCCTCCTTCTCCTCTTCCTCCTCCTCCTCCTCCTCCTCCTCCTCCTCCTCCTCCTTCTCCTCCTCCTCCTCCTCCTCCACCTGTCTCCTTCCTCCCCCCTCTCGTCCCTCCTCCTCCTCCTCTTCCTCCTCCTCCTCCTCCTCCTCCTCCTCCTCCTCCTCTCGCTGTGTCCAGGCGACGTCCTGATCATGGACGAGTGTGGCTACATGTTCTTCAAGGACCGCACAGGGGACACGTTCCGCTGGAAGGGGGAGAACGTGTCCACCACCGAGGTGGAGGGCACACTGAGCCGACTGCTGGACATGAAGGACGTGGTGGTCTACGGCGTGGAGGTACCAGGTAGGTGGCCCTCTCTCAACGCAACTAAGGTGGTCCAATGAGTGGCCTTGTGTCACAGTTAGGGCTGAACGATGTTGGGAAATAATCTAGTTGTGATTATTTGGACCAATATTGCGATTGCGATTTAATATGCCATTTTTTTTATTTATTAGGCTCCTTATGTTCTGTATTATTCACACAAAAAAAAACATGAATCATTCTTCAGTATGACCAGCACAACATTGGAAGCAGTCAACATGTAAACTGCTCTTTCCTTTAGGACAGGCCGATGTGCTGAGGTGAATTGATATTATGACATATTTTGAACTATTGAATTGTAAAAGAAAATAAATCTAAATCTTACTGATCTCCAAGTCTGTAACGGAAACAACCCCCCAAAAAAACAGAAAAAAAAAACACAAAAAATATACTTCTTTATTGCAGCTTTTGCGATTCGCATTTCGAGTTCTATTACATCGCAATTTCGATTTGAATCAGATTAATCGCTCGGCCCTAGTCACAGTTTTTACCAAGATTTAACCTTACCAAACCTTTTATGAGGAGGAATTTTTATGTAGTTGTTTAATTTATTGACATAAGGTAAATTCATTGAATTAATTAATTGATATGATCAAAATAATCATTTTCAGCTTTTAGTGGATGCGGTTATCCTAAGCATTAGACTTTACCCTACGTGCATTCATTGTTATCACAGGTTGCGCCAGTGGGAATGGAACCCCCAACCCTGGCAGTATTAATGCCTTGCTCTACCAGTGGGAGTGGAACCCACCCCAGGCCATGTTCATGCTAGGGGCCACATTTCCAGTCCATCACGGTGGTCTTTCATCTTCTCCTTTTCTTTGTGTTTTTCCCGCCTTAGGGGCAGAGGGGAAGGGCGGCATGGCGGCCATCGCTGACCCCTCCCATACCTGTGACCTTGAGAAGTTTGGGAAGGACATGGAGAA
>NC_044051.1:15569807-15574807 GCF_902167405.1 Gadus morhua | reverse complement strand
TTAAGTCCCCGTCGTATTTCTTTTTCATTTTTATTGATGTTTATGAAACGGCTGTATAGTGTGGTTCTCTTGGCGTATTGTACAGGTTTATGGTTTTAAACGCAGGCTACGCGGTTCGTACCTTAGTGTACCTTATGGTTTCTCCACGACCCTATAGAGAGAGAGAGGCTCCCATTGAACGAAGCGAGAACCAAACTCACGGTCAAATTCATCGAGGATTCAACGCTGTTGCAAACCGAATACCAAGACGATGAATACACGGGTGAGCGAAACGATCCAAAGAAAACGGAAAAACAAAAGAGGAAAAAATGGATAAAGAAGCCTATGAAGGGTGGACATATTCTAACAGGATCAAGAAGGAAAGAAAAAACCCCTGCTTTTTCATCAATAGATTGTATTTGTTTGTTTGGTCTTTAGCTGTTGTCTGCCGTTTTTTAAAACCGGGGATGCGAATCAGTAACCACACACAGAGCAATGTGCCTTACTGCGCGCTGCAGCCAGTGTTTCCATGTTGGGTCAGATTTCTCGCCCAATCTGGCAACAATGACTGCGTTCACTTGCCCCTGTTCACTAGCTCCTGTGCCCTCCCACCTCTCCTAGGTCTAGCTTTTATCTGCTTCTCTACTGTGTATGGGAGGAGGAGGGTATTGTTTGCCTCCTACTCACGTTTTACTGATATTCACTCATCTAAACCAATCCTCCCATGCTTTCTCTCCCCTGTCAACCCAATCCCCGTGTGCTAATATTGCTCCCTTTAATTCCCCCTGGCCCTACTCTACCTTTTATTGTGTATAATTCCAGTATTTATACGGTTATTTGGAACATTTATATGTAGTTCGATCCAACTCAATGTCAACCAACATAGTTAGAAATGTGCATCCCACAGTGAGGCCCACAGTAAAAATATTATTTTTTGATCAGCTTTTAGTATAGCTATTCCCTGTCAGATGTATATTTAATTTCATTGATTTAGTTATTTTACTGGTCTGCAGTCTGGGTTGAGGCATTTGGGTGATGCTAAACTACTAAACCAATTGCAACAAATTTTGGACCATACCAGTCTGCACAAGTCTAAATTATAGCAATCAAAAAAGTCATACTGGAATCATACTGACTGCTTATTCTATCACACTTTTAAGTTTTGCTTGGAGATACTTGCAGATTCCTGACCCTCCTGAGTGGGAGTTGGCGGTGATTGTACCTTCTGTGTCTGCTCCTTTACCCCTGTTCCCTTAGCAACGCACTCCTGTACACTCCGTTCCTCAAGCAACTCACTCCCGTACACTCCATTCCCTAGGTAACACACTCCTGTTGTATTTCCTGCCGTCGTGCTTTCGTGTCTCCCTCTGCTCTGGCCGCTTCACTTACTGACGTTATTTTATTTTCATTTAAACCAACCTGACTGGTTATTTTCCCTGTCACCCACTGTAGTGGGCCACGGGTTCTGTTTGTTCAGGATAACTTCATGCATCTCCTGTAACCTTCACCCTCTTCGACCACTTGGCGTGTGAGAGGGGACTTCCATCACAACACAGCCTGATAGGAAACACTCTGGTTGGTTAAGTCCCTTAACAGTGTTTATTTTGGTTGTGTGTGCGTGCGCATTTTGTGTGTCATTGTGTTTGAACATATCACAGCACTATGACATCTGCCATTGCAGCTGCTAATCATAAGAAATGCAACTCTTTCAGATGTATGTTGAGTTGTGGTCTAAGGCTAGTTTTTATATTGGCTGAATTAGACTTTTCAACACTTGCTGTGTCACAGTTTGTGATCCAGGCGTGGAGCTTTGATATATTGTTTGCTGATGTCCTCTGGAAAAATGTCCCTGATCAGAACCATCTTCCAATCGAAATACCGGTTTCGTTCCAGAAAAAATAGAAATGAACATTTATTTATTAAATAACTTTAATTTAATATGCCCCTGGGCAAAGTTGCTCTGTTTAAAAAAAAAAATGAAATCGATCAGTTTTTCTACTGTTGATGGTTTTAAATGTCCTCGCAAATGTTTTTAAAAAGACAATGTGACTGATGATGATTTCGATGATGATGTTTAAATGTGTAAGTGATTTACATATTAAGGGAACCACGGCCTGATAGATAATGACGCGTCGGAATCTGTGGCCTGCACTTGTTCATTCTGACCACCAGGGGGTCAAAAACAGCAATCTGACGATGTTTCAATTTACACTTTGTTTTGTAAGAATTACTTTAAATTATTTTTTAAACTGTTGATTACGGTTTAAGTGTGTGTCACTGCTCTATTTGTTTTTTGTTCTGTGTGGAAATCATAGCTTGGTCGTGGTATCATGCAAGAGTTGAGGTTAATCAAATACAGCCATTGTAATCAAATGGAAATTCAGATGAAAGTAAAGCCATTTTACTGGCTTTAAAATATGGTTCACATGTACCGTTTATCTATCTATATATATATATATATATATATATATATATATATATATATATATATATATATATATATATATACATATAATAAATTGACAGACGCCTATGTTGCATTTGCTTGCCAATTTCCCCACTGATGAACATTTGTTCAAAGTACAAAAGGAGGTGGGGAGGTCGTGGGTTCTAATTAAACGAACTGTATAATGGTTGAGGTTCCGAGTCCCGCTTCGACCAGAGGAGGGCGCTGAACCCTTGCATTTCTCTTTTAGATGTCAGAAAATTACTTCCCTTTCATCAAGAATGTCACTACCATTGCCTTACGACCCAACACTTTTTTTATTTTGACAAACCAAATAGCAATAGAATGGTAATTAAAACACACAACACATTTTAGTATCCGTATCAATTGGCGACCAAACGAGAAGGAATAGGGAGTCATTTGTTCATGTCATCCCGACTCTAATGCACTAACCGTGACTTCGGCTAGTCCTTCTCTCCCTCTCTCTGGTCTCACCGGGTCTCAGGCCAATGATCCACGGTGTGTGTCCGTTCATACATTGCACTTTTATTATTTATGTTTATGTTTCGTTTTATTCAGAAAATGTTTTGCGGTACTCAGGAACATCAACATGGGGCAACCTAAGGGAACGTGTGTGTGCGTGTGAGTGTGATTTTTTTTGTTTTTTTTTGTGCAGGCGGCAGCTCTTAGCATGTGCAGTGTGCGTGGAGGCGAGATTTGTGAGATGTGTGTGCGGATTTGTGTGTGTGTGTGTGTGTGTGTGTGTGTGTGTGTGTGTGTGTGTGTGTCACATTCACTCACACACACAAACACTGATGTCCTCGTACCCATAAAGGACTAGCTGTATAGATCATGCTTTTGAAGAAAAATGACATAAAAGCAATGTTGCAAATGGCAAATAAATATTAATAAAAATTATCAAAATTGTCGTGTTGTTTCTGTGTAAGGGGTTTTCAGGCCATGGGAATGGTGATTTATGAAACGAAAACCTGAGTGTTTCTGTTCTTTCCATTTCAAGTTCAGTTGTGCTGAACGGCTCAAATATGTTATTTTCTTGGGTCTTTTTGTCATCCGTTTTGTACTAGCATCTCAGCTGATCATGTCGTTAGAGGGATGCACTTACAACCAGCCTAAAGGGATCTACTGCCTAGAACCAGGCTAGAAGGGTCTACAGCCTGTTTCAACCAGAGGGATCTAAAGCCTGTTAGAACAAGAAGGATCTACAGCCTGTTAGAACAAGAGGGATCTACAGCCTGTTAGAACAAGAAGGATCTACAGCCTTTAGAACCAGAGGGATCTACAGCCTCTTAGAACAAGAGGGATCAACAGCCTCTTAGAACCAGAGGGATCTACAGCCTGTTAGAACCAGACTAGAGGGATCTACAGCCTTTAGAACCAGAGGGATCTACAGCCTTTAGAACCAGAGGGATCTACAGCCTGTTAGAACCGGACTAGAGGGATCTACAGCCTTTAGAACCAGAGGGATCTACAGCCTGTTAGAACCAGACTAGAGGGATCCACAGCCTTTAGAACCAGAGGGATCCTCAACCTGTTGGAACCAGGCTAGAGGGATCTACAGCCTCTTAGAACCAGACTAGAGGGATCTACAGACTCAGAGTGTATGCAAGGGTACTCGGAGGGATATAAAGACTATTCGTTTGAAAGTGTAGTTCACTGTAATCTCAGTTGTTTACTGTAATCCCAAACAGTGTTTCCCTGTATGCTATGTATGGTACACTTCATCCACTCACACTAAGGCCCCTCTCATCCCAAAATAATCAGATCCATTACCAAATGCTGCACTCCACCTCCGACCCACCCTTCTAACAGACCCTAACCGAGATCTCAATCAAATAAGACGTTAAAAACACGTTACCTACTGATTGCTGTGCGCAGTGAGACAGGCCTTGAACAGGGATGTCTGGATAAACAGCTCAGCCACCAGGTCCCTACAGTTGACTACTGCGTCCCACGCGATGCTCGCAGACGATTGGCCGAAGGGCAGGTGGGCGGGTCCCGGGGCTGAGCACTGGCAATGCCCTCAGCTGGTGTACCTGTCCGTCCCTCTTTCACTGAACAGTTGATTCTGTCCTAGGAGGGGGGGGAACAGTTATCCTTTCTGGTTTGGCTTCAGCTCTTCATTATCGTCGTCTTCATCGTGGTTGTCTCTAAGCAGCCATGAACATCTCTGTGTTTGTGTTGATGGTGTGTCTGATCGGGGTCCACGCAGACGTACAGCCTCAGAGAGACTTCAACCTGCAGAGGGTGAGAAACACACAGAAACACACACACACACTGTGTAGATATATATTAATATTGAGGATAGAGGTTGCCAGTTGACACCTGTCAGAGATCAATTATAGCCAAGTTTAAGTTTTTTAGTGTATTGACTGTGCTATAAAACGATATCTCTGTGATCTGTGAAGAATGACAGATCAAAGCTCTGCTTCATGGGGTTTTTCGGTCACATGTTTTTCTTTCGCTCGCTGTTTGCTGTGCAATGAGCAACTCTCTGTAGGAACTCTGTGCTCTGATGTTAGTGTGTGTGTGTGTGTGTGTGTGTGTGTGTGTGTGT
>NC_044051.1:15559807-15567307 GCF_902167405.1 Gadus morhua | reverse complement strand
TGGATATGTGTCTGATAAGTGTTACGTGGCCTGTGTAATTATGGCAGTTTATCTGTCTGTGTTTGGACCGACACTGTAGTCCATTTGAGAATCATTTGGTATCGTGTTGTTTCCTCTGGGAAAAAATACACCTGACACCAATGAACAAACACACACACACACACACACACACACACACACACACACACACATACACACACACATACACAAATACAAACACATGTGCGTGCACACACTCTCCCTCAAATGTTTTTTAATCGTTATATAGCTCATAATATAGAATAACTCTACTTGCTACTCTGCAAATCAAATAACACCACAGTAAATTAAAAATGTGTTTTGTAATATTTGCTAAATATAACACATTTATAGATAATGCTAAAGTTATAGGGTAGGCAATTTAATTTCTCTTTAATTACAGTCTCTTAACTTCAAGGCAGCAATCAATAAGTCCAATGCTCTACCTAAAATAAAGAGACACATCCGTTATCTAGGGCTGAGCATGCCTTTAGTTTTTCTCAATTGCTTAAGCACAATTTACAAAAAAAACAGGGCCTGTGTTTTCAAAACACTACACACAATTAGCACAACCACACACCCAATTAGCAAAACACTACAGATCCTTTGCAAAATTAAATACTCCTGTAAAAACTATACACTTTTTAAAAACCACACTTTGTTACTATATGAAACACACACGTTTCACATTACTATAATCTGTTTGCACGAGTTACACTCTGCTGTGATAAACCTAAAACACTTTTAGCACTTCTACTTCCCTATGATTAGAGTAGGTTACTATCAACAAAGTACAAATATAATGTAAATTCACCAAACAATACACAAGACCAATGTTGCAGACTGAAGAAACTCATTTATTTCTCAACACGCCCAAAATGTTGACATAGAGATTCATAATACTGTAATCAAACGTCACTTTACGTATTGTAAGTTAAAAAACAACAACTAGACATTGTCTCTTCGCCTAGTTGGATCTGGCCAGAGAATTTCATCAACATCGTAGGCAATGTTGTCATTAGCAAGACACCTTGGAAAGAAACGTCTTGAATGACGAATCCATCCTTGCATTGCTGCTACCTCCATATGGTCACAGGCCTCCTCCATGGCTTGGATGAGGGGTACCTCAGCCTGGAGACGGAGATCATATACCTTCCACCGCCATGCCGAGAAAAACTCTTCTATAGGGTTGAGGAATGGAGAGTATGGTGGAAGATATAAGACGGTGAAATGTGGATGTTGCTGAAACCAGTTCTGAACCAGAGCAGAGCGATGGAAAGACACATTGTCCCAGACAACAATGTATTGCATATGATTTATTTGATTTGCTGCTGTTATGTTGCGCAATTGGTCCAAGAATGTAAGTATGAGTGCTGTGTTGTAAGCGCCCATATGGGCATGGCGGTGGAGGACCCCATTCTGTGTAATGGCTGCACAGAGTGTTATATTACCCCCACGTTGCCCTGGGACATTGACTATAGCCCTGTGGCCAATGATGTTTCTTCCCCTCCTTCGTGTTCTCGTCAGGTTGAACCCAGCCTCATCTACGTAAATGAACTCATGCTGGATCTCCTCTCCATCCATTCGTAAAACTCTCTGAAAAACAGTGTCCGGCAAAATTGTGTAGTTCAGTGTAGATCTAGTATACATATTACAGTAAAGTAAAAAACTGAGACAGTATGCAAGATCACACTGCTAAAGTGAATACATACCTCTGCATAATCATGCCGCAGTCGTTTTACCCTTTCGGAATTGCGCTCGAAAGGCACTCGATAAATTTGCTTCATTTGAATATGTTTCTTTTTTAGGATGCGTGCCAGTGTTGATGTTGAGACCTGATGGATATCATTGAAAATGGCGTGGTTATTGACAATGTTAGCTTGGAGCTGCTTGAGTGCTATAGCATTGTTGGCCAAAACCATGTTTACTATCTCCCTCGCTTGCTGTTCTGTGAACATAGGAGGCCTTCCCCCTTGTCGTCCCTGACCCTCAATCCTATGTAGAAAAAAAACCAGTATACAATAGTACAGTAATTTCACAGGAAAAGGTAACAGAAGTGCTGATAGTGCATAGAATACAGTACTGTAAGCAGTGACTGAAACCGTGCAGATGTTTTTGATATGATGATATTTTTACAATACCTATTTTCCAGTCGAAATGTTCTCATCACACTTGCCACTGTATATCGGCTTAGATTTGGCTGTACTCGCAGTCCAGCCTCCCTCAGCGTCAGGCCGTGGTTGACAACGTGGTCAACCAGTGTTGCGCGGATCTCATTTGTCAGATTCGGTCCTCTTTGAGCACCTTCTTGTCTTCCTCTTCCTCTTCCTCTTCCTCTTCCTCCTCGTTCTCCTCGTCCTCCTCCTCGTCGTCGTCTTACTCTTTCTCTGACTCTTTCCATTGTGCTTGGAGAACGCTGAACTCACCTACTGCTTTTTATAGTGCTCACACACCTGATTGTTGTGTCTGCAATTAAGCAAACAAGTGTTTGCACACCTGATGACTGTGTTGAACCAATTGGTTGGACGGTGTGGTAATTTGACAGTCAGTGCTTTGGTATTGCAAGGACGTGACTTCATGATAGATTTTTGTGTGTAATGTATGTTAAGTGTGTTTAGTGTTTTGCAAATCAGTGTGTGTATTGTTTTGCAAAAAGTGTGAAGCTGACATTGTGCTTATAGTGGTGCAGATCTGGGCTCATGTTATGATCCTTGAGTGTAAGGTTTTGATAATAGTGTCATACTTTTGATTTTAGTGTTTAAGCAATCGAAAAAAACTGTAATGGACCCGTCCAGATGGATGTCTGTCTGTCCGCCTAGCTGCGCCCACCAGGGCTGTGTCCTCACCCATGAGGCCAGGCAGACCTCCTGCTGAGGCTGGCCAGCTTGTCATGGGCTCTGGGGGAGGGGCTTTAGAGGGAGGCCTGAATGGAGGGGAGGGACTTCTTTAGTCAGAAGCTCTCAAGGTCCGGCTTACTTTGGCTGGTTCCTCAAAGGCTTTAAGGCATTGGTTCTTAAAATGCGGCCCGCGGGCCAATGGCGGCCCGCAGAAACATTCCTGGTGGTCCGCAATGACATACAGATGCAAGTTTAATAAAAAAAATAATAATAATTCTTTGGTGGCCCTCAGTCAAAATTTGGGTTCCTAAATTGGCCCTCGGCTGTCAAAACTATGAAAACCCTTCTTTAAGGAGTGTTTATGTTTCTCTTCCCAGGTCGTACTCAGAAGCTCAGACATGAAATCATCCAGAAGTTCAGGACCTTCTCCACAGCTCGAGGCTTCCCAAGAGATTCTATCATCACACCCCATGTGTCAGGTGAGCACACACACACACACACACACACACACACACACACACACACACACACACACACACACACACACACACACACACACACACACACACACACAGGCACAGACCCAGGCACAGACACATGCACACATACACGCACACAAAAGCATGCATGCACACACACAGATACACGCACACACCCACAAACACGCACACACACAGGCACAGACACAGACACATACACACATACACGCACACACACGCATGCATGCACACACACACACACACACACACACACACATACACACACACAGCCACACACATGCACACACACACACAAACATATACACACACACACACACACACACACACACACACACACGCACACACACACACACACACACACACACACACGCACACACACACACACACACACACACACACACACACACACACACACACACACACACACACAGCCACATATCCATCATATAGCTTTTGTCAAAGGAACAGTTTTTTTGTTCCCTCAGAGAACTGCCCCCCATCAGCTCCGGGGAACGGACACGGACGACAGGTGTGTTGATTGAATCATTCTAGTTTCATTTAAAGGGGGTCTGACAACACTATAGGTTGAAGAAAAAGTGTATCTATCATAGTAGTAGTAGTATTCTATAGTAGTATTCTAGTCCTAGTGGTAGAATTAGTAGTGGTAGTAGTAGTAGAAGTATTAGTAGTGGTGTTAATAGTAGTAATAGTAGTAGTAGTAGTGGTGGTAGCAGTAGTAGTAGTAGTCGTAGTGGTACTAGCAGTGGTTGTAGTAGTGGTACTGTTAGTGGTAATATTAGTCAGATGTTGTAACGTGCTTTGCTGAGGCTTCTGTAATCAACACATAACAGGTGACCGCACGAGGCTCCCCTGAAGACACTTTGTCGGGTCGTAATCAGCGTCACGTCAAAACCCCACTATATGGGCTGCACAGGAAGGCCACCAAACACTCCTTTGTACATTGAATACAATCAATGTACAAAGGATGTCATCGTTTATGTGTGAAAGAAGTGGTGAGTGAATGCAGGCGATGACTTGGAGAATAGAAGCTCATCGTTGTTTAAGTTGGCACGGAGCTCTACTCAGACCCAGGTTAACCATGTAATCAACCATTGCGAAAGTGAAGTGTAAAAAACGACCTTAATTGCACTCATGTTCTTATATATCTGCAGATGTTGCATGTCAATGTTGGGATTTTGGTAGCTTATTTTAGATTCACGATTCATCCCAACATATCATCATATTTACCATTCATATTGACGTAATCTTGAAATCTTGAAGAAAAAATTGTATCTTTAAATTTCATTTTTTGTTTCCTTTCAGCATTAGCATGGATCCCGGCCTGCCAGAACTGCTTCCAGCACTTATTTTCCTAGAATGATCCACACATAATATATGAGTCTATATTGTTAGAGAATTATTGGTTATATCAAAGTACTGCAACTGAAGGTCATTGAGAATCACCTGTCTTCTGTAACATGTGGTGTTGTTGGTCATGTTCAGACATTTTACATATAAACATGCTAGTTTTACTTCATTACTTAAAAATCTTTGCTGTTGCCTATTTTGATACATTGTAATATGTCTTCAAATGTTTAGGTTGCTTGCATAATAACACAAATATAAAGGATTTATGTGCATGAAACGGGAATTATTTTTTGCTTAACAAGAAAACTGTTTTTGATTTAACATTTCACACCACATCATTTATCATCAGGCAGCCCCCCATAAGCTATTCATTAAAAATGTGTATTTGTTAATAAACGTAATCATTGAATTGAGGTACAACCAAGTTTTTATACTAAATCCCTAGTTAGTTCTACCTTAAAATGTTTGACAACTCTCAAATACATTCTTGAGTTTAAGATTGAATGATTTTTGATTTTGCCTATGAACATTTTTTGGCATAAGAAAGAAAATATTATATTTTTGCATAACACATACATTTAGATATGTCATGGTTAAAATATTTTATTATTGTCATGTGAATGACTTGTCTGGGGGTGCTACCGTTATACAGTGACATTCAGAGAACTCGAAGTATGGAGGTATTTTACATTAAAAATAAGTATCACATCCTGGTTTCCATCCTGACTTGTAATTGAAATCATGGATATAGTGTACATCACCTCTCTAGATCTTCCCTGAGAGTTTCAGCTTGTCTGCGGTCTACCTGTGTACTGCTAAACACACACATAAACCTTTATTAATTGCATCTTCTGGTATTTAGAGGCAATTACTATCAAAGAGTAGCCTGTTGGTCGGTTTCTACTGTTTATATCTATATCTCTACACCCTCACTAAAGGCTGGCAAACACTATACTCCTTGACATATAGGTTCCTCCTTGACTTTGTTGAGAGATATCCACAATTACATCTTCTTGACCTTGAGATCTAAGTTGATCGAGACTCAGTGGCATCAGGCTACAGTTGTGTGTATCATGTGGAATGCGGTCCAATGTGGAATTTGTGAAAGAGCGAAGAATGATTTAATGGCGTCTGAAAAAAACATATTATCTTTTTGAGAGAAGCCTGGGTTTAGTGTTACACAACTTCAACCCAATGAAAAGAACAAAATATAATTCTTGTTACTCTGCTGAAACAACATATTGATGTGTTTTTGTTTGTTTTAGGTCCAAAGTTCCGAAGTCCGATGCCTTATATAGTATTATAAGACTCATTCATAAAGGATAAATAACTAATTGCATTATGTAGGCCTACACACACACACACACACACACACACACACACACACAATCACAACAGAATGTCAGATTTATTTATGTATTCTATCGATTACAATTTGGACCAAAGGGCTACAAACCACACTTTTAAACAATATAATCATCATCATCCTCATCCTCAGGTCCACCCAGCAAGCTGACATCCGGTCACAACAGCAGGTCAGTGGGCGGTCCCAGCATTCCAGCGTTAGTCAGTAGAGCGAACAGGAGGTCTCAAAATGCAAACCCGAGCGTCTCTTGTTGTTTTGCTGCTTCTAGCATGTTTATTTGGTGTCCACCATGGTTCCCCGTTGCCCCAAGAGGTCCTCCCTAGACCACAGGAGAACTTTGAACTGGAAAAAGTGAGTAGGCTAATGTATTGAATTGTAAAGATAAATAAATAAATTCTGTACTTTCTATTTCTCTTTCGATTCCTTTACAGTTAAAGCTGTGCCTGTTTCATTCCATAAGTGTATATTTGATGTTTCACTGTTTCCTCTTATTTTATTTTGAGAAACATTATTCATGTTGTTGCATCCATGCTCGTTTTATTTCTTCCGTCATGCACAATTCAAACGTGCGCTTACGTTTAACTTCATTATTGTTAGCCTTCAGTTCCTCCCTGTGGCCATTTGAAATAGTTCTTGTTTTTCATCAAACACTAACGAATCCTCAGGGACAGAACTAACGAGCACCAGGTGGCACCACCTACCAGCGGTCATTACTTACACACGCACCGTCCTCCCATAGCAGCAAACCTTTTATAAATACATCTGAATTGGGATTACTTTGTGTTCCCTGCAGCTCCTGGGTCGCTGGTATGAGGTGGCGGTGGTCGCTACCTGTCCTTACTACATGCAGGCACAAAAAGACAACCCTGCCATTGTGAAATTTGAACTATACAATTCCACTGAGGACAATGTGGTCCAAATGAGAGGAACTGTTCCAAGGTATGAGGCCTACATTACAGTCACACAGAGTTGGAAAGACACACTAAATTCAGTGTGTTAGACATAAGATAAGTGTGTGTGTGTGTGTGTGTGTGTGTGTGTGTGTGTGTGTGTGTGTGTGTGTGTGTGTGTGTGTGCGTGTGTGCGCGTGTGCGTGCCTTTTTTGTGTGTGCGTGTGTATGTTTGTGTGTTTGTGTGTGTGTGAGTGCGTGTGTGCCTGCCTGCCTGCGTGTGTGCGTGCGTGTCCATAGCCCGGGTTCTTGTAAGCAGATATCCGTTGATTTCCATCTGACGAACCAATCGGGGCATTTCTACCACCATTTTGATGGTATGCCTCCCTCTCTCTTGCATTAATTATAATTACAGACGTCATAATCATAATCATATTACTTCAACCCACATCATTCATGTATGTGATATGTCCATGTATGTCCACTGTAGGCTACTGAGATATATGTGTGTGTGTGTGTGT
>NC_044051.1:15323403-15513403 GCF_902167405.1 Gadus morhua | reverse complement strand
CACACACTTAAACTATTGAACTGGTGAACTACAGAGTACGGTGTCGGCACTGACACGGTGAGTTATTGTTGTTTAGGGTTTTGATTCTGAAACTGGTTATGAGGTGTGAACTGCATGTGTAACAAACTGTGTGTGTGTGTGTGTGTGTGTGTGTGTGTGTGTGTGTGTGTGTGTGTGTGTGTGTGTGTGTGTGTGTGTGTGTGTGTGTGTGTGTGTGTGTGTGTGTGTGTGTGTGAGTTGGTGCGTGTGCATGTGTTTGTGTACGTGTGTATGCGTGTGTGAGTGTGTGCACGTTCGTGCATAGGATTCTGTGTGTGTGTGTGTGTGTGTGTGTGTGTGTGTGTGTGTGTGTGTGTGTGTGTGTGTGTGTGTGTGTGAGTGTGTGTGTGTGTGTATGTGTGTGTGTGTGTGTGTGTGTGTGAGTGAGTGTACACGTTCTACATGATTGATTGTTTGGACAAGAAATATAACCCCAGCATAGCAACACTATAGCAGATACCGGTCAGAGTTGGCCCCACGCCCTGTTCCAGCCCCGTCCTGTCCCCCTATCAACCCTGGACAAGGCCGGCGCAGGGAACACGAGTGTCTGGAACGCTGAACTAACCGTCTTAAAGAAAAATCAAATCAATGAAAGGTATCATCGCTAAGTCAACACAATCTGCTGCTGGAACGCGGAAAGCTATTCCGACTGCAGAATTGCGTGTGAAACACGAGTTTCTACTTTCTAGACGGGTTCTCAAGGGGGAGGGGGATGTTAAAGTTGCCGTATTCAGTGTTACAAACACCAAGTGTGTGAGGGCTTGACGTGAGAAACCCCCCTGACCTAGGCATTGTGAGCGTCTTGGCAGCGGTGGCGACCCTTGGTGTATAGTTACTATTGTGCCTTTTTTTTTTCTGATGGGAGCCAACGGGAAAAAAAAAACGAGCGGTCTCCCCTGAGCCGTTACACATCTGCTACTTTGTGCTACTTTTTTTTTTTGGCGAGCGTATTCCGTCGACGTTTTCTTTCTCGGTATCATCTTTAGAAAAATAGTGAAATTCTAGAATCGTATACAATGTTTGTAAAGTGGTGTGTTTTGGTGTGAGGCCGGGTTCCCAAGAAAAAAGGGGGTTGACTCCTGCGTTTAATTTCATGCTCATGTCTGAAATCTATGGCTGGTCCTCAAAGTGACGCACAGAGAAAAGTTAAATTGTTCACTATCTCCCTAAAAACAAACACATGTATGATATTGCACGGTACAAGCAGCCAAAAAGCCCACTTAACAGAACCATTAGTCAAGCTACAAGAGCGGCCCAATATAAACTCTGAATCAAGATACTGTATCAAATATTTACATATATTCCTTGTTATGACAGAAACTGTATATAGTTAGAGGGCTAGCGTAGCTCGCTATGCTAGCCGGGGAGGGCAGTGTGACGGAGGGATTTAGCATTATTTAGCGAGCTGTAAAGTCTGGAGATCACATTTCACAATCTGTGAAATCCATTACGCTGTGACTGCAGACACACAGACGGACACGACCATATGTTTGTCAGAGATAGTTAAAAAAACACTGAAAATAGCCTGTCGCCTTTAATCGATTGTTTCAATAGATGAGCAGCAGAGTGAATGATATGTTTACTCACGGGTCACTATGTTAGAAGAGCACCATTTCTATGTCTTACTTTTAGCGTTTAGTGTGCACCGAAAAAAGCTTAGCGTAATCTGTTGCACGGGGCCAAACGGATGTGGAAATAACGAAGCCATTGCTATAAATCTGATCACGATACCATGTTTTCAGCGAGCATGGAAATCATTTCATGAATGGTGCTGTCATGTCAAGAACTAGGCGGCCATGTTTTCCCGCCTTGATTTATGACCTGAAACATCCAACTTATTTCCAGACGTCTGTTTTCTATGTCACGCTGTTGTAATGGCGGCTGATGTAAGCTTTCCTCCCGGGTGGAACGGCTGGTCCCATAGGGGCCCGTTTAGAGGGCCATCGCTTATAGCTCACGCTAGGGTCACCATTACCCGGCTCTGCCGCTTCCCCTTTCTGTGAGCATGTGTGCGTACGTTCTTGGGTGTGCCTGCATGCGTATGTGTGTGTGTGTGTGTGTGTGTGTGTGTGTGTGTGTGTGTGTGTGTGTGTGTGTGTGTGTGTGTCCGTGTGCGTTTGTCTGCATGCGTGTGTGTTTGCAGGTGTGTGTGTGTGTGTGTGTGTGTGTGTGTGTGTGTGTGTGTGTGTGTGTGTGTGTGTGTGTGTGTGTGTGTGTGTGTGTGTGTGTGTGTGAATGAGAGGAAAGTAGACTCCCTCAATTGCTTCTGTGCTTCTCGACTCTACCCCTAACGCACACACACAGACGCACGCACACACACAGACACACAGCAGAGTGCGGTTTCTCTTCTGGAGGGGAACATAAACAGGCCCGTCTGTCTGCGAGCCCAGAGCCAGTTCTCATGACATCACCACCCAGCAGGAATGCTCCGCTCTGCCCTGCTGAAATCCCTGCACACACACACACACACACACACACACACACACACACACACACACACACACACACACACACATATCCACACATATGCATAAATGAACAAACGCACAAACTCAAATTGACACACACACACACGCATATACGCACATGGACGCACACATATAAAGTACATTCACATGTGTACATTCACATTCCTGGGCATTTGTGGGATGAATGCATAAAAACATACAAATCCTCACCTCACTGATTTATGGCTCAGTGTTTTCTTTTATTTACAACCATGTTCTCACACACACACACACACACACACGCTATGTCTCTCTCTCTCTCTCTCTCTCTCTCTCTCTCTCTCTCTCTCTCTCTCTCTCTCTCTCTCTCTCTCTCTCTCTCTCTCTCTCTCTTCCTCTACATCTCTATCTCTAGCTCTCTCTCTCTCTCTCTCTCTCTCTCTCTCTCTCTCTCTCTCTCTCTCTCTCTCTCTCTCTCTCTCTCTCTCTCTCTCTCTCTCTCTCTCTCTCGCTGTCTCTATCATTCTCTCTCTTTCCCTCAACCTCTCTCATGTTTAACTCCCCATCTTGCTTGTCTGCCATACACATTAGTGCCGGACCACACACACACACACACACACACACACACACGCACACGCACACGCACACGCACACGCACACACACGCACACACACACATACATAAGCACGTATACCCACACACAAAAACAGACCACAGAGAAGAGAAGTACATAACAGGAGGAGGTGGATGGAGGAGGAGGGAGGTTTAGTGTTACTAGTGGTTTGACTTCTTAAAACTGGACATGACAATTACTGTGAATGCGTGCACAAATGTGTGTGTGTGTGTGTGTGTGTGTGTGTGTGTGTGTGTGTTGTGTGTGTGTGTGTGTGTGTGTGTGGTGTGTGTGTGTGTGTGTGTGTGTGTGTGTGTGTATGTCTGTGGTTGTGTGTGTGGTAGGGAGTTCCATGGGAAATTACGCAGTACTTCATTGTGCCGGAGTATGGAGGAAAAGCACAATTGAAGGCTCTCTCTCTCTCTCTCTCTCTCTCTCTCTCTCTCTCTCTCTCTCTCTCTCTCTCTCTCTCTCTCTCTCTCTCTCTCTGTGTCTCTCTCTCTCTCTCTCTCTCTCTCTCTCTCTCTCTCTCTCTCTCTCTCTCTCTGTGTCTCTCTCCACTCCTTCATTCTGCTTCCTGCTGTATTTCTGTCCATCCCATTATTCTCCTATAGCTTATCGATGTAGATGCTGTCAAATATCATGTCCTCTGTAACTCTCTCTCTCTCTCTCTCTCTCTCTCTCTCTCTCTCTCTCTCTCTCTCTCTCTCTCTCTCTCTCTCTCTCTCTCTCTCTCCTCTCTCTCTCTCTCTCTCTCTCTCTCTCTCTCTCTCTCTCTCTCTCTCTCTCTCTCTCTATCGCTCTCCCTCAAGGCAGGAAGCAGCTTGGTGCTGTAGACAATGGAACACATCAAACAACTTCACCAACCTCACCAACTTCACGCACACACACACACGCACACACACACACGCACACACACATGTCTGACATCTACACACATACGTCACACACACAGACAAACACACACACAAACACGTCTCTCTCACACACACACACACACACACACACACACACACACACACACACACACACACACACACACACACACACACACACACACACACACAGCACAAACAGAGTAAGACAAACAGGACATTCCAGCCGCCGGGTGCACCGGATTCCTCGCCACGGCTAATCTGAAACGGAGAGAGAGAGATCGGGAGCGGAGCGAGGGAGAGATGGGAGACAGATTCTGTTGGTGGGCAAGGGGAGGGGGGGAGAGGGAGGGAGGGGGAGGGGGGGGGAGAGAGGTGGGAGGGAGGGAGAGGAGGGAGAGGAGTGGAGGGAGGGCGGGAGGGGTGAGAATTTGAAGAAGACCATGAATGACAGACAGATATTAAGAGGGGAGAAAGGGTGGGAAGGGGGGTTGTGGTAAGAGAGAGAGAGAGAGAGAGAGAGAGAGAGAGAGAGAGAGAGAGAGAGAGAGAGAGAGAGAGAGAGAGAGAGAGAGAGAGAGAGAGAGAGAGAGAGAGAGAGAATGTGTAAGGGTGAGATATGAGGAAGATGGGATAAGGATATTGGATAGGAAGCCAGAAGGACAGAAAGAAAGGAGTGAAGAAAGAAGGGATTTGCCTTGTTGGTTTTGCAAGCGATTGTCTCAGGCTGTAAAGTGATGAAAGTCATTCCTGCAGCACTAGTCAAGTGTGTCTGAGAGCACACAACACAGCTGAAGCATAATAAACCCTTTTTTTTATTCTGTCACTCAACCCATCAACACCGCCTATGTCAATAATATTTCATACCCACACACAGGCACACACTGACACACAGACAAACACACACACACGCAGACACACACACAAACACAGACACATACACACACAACCACACACACACACACACACACACACACACACACACACACACACACACACACACACACACACACACACACACACACACACACACACACACACACACACACACACAAACACACTCACACACGCACCAGAGCACACATGAGCACATGAACACTCAGGTGTTATTGAGTTGGCATGTTAACCCGGGGCCAATTGGAGTGTGGGAACACGCAGCATCCGTGTTTGAGGCCAGACGCCTGGCGACCGGAGCCTCCTCTCCCTGCTCATCTGCCTCTCTCTCTGGGTCTGCCGAGACGCCACAGGCCTGAGAGGCTGTTGGCACAACAGGCCGGTACGCCGGAGATACCTTCCACAGATGGAAAATAAGCTTTTGTTGGTGTTTGAAGGTGGAAAAAAGGTATAGGTTAAGGTGTTTGTTTATTTTGAGTGTTTCAGGGCTTGGCGTGCAGCAACGGTCAGGGTTTGAAGTCAGATTTTGGGATTGTGTTGGTTTTGTTTATTTAACGTTGCAAGTAGAATGTTGTGTTTTGACACCAGCCCTTAAAATAAGGTCCTGACAATGGCCAAAGATCATCAGGTGTTTGGAATGAATACGTGAATGTACATGAATTAAAGTACATAGGTGAAGTTCACTCCACCATCCACAGTTGGGTTCAAAAAGGCTATTTCTCCTTAATAGGCATCCCCTGCCTTTTAGTACTTTTTTTATCATCTTTGTGAGTCAAGCCGGGGAAACATAGTCTGCCAAAATGTTTTATTCACTCATGGGACTGCTCGATTTATCTATGCTATTATAATGACTTCCTCAGACACACAGGCAGATAGACGTACAGGCAGACAGGCAGACATACAGACGGACAGATGGATGGAGAGACAGGAAGACAGGCAGACAGACAGACAGGCAGACAGGCAGACAAACAGATGGATAGAAAGACGGATGAACAGGCAGACAGACAGGCAGACGGACAAACAGGCAGACAGACAGGCGGACAGTCAAACAGACAGACAGGCAGAAAGACAGACAGACAGACAGACAGACCGACAGACAGACAGACAGACAGACAGACAGACAGACAGACAGACAGACAGACAGACAGACAGACAGACAGACAGACAGACAGACAGGCAGGCAGGCAGACAGACAGACAGACAGACCACAGTGTAAGGCCTCTGAGTTCAAGTGTGTGGAGGGCGTTTGAGTGTGTGGATGGTTATCAATGTTTTCTCAATCTCTTTAACTTTAAGCGTGTGTAGTGTGTGTTTGTGCGAGTGTGCACGTTCGTGAGTGCCTGTGTACGTTTGTGTGTGTGTCGGTGTGTGTGTGTGTGTGTGTGAGTGCGTTGTGAAACAGGAGACGTGGAGCTTTCACCGCACACAGTGGGAAATATTTGGGATGGTTTCCCTTGGAATGTCTTGGCGTGTCTGTGGAATGTCTCCCTCCCCCTCCCTCCCCCTCCCTCCCCCCATCTCTGTCTCCCCCTTAGTTCAGTCCTTCTCACTCCTCTCCACAGAAGAGAGTGCATGTGTTTGTGTGGGTCTTTGTGTTTGTGTGAGAGGGTCTTTGCGTGCATGTGTGTGTGTGTGTGTGTGTGTGTGTGTGTGTGTGTGTGTGTGTGTGTGTGTGTGTGTGTGTGTGTGTGTGTGTGTGTGTGTGTGTGTGTGTGTGTGTGTGTGTTTTTGTGTGTGCGTGTGCATGGTAGGGAAGTGAAGGACTTAAATTGGAAATGGCGGGACCGACAAATTGTAAGTCTGTTTTCCAAGAACTCACACCTCATGAATAACAAGAAGGACCCTCTCTCTCTCTCTCTCTCTCTCTCTCTCTCTCTCTCTCTCTCTCTCTCTCTCTCTCTCTCTCTCTCTCTCTCTCTCTCCCTCTCTCTCTCTCTCTCTCTTTCTCTCCCTCTCTCCCTCTCTCTCTCTCTCTCTCTCCCTCTCTCTCTCTCTCTCTCTCTCTCTCTCCCTCTCTCTCTCCCTCTCTCTCTCTCTCTCTCTCTCTCTCTCTCTCTCTCTCTCTCTCTCTCTCTCTCTCTCTCTCTCTCTCTCTCTCTCTCTCTCTCTCTCTCTATCTAGCACAAATAAACATGCAAACCATCAGTCCCCTAAGGGCCCCAGAGGATCCGGGGACCCTGAAGAGCACCTTCCCTCGCCTGACAGATGAGATGTCTGTGGAGTTCATCTTTACTGCACAGAGTTTGGCAGTCTTACAAACCCACAGACACAAAAACATATGCACACGCATTCGTACACATGCACTCACACACATACAAACACTTGCACTTGCACACTTGCAAGCACACATGCACGCACAAACACATGCACACAATCAAGCACTCACGTTCACACACACACACGCAAGCACGCACGCACACACACAATCACGCACACAATCACAAGCACATGCACGCACGCACACATGCACGCACGCACACACGTTCACACACACTCACACACTCACGCACACACTGCTGTCACATGATCACCTTGTTTCCATTTCCTACATATGTGTATGAGAGCAGACAAGCACATTTCTTCTGCCGGTGTTTGAATAAACAGGTGTATGAAGAATGCTGTTGGACGGAGAGAAAGAGCCCCTGTGATCGTGAAAGATGCATAACTGAGATACACACACACACACACACACACATTCTGAAACAGATGTAAAGGAAAATAATAAGCGGTGTGAAATGGGATACTTGCACTCGCACATGTGCACACACACACACACACCGTAGCAAATATTTTTCCAACCCAAACACTTGCATGCACGCAGACACACACACACACACACACACACACACACACAAACGCACGCACACCACACACACACACACACACACACACACACACACACACACACACACACACACACACTCACACACACACACACACAGCTACTGAAGGGTAACTTTAAACACGCCTCATCTTCACATTCCTGGTGTTTCTCAGCCTGCTCTCTTTGTAGATCAAAGCACAGACAACAAGTCTCTCTATCTCCCTCCCTCCCCCCTCCTCCCCCTCCTCCTCCTTCCTTCCTTCAATGCCACCTTTCTCAGACACTCTCTCTTCCTCTCTTTCTCTCTCTCTTACACTTTCTCTCTCTCTCTCCCACTCTATCTCCCACTCTCTCGCTCTCTCTCTCACACCCTCTCCTTCTCTCTCGCTCACCCTCTCGCTCTCTCTCTCTTTCTCTCTCTCTTTATTGGCATCGAGAACGCATATTTACGTCGCCAAAGCACAAAAATAACATGCTTATAAACAAAGTTAGTAGCAACACATTAAGTACAATCCCCTGAAACACAATTTAATAGCAATGAGAATGTGTGTACACGATGAAAAAGTAAGATGATACACTCGCACACAACGTCTAACTGATCACTGTTTTGATTGTTTGTTTGTTTTGTTTTGTCTTGTTTTTGTTTTATTTATTTTTTATTTTTTATGTTTATTTATTTATTTTTTCCACAATGTCTTGCTTTTTAAACGATTTATGATGACTATATGCTCTGTATGGTGACCTTGGGTGTCTTGAAAGGCGCCTCTAAATTAAATGTATTATTATTATTATTATTTTTTAAGTAAGGAGGTAATTTTTAGGATGTGGTTAATTAAATCAAGCTATTTCCTTGAACCCGGCCATAGCCAGTGGAACTTATAATTATAATACATTTCTGAATTAATTCGGTGTCCAGAAGTATGTTACAATCTACGTTACAATCTACGCTCTCTCTCAAAAAAAAGTATCAAGAAATGTCTAAACAGAGCCATGTGTTACATTGCCATCAAATATTTAATATTTAGAATAAACTTTAAAAAAACAAATCAGAATTCTGCTCTTGCTGATAAAAAACAAAAAAATATATATACTCTCTCTCTCTCTCTCCAACTTTCTCTCTTTCTCCCGCTGTCTCTGTCCCTCGCTCTCTCACGCTCTCTCTGTCTCTCCCTCGTACACTGTTATTTATTCTGACTCTGTAATACCCTTGTAATCGTCTCTCTCCATCTCAGTCTCTCTCACCCCCACACCCTCCCTCCCTCCCTGCCTCTCACCGATCGCCCCTCTTATTCTCTCCCTCTCCCCTCCCCCTCCCTTCCTTCCTCCCCCCCCCCCCCCCCCCCCCCCCCCCCCCCCCCCCCCCCCCCCCCCCCCCCCCCCCCCCCCCCCCCCCCCCCCCCCCCCCCCCCCCCCCCCCCCCCACCTCTCTCTCTCTCACGGTGTGGTAGTTCCTGTTTGCTCTCATTTTCACTTCCCCTGCAGTCTGCTGCGTGGGAACCAGAGCTACTGCTGTGTGTGTGTGTGTGTGTGTGTGTGTGTGTGTGTGTGTGTGTGTGTGTGTGTGTGTGTGTGTGTGTGTGTGTGTGTGTGTGTGTGTGTGTGTGTGTGTGTGTGTGAGTGTGTGCGTGTGTTTGTGTGTGTGGTGTACACATATAAAAAAGGTGTCATAAACTGATTTTCTATTGGTGCTGTGGGTTCTCAACGTTGCATCGTGTTGTGCATGCGTGTGTGTGTGTGTGTGTGTGTGTGTGTGTGTGTGTGTGTGTGTGTGTGTGTGTGTGTGTGTGTGTGTGTGTGTGTGTGTGTGTGTGGTTGTGTGTGGGAGTGTGTGCAGAGTGGCATGTCGGTGTGCAGAGTTGAGTCAGTGCTGTGATGTGCAAAATTGTTGCGCTGTGGTGGGAATAAGTAAAGGTCTGCTTGTGTGTGCGTGCGTGTGTGTGTGTGTGTGTGTGTGTGTGTGTGTGTGAGTGTGTGTGTGTGTGTGTGTGCGTGTGTGTGTGTGTGTGTGTGCGTGTGTGTGCGTTTAAGTGCCTGTGTACATGTGCGTCTTCTTCTTCAGAAATAACAGCCGTTATTTCAAGCTATTTCAAGCTATTTCGCACTTGACACTGAGAATGCAACAGCAAATGTGGCCGTTCAGACCCACACATGCATTCACAAGCCGGATAGCATTACCTTATTTATGAGATAAGGCATTAATTACATGACATATGCATCCCTATCCTGTACATTATTCTTCATGAGTTGAGGGGGGGGGGGGGGAGAGAGAGAGACTATAGCTAATCTGTGAGTTAGATGATCAAATAACAAAGGGGTTCACTTTTCCTTGGAGGGCCATGGTGCAGGATGGGGTGAATCACACACAGACACATGCACTCACACAAAGACACACACACACAAACATCCACATGGCATGCACACGCACACTCCTATGACTAATTTGATGATAATGGTTAAATATGACCAACGTGCATGTGTGTGAGACATACAGACCAACACACACACACACACACACACACACACACACACACACACACACACACACACACACACACACACATACATTCAGTGGTTATATGAAAGCATTATGATAAAATTAATCATCATAGCAAAAAGCCACTCTTGTAGATAGTTGACAAAACACAGCATGAAGATGGGACGTGGCAATCAACGTTTGCCAGAAGCTTATGTATAATGTGAATGATCAGCTACTCTAGGCTATACGCCTTTGGAGAGAAGCTGAGGGCTTGGGAGTAAAAAAGGTCCAGACGTTTGTTCCAATACGTTTTAACACGCTGGTTACTTGGTAATTCAAGGTCAGTTGTGCAACGTGTAAAAACAATCCACTGCTCTCTTTCCCATGTTATTGCCTCACATACAAACTGTTGAAAAGCTGAATCTTTTTTAATTCTTCACAGCCGTTGACTTCTCTGCCTGCCAGGCTGCCAATCACTCAATGCTCACTGTCAGTCCCCTGGGGATCGCTCCCTGGGGTGTTGTTTTGGATAACCTGGGTGTATCCCACCCTCCCCCCTCCCCAGTGGCATACAAACAAGCCCTGCGGTGTGTGGTTGTGTGTGTGGTTGTGTGTGTGAATGTGTGTGTGAGTGTGAGTGAGTGAGTGTGTGTGTGAGTGTGTGTGAATGTGAGTGAGGGTTTGTGTGTGTGTGTGTGTGTGTGTGTGTGTGTGTGTGGACACTTTCAGGACCGTATGCTGAGCAGAACACACTTTTACAGGTTAACAAGCAGTTTCGTTCCCTATGTCATATTATTCATCTCCATTATGTATTACATTGACCACACACACACATACCCTTATACACACACAAACACACACACCCATACACAAATGTGCAAGTACAAGAGCAACACACAAAGAATATCCAGACCCATCTTGACACAAACACATACATCAAGGCATACCAGCAGAATACACACAAATCTACACACACACAGCGGTCAACTGGTGGTCCAGCCAGCCTGTGTGTATCTGAGGGAGCTGTTCAGCCAGGCGGGCTTGACGCATTGACACTGGATTCCCACCATAAGCAGCTGTCAGGTATTTCTCAGACGATTGAACTTCTGGTATCATGAACCGCTAACCACTTTCTAAACTTTTATCAAAACATGTTGTAGTATTACACAACTCAGAACCAATTTCAATTCAGTTTCCATGCATTGCATTTATGTGTGTATTTATATTAAAGTTGAAATGAACTGTATAATGACCTGTTTCATGGTATATTTCAGTTTTGGGATTTAAATGTAATGGTGTTAATGACAGGTTGGAACTGTATAGATCTCTGTCGAGTTTTAAATGAAAAGAAGAGTTGGCAAGTTCAAATGAATCTGAACTGTTTTCTCCCAAATACTTCCTCAACTTTCTTGTCATACACTAAGTCAGATAAAGTAATTATAAAAACAGGTGTACTTGGGTAACAAAGCCTCCATCCCAATGACGAGAGAAGGACCTCATTCTGGGCATGCCGTCACAGGCCAAGAAGGTTTCAGCTATTCAGTGGAAAATCAGACATTCCCAGATTTGTAGTTGAGCAGCATATTTTAATAGTCAAAAGCAATACATTTCAGAGTTGTGGAAAGTAGCAGGCATCTTTTAATAGCAAAGATAAAGAAATACCCTGTTCTCTTGTTTGGAATTATTTTAAAAGAAAAGTTAAAAAATACACTTTGGTTTCAAACATAAACTCAAGTGGTAACCTTTGAACAATTGATAAAAAAAACCTGCTTTGATGAGCGATTCATAAAAAAAAGCGTCTGCGTCTCCATTTAAAACTTTACAAAGAACGGTGGTCGTGGACTCATGTTTAAAAAGGCGTCAGACGGCGAGCTTCTCGGGGGTCAGCCCGTAGCGGGAGGGCTCCCTGCCGACCGCGGAGAACACCTCCAGGAGGCAGAACGCGTCCGTGGCTGGAGAACCAGAGAGACACAGAGAACATCAACAAAAGACAAGTTGGGTTTCCCACTGAACACACAGACACAGCTTGTTTGTAGCAAGAACGAAACCAGCTCCATTAAACATCCATTAACAAAAAAACACACAACCGCAACGGAGCAATGAACCCTGGAGAGTTCAAGTTGTTTACCAGAGAGGAGGAATGGAGAATTTTTCCTTCAGGCCCCCAGTCTGGGGCCAGAGACGGAAGGCTGTGTGGATGGATGGCTCCCTGTAGCCTCCACTCAAACACACACACACACACACACACCATATCCCCGGCTGGGTTTTACCTGCATATCTAATCTGGCTCGGGTGGAGGGGCCTCCGCTCCCAGTAGGACAGCTGTTCCCTCTTGTCCAGTGGCTTTCCCAGGACGTGCTGCACCAGTTGACTCAGGCCTTTTTCCGCCGTGCGCTTGACTTTCAATCGTTTTATCTGCAGGGCCGGACGGGAGGGTAGAGGGAGTTTAAACACGTTGTCTTCAATCAAGGTTCAAGGCAAAAAAAATTATCTGCTTCGTTTTCATTTGAGATTCTAATTCTAATTCTCCACATTATACAGGATGGAGTGACGGTAGCGGTGCAGCGGGCAGTGCTACCTCTTGGTGAACCGAGTGCAGGTCCAGCACACGGGCCATCTTCAGGGGCTCCGGGAGAGACCAGGTGGTCTGGAGGTACTTGAGGTCTCCTCCCAGATCATAGCCTTCAAGAGGAGCAGAGGAAGGAACCAGGATGAAAGATACAACATGGTCCCCATACCCTTCATTCAGATGGAGAATATCTCTCTCTTTTGCCTACATCAGCTTGTTCGCCACGGTATCAAAAGAGTAAACGATATAGGGACAGGACACAGGGAATAGAAATATCTAGCTCATAAACTAAAATGTCAAAGACAATCGTAAAGGAAGCCGTCAGATGACGAATGTTTTTTAATAAGGTGCTTCTTTTGGCGGTATTTATTTGAACGTGGTACTACTGCGTAAGGTATACAAGTATTCAACGAACGGGACGTCTTTTAAGCCTGTATAACTAAAACGCACTCGACAGGCCTAGTCCACCAAGCCTCCATCTTGGTTCTAAGCGGTAGCGGTGAGCGGCGACAGGTCGCTGAGCGCCTTCCGTTGCCTCTCCGGAGCTCTTCTCTTGCCCCGACTCGCTCCCTTTAGCCGGCCCCCTTACCTAGCTTCCGGACCTTGGTGTCGCATAGGAAGGACTTCATGAAGTCCAGGGTGCTGGGGTGCTGCCAGAGGTCCGCGGAGCACATGTCCACTATGAAGACCTGGTCCAGGACGGCCAGCTGGATCAGGGCCACGCGCTGGGGCACCACACAGCCGAAGCCCGCCCGCCACTCCATGTCCACCCCCACCGTCCCGCCTTCCTGGGGAGCCACCAGGGACGTTTTTTGCAGATGAGATTACTTATGCTACTTCACTTATACACGCCCTTATTTTGAAAGTCAAGTCTAAGCTAATGGAAAATAAGGGTTAGGGTTAGGGTTAAACTGATTGAAGCGTCACAGCGTTACGTTGATACTTGACCCTGCCGTTTAAAAAAAAAGGACTGAAGAATAGCGACACATTATTTATATTCCTATATAGCTCTGTATATATTTTTGTATGGGGCAGCTGTACCTTGAACACCAGCTCTCGGCACTGCTGCAGGTCCTCCACAGTGCCCAGGAAGTGGATGTTGTCTCTGCTGATGGGCAGCTGGTAGTAGCGGTCAGAGTGATGCTTTGGCACGGCCCACTCCTGGGTTGTGGCATTCAGACAAGACTTTCTGAAGCGAAGATCAAGTCATTGGGGGTGCAAGTGAATTAGAAAACTGGGGGGTTAATCCTCGGTGCCAATAGAACGGTAGACAGTTATGGGTGAACTTGAGGTCATGACAATGGACACAATGACAGCACGTTATTTGGGCTGGATCAACTGAGACTAGCATCTGACTTTTAAATAACAAAGCATATATTGTTCCAGACAATATTATGAACACACTGAGTTATGATAAGAGGTCTATTTCGGTGAGTTTATAGTATACCCATTCATCAAAACATTTAAAATCAAAAGTTTACAGAAAATACAGATATTTACTTCATATTTGCAGTGCAACCAAAAAAAAATTAGACACACGATATTTTCGTGTGCCTCAGGCTTAAGATTACACCAAGATTGCTGAAGGGACGTCTGGATTTCTATTCTGAAAAGAAGGCTTGGTCTGTCTGATGACCTCATTAAGTCCACTTGTGTTTTGTCAACTTACTGTGCGTTTGGTCCACCTCTGACAATCTTTGACAAATGGGCTGCATGTTTTGAACTAGTATAATTTGTCAAAAGTGCGTCCAGATATATTTGCATCTCAGGGTCATCTGCTATAATTGCCTAAGAACAAACATTAGATATGGTCAAACAATATAGTAATATATGCATTTAAAATGAGAGGGCCGGCAGGCATATCTGCTAGTAAAGCCTATTTACCTTTGTGTGGTCGCACCAGTTTTCCTGATCAATATCTTTCTATAAAGAAAAGTGGATTAATATTTTCTTTCTTTGAGAACTTGCCAACTCTTCCTCCCCACAACACACTCTTCACATCAAAGCAGAGGTGCATTACAAAACAAAATATCAAAGTTTTGAATGGAGATCACTTTGAAAACGGAGCATATTTCCTATGTTGTGGTTTAACCGTTGGTTAGCCTGTGGTCCATCTACTCACCCATTTGAATCTCTTCTCCATGAGGAATCGCAGGGTGCCTTTCTTCCTCATGTGCACCGAGTGGTGACACAGGGCTGGGAACAGAGAGGAAAGTCCCTGTCTGTTTGTGGCTTTTAAATGAGCGCGCACCACACACACACACACACACACACACACACACACACACACACACACACACACACACACACACACACACACACACACACACACACACACACACACACACACACACACTGTGGCATCCCACCACGTGGTCCTCGGCCTGGACGGGCCCGGGGTACCGTGGAGGACGGGGTGTACCACCCCCACCCACCAGCCGGCGATGGAGAGCAGCCCTTTCGGCACCCCAATCAGGGTGATTGGGGGACACCTGGCCGAAAGCACGGGAGCCATTTTAAAAGGAGGCACAGCACAGCACAGCACGGCTCGGGAGACCAGGAACAAGGACGTAGTAAGCGCTCTGGTCCACGAGCGGCTAGAGGCTCACGGAGACCCTAGAGACCGCGTCTGCATTGTCTGATTTAAGTTGTCTGCAATAAATGCCTGCCATGGCTAAAAATCCTACGCAAAGTGTCGTTTGTCCGTGGAACCCGGCTCATTTGGGTAGCGGGTTGCCACAACACACACACACACACACACACATTATATGGTACAGACGAATTGAAGGATTCGCCCTACATACATGAACACACACACACACCCTTACCTGGGTCAATGTTGAACTTCCCAATAAGTCGAAATACGTGCTTGGAAAGAACCTTTGACGTCAACTGGTTAATGTGAACTGGCTCAGGACGAGATCAGGGTACATCCTATCCATAAACAAAAAAAAAATGCATTCAAAACCACGATCCACGAGACGTGATGCGTACATGGCACTGTGGATGTGTTTGCTGTTCACATCGGCCGTACCCGCTGAGGAAGTCTTGGGTGGTGTGCGCGGGTCACAACCAGGAGTCCAGCAGGGTGACCAGACGGAGCTCCAGGTGAGGATGTCCGTACACAAGGACTCCGCTAACGTCACCTTGTCCTGTAGTAGGAGGGGGATGCACATCTGGGGTGTTGGGGGGGGGGGGGGGGGGCGGTATTAGATCATGTGGTTAAGCAGAGGTTGAAGGATTTCTAGTCCCAACATGGATGTATATCTGAGGGGAATAAGGATGATGTGTACAAAGAGGTGAAGAGGTGGATTTTTACATATAATCATATGTGGGTTTCACAATTACTCATCGAGTAAATATTATATGGTACAGACGAATTGAAGGATTCGCCCTACATACATGAAACCCCCAACCATAACACCACACATAAAAAGCATGTTCTTACATCTTCCATGTCCAGCGCGAGTTGCAATCCCATCTTCACACTGAACGCCGCCGCCTGGGGATGAGAAAGGGGAAGGTCTTTTTTTTTACAGAGTCCCCCGTCGATGATGCAGATCACGACGCCAGTGAGAGCACCTCACGCACCTCGCAGTGCAGGCTGAGGCCCTTCAGCCGGGCCACGTGCTGGGTGAGGGCCGCCGGCTCCATCAGCCGGAGCTGGTAGATGTCTATGATGGGGTTGGCCACCCCAGGCAGGCGCTCCGTCACCAGCTCCAGGGCGCGCTGGCGCAGGGGCAGGGCCTGCTCTTCAGGAGCGACGCCAGGTTCACCTGTAGGGTGAGGTCGACAGAGGGGTTCACCTGATGATTGATATGGGTTCTTTAGTGAACCGGTATTCATCCAGGTTGAACACAACGACGTTAGAAATTTAGAGATAAAGTTAAGTGTATGTGAACAGGGTTCAAATATTTATTTGTGACCGCTAGAGTGGAAATATCAACCCACAAAGCAACTGTTTTAATATGTGTTAATGAACGCTATAAATTCATCAAGACTAGGAATGTGTAGAATTAAACTGTTAAACTATACTCTACAATTAAATTAGTTTGGTCTTATCACAGGTAGAGTGCACAGGGTGCTTACTGAAACCTTTGACCAAGAATTGATCCATGCGTTCCAGAAGATATAATATATAATATAATATATAATATATAATAGATTATAATATATATTAAGTTATATATAGCTTAAAACATAGCTTCATTACCTTAAAAATAATACAATAAAAGAAAACTGTTGCTCAAGGCTTTAGAAATACACTTAAATGGTTAGCATTCTGTTTGAGATTAGAAAACCAAAACAGCTCTTGTTTCCCAGATTGATGGAATAAACAATAAAAACAATCATTAGTCTCAGCCCTCATATCCCATGAAGCTCCGAGTCAAGAGGTCGCCGTTTTTCTTTTTGCCGCTGACCTGTGGGTGGTCCTTGAGCCACTGCTGGAACTCCAGCAGGACCCTCTGTTTGAGGTCGGCGGGCTTCTTGTAGGCGGCGCAGCCCTCCAGGATGGTGAGCAGGGCCTCCAGGGGCCGGGCCACCTGGGAGAAGCCCTGGGAGGCCGCCGCGCGCAGCTGGGTGGCGGGGGATGACACGGGGGAATGTTGGAGAGAGAGAGAGAGAGATGAGAGAGGAGAGAGAGGGAAGGGAGGGGGCTGGTGAGAGGAGGAGGAGGGGAGCTGGGAGATGCAACATTCAAAGACCGGGGGGGATCGTGACTAGCATTAAAGGGGCTGTGAAGTAGCTGGGGGGAGGGGGGGGGGATGTTTGGGATTGTTTTTTCTATCACTTTCAGACTCATCACCACTTACTATAAGAAACTTTTTCATTAAGTCTTGCATTCACAGCGGTAATTGACACGTCTGAAAGGACAAATCAATGACGCACAAATTAGATGGGGTGAGGTGCGTCAATAGGTGTGAATTTGGTGCCAAGGTTAATTGAATGATTGTCTGGGCCTTAGAAGAATGTTTGATGCAGGATGGGAATCAAACCCCTCCTGACATTATGGACCCGATGCGTCGTTCTGACTTACCCCGGCCCACGCCTTATTGTTCCACAGAATTGCGATCTCCAGTCTGAGCACATTAGGGTCGATACCTGCATGCGCACATGCACAAACAAACACAGGTCAAGTTACACTCTGACCATTGGCCAAGGCAATATGTAATTAAGGCATATTTCTTGGCTAATATTCATCTGCCAATATAGCTTTCCATTTCTGGCATTCACTCACAATGACACATTGTGAATATTGGTAACCAGCTACTTTGTTATGAGGACTAACAGAGGTGATGTATAGGTTTCTTTGATTACATCACTGTTCTCCTCATTTAATAAAACAGCTGTTAGAGGAAAAAGTTTAATAATGGCATCTTCTTTCTATTCTGTTATTATATCAGTGACTAAGATAATCAATCACGCTACACATTACAGACTACAGTTGCAACTAATGGACCTGCGTTTAGTCCATCACCACCACCAGTTCTCATTATGACGTTTGGAAACCCAACCCAAATTAAAAATCTCTTTGATCAACAATACATTATGCACAGAATATTTATTATTTTCATTCTACATACTTAGAGGGGGCAGTTTGTGGCTTACACTGCCCACGTTGGGCATAGATGTTGTAAACAGGCTTCATGCGAGGCTTATGGGTAGCATGTTGAACAGGCAGGAGTAAAGCAGCCATAACAACAGCTGAGGCTCGCTGGGTAGTCACGGAGGAACCCGGCATTAGCTGTGCATTCCACTCCGATCTGCAGCCAAAATACTCTGGGGAAGACGACGAGGCCCTCTCTCCCCCCTAACGGCCACGGCGGGGGTACAGGGTTGCAGAAACAAGAGAGGTGTGTGGTTGTTTTTCTTTAGGGGGGGGGGGGGGGGGGGGGGGGGGGGGGGGGGGGGGGTGGGGGGGGGGTGGGGGGGGGGGGGGGGGGGGGGGGGGGGGTGGGGGGGGGGGGGGGGGGGGCTCTCAGTGTGTGTGCGTTCTCCATGGATGGGTCTTGAGAGCACCAGCTTTTCTTTCTTTCCCTCTTTAACGGCCCCATGTTTGTCTAAGCGTTCCCTAGGAATTCGCCGTCACTGGAGCAAGCCGGCTCCAAATAGTTACGTTTGCAATGTAATGCGACCTGTCCGACTTCTCTTTTTGCAAAAGAAAAACATTCACATGGATTTATTGAGAGTTCCCCTATTGTAGGGGAACTCATTGTGTAAGTTACTATTTGAAAAAACATCGGCCCATTCCTCTCACCCAGCTCGGTGAATTCCCACCAGAGACAGACGTGCATACGTGCACTGGTACATGAGCGCTCTGGAATGTGAACAGGGAGGGAACGATTGAACTCGCGACAGGGGGGGGGGGGGGGAGTCTTGAACCGCAGGAGAGGTATGACGCGGTGGGGGGTGTGTGGCAGATGGGTCATTAGGAAACCAGGCGGAAGGGGGCGAGAGGAGTAAGAGTGGCGGGGGGGCTCCGTAGGAATGTGGAACATGTGTCGTCACCGGGGAGAGACCGGGCTAGCGTGTGGACAGGGCTTGAGGAATTCTCCTAAAACACAAGACACCCACAGTGTCCTCTGGGGGGAGCCTGAACGGTGTTGTTACCAATTGTTAAATCCTTTGCATGAAGGTTATTTATTATAAAACTTTGTATTCATATTCTGACAAAGTGTGGTTTTGGACACATTTATTGGCTTGTCTTCCTAGCATGCTTTGTGCTTCTGCATTTTACATGTGAATGTAGATGGGAGATGATAGGGCAGGTCCACGATAGGTTTTCACATTCACACTGGTCAATTCCCAAACAACAGTTAAACTTGTGCGAGAAAATCATTTTACTGTCAATTGGCCAACCACCAAACCGACAAAGAACCCTCAGCTCCCCATCAAACACGGCCTCTACTCCCGGCAGAAGCCTTCCTGCTGAGGGTTCGAACCCTTTCTCTTGCCGAGTTGTTGTATAGCGGACTGCAGCCACTGGTACATCTGACACTTCACTTGCAGGCTCACATGTGTTCATGCTAATGCTGCACGGCGAAACATTAAACCCTGGAAAACCCTTTGTGGTCAAAGTAGAAAGTCAGCATCAAGATACTAAATTCCCCTCTGCAAACTCTGAAGAAAAAGGAATTGAATCCTCTGTTTAAACCCTAGTGGGAGTTTGTTATTCCGTCTGTTTCTGTTTCATTATCTTGTTCAGGCTTTGCAAGAACATATTGATCATTGACGCCTAGATGCAACAAAGAACTTGTCTTTGAACGTGTGGTCTGATGGAAGGATGTGAGTTGGCTGTGCTGTGAGTGTTGTAAGAGGTGTGTTGTGTAAGAGTGTGTTACAAACCCTCTGCAACTTCATCCATCCTTCACAAACAGGAGGTCAGCCTTTTGTGGGTGATAGGCTCCTGAAGAGGAGGAAGACAAAATTGCAGGGATTATATCGTTTTACACATCGTAATTCAATGGTCAGGAAGACAAAAAAACAAAATAGTTTTCAAGCATCTGTATTGCTCTAATGTATGTGCTGCTCTGAAGTCCAGTAGATTTGTATTTGTTTCACCCTTAAACCCTGTCAGTCTCAAAGGGCTTCACAGGCCACATTTTATGGCACCCTCCTTGTCTTGAGGAAACATAACTCAAATTGCGGTTCATCGAAAAAGGTTCATGAGGGAGGACCTAAACAATTCAAGACCCCTCTGGCCAAGTTGAGTTCATAAGCTACTTCCAACAAACACCGTAGCTTTGTTCTGAGCCCCATAGGACCAATGTCTAGAACGTGAGAGTGAATTGTGAGTATGAATTACAAATTGTGAGAGCTAGGGCAGAAAGGAAATGTGTGAGAACACAAACCTGAGAAAGGGCAAGAAGTCATTTGAAGGCGAGGTTTTTATTTTATGTTTACAATTAGGACCCATCTCATTTTAGGACCTTTCTCCGTCAACTATAATCACGAAATAACCCTAGCTCCAAGTGTGTGCGTGTGTGTTTGTTTATAATGAGAAGTAAGATTTTCCTTTACAACACAGCTGGGTAAGGTCTCCACAGTAATGTTGTAGCCCCACCTACCAGCCACAAGGTGCATTACATCGCTTCCTTGGGGGAACCAGAATAATCTAGATAAACATGTAAGATGATGATAAGACATGTCTCAGACTATCAACTAGTGGGATAAAGTCCATAGCTCTACATAAAATCGACACACATTTTGAGTTGCATGATGCCAGATGTATATAAAATTAATGGACACAGACTGTGGGCTATCATCTGGTTGAGCCATAATCAGGCAAGTCCTAGTGTTTAAACCGTTGTAACACCGCACAACTAGTCCTATAGTCAGTTTCATGCCATGAGGTTTTCTATTACAACGCTTTATTTGTATGTCGCTCCGTGTATTAACAAAGTACCCTATCATGGCACAGGCTGTCTGGTATCAGCTCGGGTGAGGGACAGGACTGGCATTAACCGTGTTATGGGGTGGAAACACGGGTATTTTGTCCTTTTACGAATTTGAAAGATAACAAATATCCACATACTTTTCGTAATGTTTACCCGCTTTCTTTTGCTTTTGTTTAATACTCTCAAATAGCTTACTTTCTTTACCGTTTCTGTGTCCCAGTTGGTCGTCTCTTTTGCTTGCCACTTCCGTGTTTATGTCTGGTTCGGGACGAGCGTCAGACCAGTCACTGTACGTCATCATCGGTACTTCTCGGCTGTCTCCGTCGACGGCCACGCAGCAGGGGAACGGTCGTCGACAAACAAACCTTGGTTGAGGTGGAGAGATTGTTGATTTCAGGTGTGGTAAGGTTTCGATTTTATGATTTATGATTATCCATTAAAATGTTGATAAATACCGAATGAATAGCAAGATTGTAAACACCTCTGGTCTATTTCAATAGTATATTTCCAAAACTATTATCTTTGATATGTTCTGTTATCCTGAAAATAATAATGACGTTTAAATAGAAAACGATTGATTTCACCAGTGATTAAGTGGGATTCAAAACAATCTGGTTAACCCGCGGTGTTAACAGCACACTGCAAACTCAGGGACTGGGACCAGAAGACTCGAGTATTGGAACCAGTAGACTCAGGGACTGGAACCAATAGACTCAGGGAATGAACCAATAGACTCAGGGAATGAACCAATAGGCTCAGGGAATGGGACCAGTAGACTTAGGGACTGGTCCAGTAGACTCAGGGACTGGGACCAGTAGATTCAGGGACTGAACCAATAGAGTCAGGGACTGGAACCAGGAGACTCAGGGACTGGAACCAGTAGACTCAGGGACTGGGACCAGTAGACTCAGGGACTGGGACCAGTAGATTCAGGGACTGAACCAATAGAGTCAGGGACTGAACCAATAGAGTCAGGGACTGAACCAGTAGATTCAGGGACTGGACCAGTATAGATTCAGGGACTGGACCAGTAGATTCAGGGACTGAACCAATAGAGTCAGGGACTGGAACCAGGAGACTCAGGGAATGGACCAGTAGACTCAGGGACTGGACCCAGTAGATTCAGGGACTGGACCAGTAGATTCAGGGACTGAACCAATAGAGTCAGGGACTGAACCAGTAGACTCAGGGACTGGACCAGTAGACTCAGGGACTGGTACCAGTAGACTCAGGGACTGGTACCAGTAGACTCAGGGACTGGTACCAGTAGATTCAGGGACTGGACCAGTAGACTCAGGGACTGGTACCAGTAGACTCAGGGAATGGTACCAGTAGACTCAGGGACTGGACCAGTATACTCTGGTACTGAACCAGTAGACTCAGGGACTGGACCACTAGACTCAGGGACTGAACCATAATCACACAACCCTGAAGTTAAATCACATTTTTATGAGAAGCTGTTGCTTGACAGTTCATTAATAACCTTTATTTCTGATTCACTTAACTAATGCAGTTCTGAGAGTCTTTGTCACCAAAAAATAGAAGTCATACACCTCTTTGTTATCCTAGCATTGTAATAATATCATGCGAAACGTACCTTTACATCTGCTGTTTAGGAGAGTGGACACTTCTATCAGGTTTATGGCAAGCGGATCGTGGCATGTTCTATCAGTATAACTGTTAAACTGTTATACTGATAGAACGTTCCAGGATCTGCTTAAATTGTGTATAGAATTTTTTTTTTAGCAACTAACAATATGATTTTTTTTAATGATTCACACTGAATATTAACAGAAGGACCAGTAGGCCTACTAATTAATTTCCAGATAGTATTTTTTCATATATAATGTGAAATATGTGAATCCTAATATCATTAAGTTGCATACTGCAAAAGAGACCTCCTGGGTACTCCTACTCGTACTACTACTCCTACTAGGTAAAAAGGCGGATGTTTTAGTGGGTGCCATGGTTACAATGGGTGGTCCGGCAAAACGTTACAAGTTTGTGCCGCTTGTGGTCTCGCGAGAAAGTAAACCAGGCTGCGTGTGTGTTTGTATGTATGTGTGTCTATTCGTACTTTCGTAGCCTCTTATGTTTGCAGCCTCTCTTTTACAAAGCAACAACCCTCTTGTAAGGAGTCCGTGTTCTGTTCACAGGACTACGTCCAATGTAGTGGTCCGTCAGAGAGCAGCCCAGGACGGTTGACTGCACAGTGTGTGGTATCTGGGCTAAATATACCACTGTGACAGACTGCTGGTCTGGGGTGTTTAGCAACTAGCAGCTAGCTAGCTAGCCAGTGATACAGGGGCGCTAGCTAGCTGGAACAGCGAGATGGAGTGGACAGGTCACGCAGGGGGGAGAATAACCCCAGATCGGCAGCATGGCACCACCGAAGCTGCTTCTACTCTTTGGAGCTCCGATGTCCCGTCTCCTCTCCGACAGGTAACAGAGTGGTCTATTGTTATAGGCTGTTACCTATTGAGACTTCATGGCGATGGTATGAAAGCCAACTAGTGCTAAGCCTGTTCTTGGGAGTGTGGGACTGAGAGACATGCAGGTCATGTTTTACTGTGTGTTCTGGTTTTATGTCAGTATATTGTGGGATTAGCATTTCCTCCTTTTATAACGCCTCGTCCCAAATTCAAGGCAGCGTCGCAGTTCATATTCAACTGGATAATAATACTGCATCAAAAGATCTAACTGTTTCAAACGAAGTTCATTGCGCACTGGGCTAGTTCTTCCATTGACAACGTTACATCTATTTCAAATTGTAATTTTTTTTATCATATTCCGGCAGAGCATGACGCATATATTTTTTGGGAAAACGTCATGTTTTGTGTTCGATTAAATTAGAAAACGTAGCTATTCTTTCCATATGCAATTATGCACTGTTGACATTCCCAGCCTATGACTGCATTGGGTAATAATAGTGGGTTGGAAACGGTACTTGGTTTTGATAGGGGGTTCATGGCGGAGGAAAACGTTTGTTTATTTTTAGTCCTCACCACACCCTGCGCAAAATACATTATCTGCTGAGGAAGGCGTCGGAAAACTGTACTCTATTGATCTCTATATCTACTGCACTATATTGCACCCACCCAATCCTTGGGTAAAGTATGACTGTGTGCTTATGGTCTATTTCAATTTGAATCACTCATCAGCAAAGAGTGTCCTACATTACTCAACCAAAATTTGGTCTGAAATTGAATAGCATTTTGATATCAATAATATTGATACATAAGGGAAGGGCCGCATACTGTTGGAGCAACCAGTGACTGCTGAAACTTTAGTTTTCTACTATTCACCCCTCCCCGTTTTTGTTTTGTGTTGTTGCTGCTCAGCCCGCATCACCGGCTTCCGGCCCTTTCAGTGACAGCGCCCTGACCTCCCTGTGCCAGAGTCAACAGCGATGCGTGAAGGCGTCCATCGCGTCCGGCTGGAGCCTGGCCGAGGCCCAGCACCAGCTCTGCTCCCTGGGGCTGCACGGCTCCGAGTCCCTGGAGCAGGAGCAGGCGCGCACCACGGCCTGCCCCTCGGAGCTCACCCACACCGAGGAGGAGTGGCGACGGAAGGAGAGCGTGCTGGGAGGCGGAGCTCCCCGCGGCACCAGCCACAGCCCTGTGCTCGGAGCCGTCGCTAGCTGGGATGTGTTTGATAAGGTAGCCCTGAATGACGCAGCCCTCGGGTCACGGTCATGTGTGTTGACCCCATGAACGACCGCCGAGGGGGATAAAGTTGAACACTCTGCAGAAAAGAAAAAGCGTGATTTTTTTTTTGAGGACCCTGCGGCTGACCCTGCGGCTGTCCTTGTTGCCCTGAACGAGTGTGTTTGGACCAGATCTCTTGTACTTGATGCAACCGTGTTTCGTTATGAACAGGAAGATTATAGTGGCTAGTGTTGGGACCAGAATGTTCAGCCAGAATGTTCTGGGTTTGATCCCTAATGTCTGAAGCCCTTCTCTAGGCGTCCTTTAGCAAGGTGGCGGACCCCCCCCCCCCCCCCCCCCTCCTCCTCCTAACTCATATTTTTTGTGTCCTTTCTATTCCAGAGTATAATTAACACCCCACAGACGTCCTCAGATTGTGAACAGGACAGAAGTAAAAACTTCACCCAGAAGTACGAAAATGAACTCCGACATTTTGGTGAGTCAATCGTATATAAATAGATTTGACATCCCTGACATGTGCTACTGTGCTAACTTGTCCTGATAGATCAATGCTACTGAGGTGATAGCTTCACCCGTTCATCACAATTTCCAATACCTTTTCAAGTGTACTGCTGTGGGGCAAGCATTAGCAAAGAAAAGCCTGTTGAAGCATGTTTTTATATTTAGTAATGTCATGCTTCCTTCGCGTGTCCACAGGCATGCTGCGGCGCTGGGATGACAGCCAGAGGTACCTCTCCGAGCAGCCTTTGCTAATCTGTGAGGAGACGGCCAACTACCTGATCCTCTGGTGCTTCCGGCTGCAGCAGGAAGGGGTGAGGAGATGAGCTCGTGACAGACTGGGCTTTGATGCATGTTAAAATGGTGGGCAACCAAAATTAATAGTTGACTTCAGATTATGTTAAATGTTAAATATAAGTTGTGTATTAAACGGTAATTCCGGTGTAAAATGGATTTGGGATATGTTTTGTACGATAACGAGTTGAAACATTAGTTTTGGAGCACAAAAACAAAACTGCATATAGACGCTTTCTTTTTAGCCGATTCCATCAAAACGCTATAAACTTGGAACTAGGACTGTAACGATACGCGTATCAAACCAAAAATCGCGATACTCAAAGCCACGATCCTGTCTCGCGGTGTGAGAAGGCAGAAGCGCGATACGCCCTTTCTAACTCGATAATAGTCTGCTGACAGCGCCCCCTCCTATCGATGCCGTAAGTATGCGACTGCAATCCTCCGTGGCTACGGAGGATCGCATTTCTCCACAGCCGTCGAAGTGCTCATATGCGATATGAACGACATTTATCCAGAGGGGGCCTGTGTGATCCTGTCTCTGGTGTTTTGTGTGATTTGACTGGCAGTTTGTCTGCTTATAGGTCGGAATGAAGCGGCCACCGATTATTGACAGGATGGGTACTTTATTCTACCGGACTCGTTCGCTTCTTCACTAGACACACGCGCTACCGCTCGCTCTCCTCGCTCGTCCACTCACTCGCTGACGTCACTCACACACGCATACGCACATTGCCATTCTGGCGCACACACATATGCTACTCGTAACGCCTCGTTATTGCGACGTTCATGACCTTCAGGTTTTTCTCCATCTATTGAAAGTTAGGCTATTAAACATGTTGCATTCTATACGGCCTGATTATGTCATTATTTAAGCTACATAGCCTAATAAGTAGTGCTAATAAGGATATTTGACTAAACCAACCAAACAGTTGAAAAAAGCATCCTCCCACACGTTATTTCTTTATTCATTTAGCTATACTTTAATAGTATTCTTTCTGTTCAAATCTGTTCAGTGTTCCAAATTATTTGTTATTAAATGTTACATTAAGTTAATTGGTATATAAGTGTTGTTTAAATAAAATGCTTTTTAAATTTCAAAAAATCGTGGGATGTATCGAACCGTGGGTCAAAAATCGTGATACAAACCGAATCGTGAGTTTGTGTATCGTTACAGCCCTACTTGGAACGTTAAAACGTTTTTAAGACTCGATAGGTTTTGACGAACACAGAGATTGTGACATCCGTCAGCAACACGCAAGATCTGTGTTCGCCAATCTACTTATCGAGTCTTAAAAACAAAATGGCGTCGACGGGTGATCTACTGATGGTATTGTGTGTATAAAATGTCCTTTTCAATAAACAATCTATACACTTACAAAGTTCTCAAGGCCTCGTTTTATATGTTATGACCCTTATTATACCATCAAAGAAGTGTCGGGCTACTTTTAACCTTTTAAGTGGTTCAAAATAGCGATTTAGTTTTTACCATAGCCAGTGCCCCCATCGTTCCAAGTTTATAGTGTTTTGATAGAATCGGCTAAAAACAGCCAACTGAAGAAAGCGTCTACATGCGGTTTTTGTGCTCCAAAACGAACGTTTCAACTCGTTATCATACAAAACAAATCCCAAACCCATTTTACACCGGAATTCCCCTTTAAGCATCAGAAAATTCATTGCAATCTCACATTTTTTCGGTCCTTTGACGTTGCCTACAATTCAGTAAAGCTGATGATAATTAGGTGAGGTGTATATTGCAGAAGTGGATTGTGCATTAGTGGTGGGTTGACCTTAGGTTGAGAACGGTCGGTCCTATCTGTGTCCTCCTCGATGTGGGTTCATGTGAGGGTTTATCATCAGTACAGGGTTTGTTATTTGCAGAAAGAAGCACTGATGGAGCAGGTGGCCCATCAGGCGGTTGTCATGCAGTTCATCCTAGAAATGGCCTCCAATTCCAAACAGGACCCGAGAGGCTGCTTCAGACACTTCTTCCAGAAAGCCAGGGTAAGCCACCGTCTGCCTTATTGGGACACGCATGGAGGAGAAACACTGTTGGCCTAAAGGCTGTGGAAAAAAAAAAAAAACAACTACCTTTTTTATTTTGGTTTGCATTTCGTTTGCCTCTCGCCCATTTTGCTTATTCCCTTTTACCTCAAGTCCAAAACGCATAATGGGAAATCAGGCAATGAGATGCCTCGTTTGTTAATATAGAGAAAATAAGTCTTAAAACTTTAATGTACATTTATTACGCTATTCAACTTACATTCCAGATTATTATCTGACAAAAACTAAACTATTAGGACTGGCTTTTCAGGGCGACTCATTCCTCACTTAAACGTCCTGACAATTAGTTGATCCTTGATAAACATCTGCCAGGCTGTAACTACTGATACTCCAGTCATTAATTCAGCTATGCAATGAGAACGCCAGGTTTTCCTACCGTTTCCTCTCCCCCCTCCATGTGGCTGCAGGCGGGACAGGAGGGCTACCTCAATGTCTTCCAGACAGAGCTTGAGGCCTTCAAGGGCCGGGTGAAGGAGTACTCGGTCAAACCTTTGGGAGTGGACATGCCCAAAGACGGCGGGCTCCAGGGTGTGGCCCCGCGCGGCCGGCTGGACCCCAGAGAGGTCCTGGAGTCTCTGCCTCCGGTACGTTGGCGGAGCAGCCTGGCTCTTTTTTCTGCCATCGGTCGGTTTACACTGACGTTGAATCGAGAACCTCTGGAGTTTGGTTCTCATAAAAAGGCTCAAAGAGCATTTAAATGGTTCAATGTTTACCAAACAACCTCATCTGTTTGGCGTTAGGAAGTCTTAACTATGGTGGGAATGAAAGTGTGAACGTTAGGGCAATCGTCATGTCTGCAGCTACATGGTAAAGACCGTGCTGCAATGTGTGAGAAGAACTGAACATCATTCAACAAATTAAGCATCTTTCTTTTATTATTCCTAGGAGCTGAAGACGGGCTTCCAGTTGCAAGATATGCAGATTTTACAGAATGTTCTCAGCACGATGAATCCACAGGTAATGGAAATGTATAATTGACTTGAAATGTTGGTGGATATACTTATCTACACTATCCCATATCCATTTCTATATGGTGCAATTGTAAACCATTAATTAACATTAATGAATGCAGTAATACGCATTAACTAACAATGAGTATAATCAGAGCATTATCAAATAAATAAACGGTCTAGTAATAATTTACTAATGGTGTTCATGAATACTTATGGTGTTCATGTTAACTAAGGTTATAGTGTGTTAACCAAGTTTTCATTATTTAATAGGTTAAGGGTTACTAACCCTCACCTTACCTCTACAATTATACCATATAATAACGCTTATTATTGCATAAACTTTTAAATAAAGGTTACTAGACCATAAGTGAACTGTTAATTGACTAAGTTCTTCGTTAGTTAATGCATATTATTGCATCAACAAATTTTAATTAATGTTCAATCAATGTAGCCTTATTGGAAAGTGTTGCCTTAAGTATAATTATGAAAGGATGCATTGTGAATGACATGCATTCTCACTGTTGCAGTAGCTTCAAGTGTTCTTTAGATGGCGCCATAAAGCATTGGGATTCTAATCCCACTAACACATTTAGCTATTGTTTTTGCGTCCTGAAATTACTGAATTCATATTAAAAGCTGCCTATCAATAAATCTTTCAGCAAAACATGCTAACAAATACAATTGATATCTTTCAGTACTTTCACTGTAAACCAATCCACTTTTTGTAAGTTGGATTTGAGTGTCTTCACACTATAGGACAACGTCTTCCAAGTCTATTTTCAGTAGCCCTGTTCAATCAGGCACTGCAGTCTTCAAAGCCAGAAAAACTCTATGCAAGTGTTTCTACAGGCCCTCACACTGCCCCAGAGTAGACTCAAGTACGCCAGTGTTTACAAGAATGAGGAACGAGCCCCCTCTCCCCTCTCCTGTCTCCCTTGGCTGACGGGTTGCCATTGGCTGCACAGAGCATGGGGGAAACAAGGCCTGGATTTTCCAAAGAATCCAGTCCAACAGGGTATTTTCTTAACACACAACTGGTCCTCGGCGGTTGGCGTCGGTGTGGTGTTGGGACAGGGAAACGGCCCAGGGTTGCGTAACCAACGTAATCCTGGTGTCGGGAGCACAAGGTTAATCCCATCCCACGGTCTCTCTCTCACTCTTGCATTAAAACGAACCCCGCACTGTATCCCTAGGTGGCGGAGTACCACGTGAAGCGCTGCCTGGAGGCGGGCCTGTGGGGCGGCGCGGGCCGGTGGGACGGGAAGGAGGACTCGGGAGAGGCAGACGACGGCCGCATGATGGAGATGTCCTAGCGGAGCTGAAGGTGTCCTAGCGAACGCTGATGGCAGGGAATAATCAAAAAGGCTTACCGCCTCACACAATGGCGATCTCAAAGGGCTCCGCAGACCCCCGTTTGGTTGGCAGTTTGAGGACGATGATTATGACGACGATGACAGTTATGAGGGGAGTCCGCCCAAACGCTCCTACTTCCTCCTTGCCCTTCATCACTTCAACTGCAGAGCGAATGCTTTGAGTCGAGACTGATCAGGCGCCGGGAGGCTTCGCTCTCTGCTCTCTACTTGAATGTATGCAGCATTAAGTGGAAAGGAGTGTGCGTCGTAACACAACACACTCGTTTATTCTCCAGATTGCTCTGAATAAGATGAACATTTTGTGTAAACTAGAATTTGAGTACTACATAAACATTTAACGTCATTCTGGGGGCAGGTCTTTAGTAGACGGGGTTCCCGGTAGGGATGAACACAGGTGTAGCCCTTGGTTTTGGGTACAGGCCTACAGATCCATCATTACCTAATGAGATACACCTGGTTCCACCCTGCTGTAACTCTTCTGTGATGAAGGCCTACAGTTGGTGGGAGCTAGAAATGACAAGTGTGGACCTTTCCTGCTGCCATAGAAGATATGCTGCTTAATCTATATAAGAAATGAATGGATCTGGATGGATCTGGATGTCAAAATGATTCAATCATTGATAAAATGTCAACTCATGCAAGACACCACACTAATATGAAACACTTTGAATAATGATATCAGCAACTGATTAGCATCACTGGACCTGTGCATAAGTCCTTTATCACCATAGCCTACTGCGTCCCCTACGAAGCGGCATTGTACCCCACTTTTCTTTTTTTAAAGAATGTATGGCATCTATTGTAGCAAAATCGTGCCTCTCTCAAAAACCAACTCGTATCAAACCTGAAAGGAGAAGGGGAACTTGAGAGACCCGCTGCATGAGTAATCAGCATGCATGTTGGTCCCAGCACTGAGGATGTGCAGGGACCAAAAGGTGAAAATGGTCCTAACCTAATTTGACCCTCCATTGCATAAACTCAATTGAAACGCATACAACAATGCAAGCACAAAGGACTTGCCTAATGCCAAATGTTCGCTTGATAAACCGTCAACAGAGGGATTGTCTTTGTTTTTTATGGTTAATGTTAGGACTAACCGAACTTGGCCACACCTGTTTTCACAATACTTATATCAGTACTTTGTGTGTGTGTGTGTGTTAGTGTGTGAGTATAAAGGCCGCTGTAGGTGGTAAATTGGGGGAAGGTTGGTGCATTCACGTTGAGGGGATGAGCAGAGGGTGGGGGATACACTCCCACAAAGACTTTTTATTTTTGTACACAGACGTATGAATATCTTGCACTTTAAACCCTATTTCTGTTTTTAATAGAGGCTTGAAGTGTTGATTAAGAACAGGACTTAAGACACACCATTTATCCTGTTTTGTTTCTTTCTAAAGAAAGTAAATCTTTACCATTTTTTTTTTACCATTTCAAGTAATTCAACTACATAAATCGGGCACTTCTACATGTTCTCAGCAACAGCGTTCATTTATCCGGCAACTTCCACCTTACTGGCTCTCGTCTCCCGCCAAATTCTGCAAAATCGGACTCATTCAGAAATATTTCAAATGCCTTTGGTTTGTATCGGTTCAGTTTCAGAAAGTCCCTTTGCTCCAGCCTTGTTCAGTCCTCCATCAAGCCAGATGTTATTCAGTGTCAAACAGTTGTACATATATATTTATATAAATATATATACACATTTATCGGTAAAACTTGATGTGGAAATGTCATTAATAGCACAGTGTAGGTTCATCATTGCTGTCATTCATCACTATGCAAAGTAATCAACTGATGTTTTGTATTCTAGTCTGTTAAAGGAATGTCGGTGTCTTTTCTGAGAACGGGTTGATCGGCTGTGGAAGAATCATTTGGTAACATTTGGTTTGACATCTTTTGACCTTTGTGTTTGAATGGCCTTAAACTATATTCCGGAACATTGCTTTAAGTCCTTCAGAAAACCCTATTGTTCATTAGAAAAGGGCGGGTAACTGAATCAATGAAATAAAAAGTTCAAAATAACCGTTTCCATGTTTTGTATTTGCAACAGCAACTTTCTTTTTTTGTTATTTTTAATAACAATATGGCATAATGGAGATGTCATTTTTCTTTTCTTTTTTAAAACATTTGACATTTGTATATACAATTGTTCTCATATTTGACACAATTTGACAAAGTGTATATCCAAAGAAGGATTACAGAAGGAGCATATTGCAACGGCAACTTTTATTAGACGTTTTTTATTACACACCATAAATCTATTAATTTGTGTGTATGTATACAATTACAAATCAAAGGCAGCTATTGATCTCGGATTTTTAGTGGTTGGCAATACAGTACAAGTTATTCAAGAAGAAGTGCTTTGATTAAAGGTTGGGTATGGGATTTGCAAAACGCCAGCAGATTTTGAAAATACACAACTCAAATGGTCCTACCCCCTCTTCTTCAACGCTGACTCTGACTCCACCCATTCCAAGTACGTGGACGCGCAATCATGCACGAGTGCGAACACAGATGCGCGAGAGCGAGCCATTAGCTAGTTAGCTAGCTCCAGTAGCTACCTCAGGATAACAAAAAACAGAAGCTTGACCTGGGTCACGAGCTTTGAGTACGTGCACGAAGGGGTCACGCGGGGGAGGGGGAGTGCACAACAACTACAATCAAACTACGTTTGATTGACGTACTTACTATCCAATGCCACTCGGTAGTTCTGGAAATCATTGGCTGGAGTTTTCGAGCCCTGCCCGTTCCACAGATGATTGACTTGTTTAATTTTCATGTCAGTTCCTCTACCTCAGTGGCTGTAAGTGGGTTATAATAAGGATTTCCAGTAATTTTTCAAAAATTGCCAAAAAAGAGAATTCCATACCCAACCTTTAAGTCTACTAAAGGCAAATGTTCCCTTAGTATTCAGTTCAATTACCAAGCCAAAAATCTTTTGGGCAATTAAGACTTGGAAAACATATTACATTGACGTAAGATACGCAAAATACAAACTATAGGCCAGTAACACAGAAATGTAATGACAATAAAATAGGTGCATGTCATGACGTTAAACCAGCATCCCAACAAACCCCCGGGTATAAACTGGAGAATGTCGGGCCTACAGTGCATGTGTGAAAGGGCTTTTTGTCGGCTACAGCTGGTTTCACTACTCCTCTGTGATCAAGGGTTGATAGGAGTGTTAGACAGGGTAAGGGTAAAATGAACAGAAGGAGTGCCATTGGGATTTAAGTTAAACACTACGTCGATACATTGGTTCCTGATAACAGGTTAAGACTTAGAAAAAATAATATACCACAAATCAATGAATGAGACGTCTTCATTATTTGGTCACATCTCTTGCACTCTTCATTTCTGTGTCTATATCTATAAAATTATCAAATAACTCTCAGAGGCACTTCATATCGTACTCCTGTCGCTGTGCATTGGGTACATGAGCCAGATAGTCATGTTTTTATATAATTATATATATTCATAATTTCACCGAACAATCTAGATTACTTTTTTCACAGGAAGTTAAGCATTGAGTATTGCTTTTTCATTCAACATTTTAAGACGAAAGCACATGAGGTGCATCTATTCAAGACAGAATCAGGAAAGCATATGGCTTACCACCAGTTAGTGGTTTACATATATTTTAGATGTGGATAGACAAAGTAAAATCAAATAACTCAAATTAATCAAAACTAATTACAGAAGCTTTGATTGGACGATTCCCTTTTGGAAAGTTGTGTTACATGAGTCATTATTCAGGTTCACGAAAGGCAAGACCATCGAACAAGGACATCTAATTATGCAAAGTGTACCATCTAAAAGCCACCACCTTTATAACTACAAAAGGAGCAGTTGTGCCTATAGGAAACGCGAGCCATCGTTATTGATGGATCCCTTGTTACTCATCTTTCAAACATTATTAAATACAATCTACTGGAGCGTTGCTGCAATAAGCATGGCACTAAATTGAAAGGTCATTGTGACGCCCGATCTCTGGAGCGTACACACAGACCTTAAACAAGGTTTCTGCTGGTAAACATTTCAGGTCGTGTCTAGCGTCCTCCGTTTTAGGAGAGTTTTCTAGTCAGGAAGGTCTGCACATGGGGCCAGATCTTGTTGGTTTCTGTGCCGGAGAAGACCTCCAGTATCCCTTTACTCCTGTAAGTCAAATAGCAGATTACAGATCGACTGACCAATTATCCGAATGCAGTGATACTGCCTGTAGTATTGACATGGATAGGAACAACTGATTTAAAGGGATACAAAAGTAATCAAAAAGTACGATTCTATGGGATCTGTAAATCTAAGAATGCTATTATTACAATGATAATATTGTTATTTTAGTGCAATACGGAGTTGACTGTTGGTTTGCATGGCCATATTGTACGTATGTTATACAGTATTCTTTACTTTTTTAAATTTTACATTGATAATCCAATAGTTTTGCTTAATGTTTCTTGGAATGGGAGGGAGGGAGGGAGCAAGACAGTAGTGCAGGCTGTATTTTGTCTGTTTTTGTTGGTTTAATGCTCGAATGAAACCCCCAGCCTTGAGACACTGGAAAACCACAGTTTTATGTTACTTATCTTGATACTTTTCATCCAGGTTCACCCCCACATCCACGTTTCAAGTAAATATTATTTTAGAGTAGACAAGAATGCACATAGGCCCTTATTTCTCTCTGACTCGTTCAAGGCATGGTCATGGAAACCCAACAGTCAAACCTGCTTTGCATGTTAAACTTAAAAAGACAAATGTCTGTAACTGTATAATGTGTATCGTTGCTCTCTTTCCCAATGAACCAAAATAATTGCCCAACATCTAGAGGCAGTCTTCACGCTGATTCCAGATGTTTCTTTTATTTATGTGGTTTGCATCACCTTTACAATGTGAAACCTTTATAATCATCTACGCCTAAGGTCCAGGGGGGTCTGACTCTACCTGAAGTACTCTAGGACTGGCTCGGTCTGGGTCTGGTAGGCCTTGAGTCTCCTGGTGACGGTATCCGGGGTGTCGTCGTCCCTCTGGACCAGTGGTTCCCCGGTCACATCATCCACACCCTGGAGAATATGATACAACAAAACCGATTTTAGTGACCACCATAATACTACATTGTTATCAGCATTTGGGCTCCGGGACACTAACTTGAAGTTGCTTCTCCAATTTGATTTCATCACACACCTGGGGCTGGTATCTGATACACTTGGAGCTGGTATCTGATACACCTGATTCTGGTATTGGATACACCTGCTGCTGGCATCTGATAGGTCATACATCTGGTCCTCTCACAGATAAAGTTTGTTTGGGATTTATGCGTTGTTTAATGCCAGCTTCCTGCATGGAGAAACCAGTTGCACTTCTTGTCTTCCTGTTTAGCCAACAGAACAAGAATGTTCATGGTGTGGTTTAAAACAACATTTGTAAAAAATAAGCCTTTGTCAATATTTACTTAACCAATATATTTTTGTGGGCTTCTTCCAACCACCCTGTTCACTGGGCTGGAACAGAAGAGCAAAGGTCACCTCTTGGCCTCTGACATCTCACACACCTTATCTCTGACCCTCTTTCATGTGTGTGTGTCAATTACTATTTACTTTCCCCAGTAAATCACTGCATGAGTAAACGCTGAATCAGTTTGGCCCGAAGTTGGCCCTTTGAGTCCTAAGTTATACAAGAATGGAAGAAATTGCAGCTAGTCTGCTATCAGATTTAAGTTGATTTGTCTGAAGGCTGAAATATGAGACCAGTGTGGCCGCAACCTGATTGCGATCTGTGTGTGAATAGTGTGTAGTGTGTATAAATACCCATGAGTGCGCAGTGTAATGAAAAAATGACGATGATCAGCAACAGTATTGCTCATTAGTCTGAACTCACAGCCACTTTGGGCGGGTTGAAGTCTGTGTTGTAGACCCTTCCGCTGGGCAGGTGGGTCCAGCGGGAGGTGAGCCTCTCCTTGATTGTCTGGAAGGGAACGTCCAGGTTGATGACCGTGTCCACACTGTAGACCCCGTCCAGGGCCTCCGCCTGGGACACGGTCCGGGGAAAACCTGGGGGAGAGAGACACCCAGAGGGAACGAAACACACACACACACACAGACAGAGACAGAGACAGAGACAGAGACAGAGACAGAGAGAGATGTTATTCCAGGAAGGCCATTATATATGGATATACATTTGGAAATGTTTCACTACCTGATCGAAAAACAAGTCACTTTTGGGTAACACTCATTTGTTTACACAAATACATAAAAATATAGATTATATGCCTCTTCTTAAGGACTGACAACACATAAAATGGTGTGTGTGTGTGTGTGTGTGTGTGTGTGTGTGTGTGTGTGTGTGTGTGTGTGTGTGTGTGTGTGTGTGTGTGTGTGTGTGTGTGTGTGTGTGTGTGTGTGTGTGTGTGTGTGTGTGTGTGTGTGTGTACCATCTAAGAGCCAGCTGCTGTTCCCCATTTTCCGCAGGTCGCTCAGGATGAGGCGGGAGATGACATCATCAGGTACCAACTGGCCTTGGTCGATGCACGACTTCATCAGCAGACCCAGCTCTGGGATCACACACACACACACACACACACACACATGCTAATAACAATATCAAACTATATAAAAGTATGAATATACAGCAGACTATCTCTCTTTTTATTATAGCCTCCTAATGACCTAAGAGCATAAGAAGTGATTGACATCCCTTTTAGCCATGGCTTGGACATTCTGTTCAGTACAAAGAAGTAGATGTTAACTCCCCTGTGGTTTGTGGCCCAGACAGGCCAAAGTCCATCTGAAGATTGTGATTTCCTTACTGTGGGCTACGGCTCCTCAGAAGGGTCAAACCCTGAGGACCAACTGACTAAAAGTTACTCACCTGTTGACAATAGAAAAGTTGTAATTTGAGATTTTTTCGTCAGGATGACCCTAAGGTATACAGTTGGCTATAAAGGGGTGTATATTAGTATGAATTGTTTTGTCTGGCACTCTGGTTCGGCATATTTCTGCCCATTCCAAAATGAGGTCAGACCAAACAAGAGGTCTTGATCTTAATAACAGCCCCAAGCCAAGAATGCTGTTAAAACAGCCATCAGTTTGAGTAGAAGAAAATCAATGTGAAACAGAGACTATGGGACCCAAGAAGGTTATGTTTGAAAGGAATAAAGCTAGATCAAATAAATGAACTTAGTCATGGGCACTTTAGTCAAAGTCATTGTGGCAAGGACACAGAATTAGTAGTAAATTAGTGGTAGTAAAGTAAATGAAAGCACAACTAGAGCACTACTTCTCAGCATCTAAAATTCTAAAGGGTTAGCAGTGCTGATGATCATATACATCACCATAAGTTCAGTGTAGGAGGTTTTGCAGTATCATATGTTTTTGCACGCGTTTATGGTATGAAAGTATATTTTAAAAGCAGTCGAGTTTTGCACGTTATTAGTCTTCATGGGATTCTCTCTAGTGTCGATGGTGGTGTGGGGGATTATATGGGCCTTCCTCCAAGTGTGAGAGGAGATAGTTGTGTGTTTATAGTGTAAACACACAAACACACTGCCGCTCCATTCGCTGTCTTGACCTTGGCAGGTGACAACGTGGCTTGCAGGTATACGTGCATTCTGCACGTATACACACACGCACACACCCAAACACCACACACACACACACACACACACACACACACACACACACACACACACACACACACACACACACACACACACACACACACACACACAGTTAAAGATAACAAGAACTGCAAGAAGAACTTATCAAACTACAACAGGCAAACTGCGTGTTTGTTGATGTGTGTGTCCGGGGGGGGTGGGGGGCGCAAGACAGAACGAGACCAGACACTCTCCTTCCATTCTCCTGTTTGGACAATTCGTTGCATAATAATAAATGTTTGTCTGGTTGTTGAACAGTTTCTTACCAGTCTTGGATTCGATGTTTGCTCTGAGCAGATCTCCGCTCGAGAGATGCTTCAGTCCGAAAGTTTTGGTGATACGCGAAGACACCGTTCCTTTCCCTGAACCCGGGGGTCCCATCACGACAGCACGGAATATGCGCTGAAGAACCATTTTGAGGCAATTCCTTCAAACTTATCCGGGTAAATGCAACTAAGTCTCCATCCCCTTAAAAAACCGCGCAACTTGATCAACCAACGTAGCACTCCTGGGTGCCTATGCCTGCACCGTGCACACCACACGCAAGTTATCTCCAAACATCTGCGCAATAGTCCAAAGGGGGCGAGTCTTACAGCAGTTACTGGACCTTGAATATGTTCCTCCACTCCAGAATGAAACAGGAAGAGAGACGGAGGGGATGTGTGTAGAGATCGTCGTCACAGCCCCAGCGGGGGCCAATAGGAGCTCGCTTAACGTTGCACACTGAGCTAGAGGAGACACTACGCCCATCCTTAGAATTTCGCTATAAAAAAAAACACTTACAACTTTGTCGGGTGCGGAATACAACTCAATAACACCCTATAGTTCTATTGTGTAGCACGATTATGTAATACATCTAGTGCTGCTACATGACTAATCGCATAAATTGTGCAGTTCACTTTGATTGTGGTGAAACAGGACCATGCCATGTGAAAATATTTCAACCTTTCCTTTTTCTGTAGATGTCTACGAATGTCAACAGTAAAATGTGGGTTTATGCGATCGATCTGCTCTGCGGCTACCGGTAATCTACGTTATGTTTAAAAAATCAAAAACACGCAATTAGTTTTCCTGTCATTTTGAAATGTGATTTAGCGTCAGTCTCCCACGGCGCATCATTGACTTGTCCACGCGCTCCCTCTAGCGGTTATCAGAGACGCTGCACCTCAAGAGTCCCCTCCTCTTTGACCCTCCTGCCACTCCGTACTCTCCCCCACCACCACCACCGCCTCCCAGCTCTCCGAACCAAACACACGTGGAAACTCATGAACGTGTTTCTGAGACAAAAAACATGACAAGCCACGGACTCGAGTATGAAGGATGCAATTTCTTCCGACAGAGGCTAGTATTGTCCACGTTAAGCGGGAAGCGGGTTAGAATAAAAGGCATCCGTTCCCGAGACGACAACCCAGGGCTGCGAGGTGAGTAGCAGCTCCTCAGCTGGTAGCATGGCGGCTAGCTGCTGCGCACTTACTGACTCTGTGTTGTTGGTTTGGCGTCTAAGAGGAGGAGTTCATGTGATGCTGTCTTTTACTTATTGAATTGTTCCACGTTTCCGTTTCGGGCATCACAACACATTTTAGCGTTTGTTGATCGTAAAATTAATTGTTCTGAAGCCAGCGCACTTTGTGGATCCTTCAGGTGTGTTTAGTACTGACTCCACAGCAGCCGTCCAGAACCACATGGTCAAATTATGTAAGACAACACGCAGACGGCGACTCGTGCTGATGGCAATCCTATGTATATGTTCTCCTTAGACTTTGAGGCCAGCTTCATCAGGCTCCTCGACAAAGTGACCAATGGAACTAAGATAGAAATTAATCAAACAGGTGAGCTCCCTTTTCTCCAGCATATACATCTTCCTGTGTCCACCGTTGATGTGTAATAACTAGACGACTAACAAGACATTCCGGTCATTATTATGTCTTCTGTTTATGCATATTCCTATTAGGTACCGTGTTGTTTTACCAGCCTGGCCTGCTGTTGGGCGGAACCATAGAGCATGACTGTAACCCGCAGCGGTCTATCGGCTACTACCTGGAGGGGCTTCTCATGCTGGCTGCCTTCATGAAGACGCCCCTGAAGGCCACCCTGAAGGGAGTCACCAACGACCCCACTGACCCCTCCGTGAGTATTTGATCATCCCTGGATCTGATAGGTGGCATCTGTAGGATCAGCTTAAAGGAATATGCTTATATTACCCGTCTGTCAATGTACACGTTGTACAGCTTGCCACCAAATAGGCTTTGTTTATTTTGGGACTTTGTAGCTTACCAGGTATGCTGTCAACCCCACCAGGGTTGCTGGGTCGATTTTCACTATGCACTAGTGGTATTGGACTGTGACTCTATTTGACAAATATTATATTTAGAGGAATATAAAGTAGAAACGTCATGGCCTATCCTTTTTCATAGACCAATTCTGGAGTCTGCTTTAAGTCATTTAGACGTGCAAGTAGCTCTTGCAGCAGTTCCACATTGCGATTATGAAAAGGTATAGCCAATCCCTCAGCCATTGCTGAGAGAAATGCGCTTTGAGGATAATTTTGAGTATTGCTTTTTGAGTCTATGAGCTAATGTCGAATTGAGACCACACCCAGCATTCTTCTGACCAATCGGGAGCAGCTGTTCCTTTATTGGTTCGGTTTATCCATCCTGCCTGTCAATCATTGATACATCAACTCTTCTCAATGGAGGAATAAAATATGGAGGGACAGAGCAGAGGAAAAGATTCTTGAGGTTTATTTTCACAATCTTGTTCTAATCGTTCCTCTCTCTTTACAAAAGCAGCATCTTTTAACAAAATCATTACATGTGGACACGTCCCAGGAATACCTAAAGCATGCACAGCCCAGTTCATCTGGATGGGATTGTGCTAGGATCTGACTGGACTGTGTTTTCCTGCAGGTTGATCTGCTTAAAACCACAGCCCTCCCTCTACTGAAGCAGTTTGGCATCGACGGAGATGGCTTGGAAATGAAGGTATGGACATCAGCACACGAATACAGAGTCCTGAAGCCCGTTCTCCCCCTCTCTATCCGCGTGCCCACCCCGCCCCCTCCACCCTCCTCATGTTTGGCTCCCTACCTTTCTCTCCTGCGTTTTTGGCGCCCCCAGGTGGTGAAGAGAGGCATGGCCCCCGGCGGTGGAGGGGAGGTGATATTCTCCTGTCCCATACGCAGGACCCTCCGGCCGGTGCAACTGACGGAGCCAGGCAAGATCAAGAGGATTAGAGGCATAGCGTATCCTACAGCACGGTTGTAGCGCAACGCATCTGGCGGGAATATTATTCACATTGTGTATAGGTCAATATAATGCTCAAATAGGCGACGCTGCTAGTCGTTTTGTTGTGAGGAGCCAACAAATCTAGTGTCTTCCTAACTTTAAAACAATACCCACGCTACAATAAACTAGCATATCTCTCAGCAGCTTCGTAGCCAACAATATTCATTATTCTATTATCTTATCCACATCGGTTTGGCATGTGTTAGACTTATGTTGAGGGATTGGCTGCTGGAGCATGAAGTGAGCCCATCCCAGTTACACTGCATGTGGTAAGCCGGCTGCAGCTCCTTGACTCCATGCGTTCAGATACTCGGTGAGAGTCTCCCCACAGATGGCCAACCGGATCGTAGACTCAGCCCGCAGCGTCATTAACAAGTTCATTCCAGATATTTACATCTACACGGACCACCTGAAGGGAGCCAACTCTGGGAAGTGAGTCTCCAGAACAAAACAGTTAACATTGCAACGATGATGTCTAGAATGCCTCCCGGGTTGTACTGGGACCAGTGTTTCTAACGGGGTCTGATGGGTCCCCAGGTCTCCGGGCTTCGGGCTGGTCCTGGCGGCGGAGACCCAGAAGGGGTTCTTCCTGAGCGCCGAGCTGAGCTCCGCACCACAGGGCCAGGGGCCAACCATTCTCCCAGAGGACCTCGGCAAGAACTGTGCCAAGCTGCTGCTGGAGGAGATACACAGGGTGGGAAACACACACACTCAAACTCTCTTTCGGTTGTGTTTGTGTTTTTTAGCTTTGAATGATGGTCTTGAGAACCAGTGTTGAGGTCATTATTAATTGGCCCATGATAGCGTGCACGAATACACAAAAAAGCACCATTTCCAAATGGATTAGAATAATGAAATGGAAAATGAGTTGTGTTGAAGGCAACACCGGCCCCTAAGGCCCACTAAGTCATGTTGGGCGAGCAAGCAGCGGAGGGATAAATTATAATGGTAACAGTTAAAGTAATTCTGTACCAAATCATGGAGGCGTGCAATCGTGTTCTTAAAGTACAACTCAAGCAGGAGTCTGACTCATGGACTGATTCAAATCATAATGTAACATGATATGGTTATCATACCATATTATAATGATAATAATAATAATCAGGGCGTCTTATTTAATTTATCCTGCTATCAGAGATCACACACACAAGATCCGTTGCAGCCCTGCACATTCCTGTTTTCCTTGGAAATGCGTCCAGCCACAGAGTCAGGGAATTAGTTTCACTCTGACTGTAGGTAGGCCAGGCCCGTAGCTCAGTGCTCCAGTCCACTGACAGTACAACGGTATTGACCGCGTAGTTAAAGACGTCTGAGTACACAGATTCACCACGATCTCGCTTTGTGTAGAGCACAGGAGGAAAGCTCAGCCTGGCGTTGCCGTTACAACAGAGACATGGGACAGACATTTTTCCACTTTAAATTAAATACAGAGACTAACCAATGGAAAATATAACCAGGACCGACAGAAAGTAGTACACATTTTGAAAAGCCACTCTGCTTTTTTATTGTCAATGTCTGGGTGAAATACAATCTATGTGGGTATTCCAGAGAGACAATAAGCAATAAATAAGTCTGTAGCGAGCAGGAGTCGTCCAACAGACGTTATGGTTCGAAAATGCTCCTGTTGTGTACATGTCCTAAATAATACAGGCTGCGTTTTCCAACATGGTTCTACATGAAGGCATTCTATATTAACTTAAACCCAGGTAGCAGAGTAACAACCCCATTGGTGTCTGGTAACATGTAGTCATACCTGCCATTGGACTGAATTTTCTCTGTAGGAGAATATCTGGAATGGTGTTGGAGAATCCCATGCTGTATGCTGCAGCACCCACCCAGGCAGTAATTCAGAGGTGTTGACTATACTTTTAGTTATGGAGAACCCTAGAGTAGCTGCCATTGTTTACGCATAAGTCTTGAAATGATAGGCATGCAGGGCTTGGAATGTTGTTGAGAACTATTTGACTGGAGAGCAAAAGAAAAGGAATCCAAGTGGGCCATCTTGAACCGTTTATGTAGTGGTGCAAAGAAGAGATCATGTTTAGATCTGACAATCCATGAAGGAGTCAGTCGATATGTATCTGAAAAGCATTGGCTTTTAATGGTTTTGATTCTAAAGGCTGGGTTGCTTGAAAGAGGTCAAACAGATGGGAAGCACTGGGAGGTTAGGGTTACAGAGCAGTGTTGAGTAGACTTGTATAGGAGTAGTTGCACTACCCTCTTATTTGAAACAACCGGGACAAATGATATGTATTGTTTGGAACCATGCGAAAATATACAAAAATACAGACGTAAACCTGACCCAAGGTTCCTGAAGCCCAAATGACACTTTTGGGTCAGCAAGGGTACGAAGATCACGTTGCTACACTGACACATGACCACGCCCCTTTTGTGGTTTGCAGACCTGCGTACGTGAAACGGTACTTCAACTAGTTGCTGATTGGTCGAGCAGAGAACAGCCCTTGATATGCAAATCACTTGTGGACGTCTTTCTAAGAGACTTTACTACTATTCCTTTGACCTTTTTTTGATATCAAAACATTTCTGTTCGTTAGTAAAATGAATCACCCTTCACAATCTCAACTTTTTACGAATCCACTAGCTAGGAATGTCTATTGTTTGTGAATGGACACGTTGAGCTGTGTGGTTGAGTACATGGCTGTTTATAGGACCTGGGACAATGCTGGGAGGAAGTCGAGAAATATCATTTAGAATGGTTTATGGCTCACAAAGTACGGGTTCAAGCAATTGACTAGTAAAATGTAGAGCAGCACAAATCATTTAAAAACGTGCATGACATGAGGATAAACACAAGCCCTTACAATTAGTTAGATCCCGCGACACTGACTTCATTCTGCAGTGGTGGCCTCTCCTCCCCCCCTCCCTCCCCCCTCGTCAGAGCCATGTGAGTTGCGTTAGGCGGTCAGGACAACGCCGGTTATCCCTGAAAGAGCGATATTGTCAGACGTCGTCGCTCCCCCCGTCGCCGTGACGGCGCTGCAGGGGCGTGGTCACGTGAGCCTCCGCTTAAGAACATTTGTGGATGTTAAAATGCGTCGGGCGTAGCAGCAGGTACAAGTCTAGGGGCAGACGGGTCGTCTTGGTTCCAGTGGCCGGTGTCAAGGGGGACACGCAGGATGGTTCCGGATCGAGGCGGAGGCGAGACCTCGGCGGTTAATGTTTGAAGCCCAGAAGTGCGGCTGCTGCTGTCGAAGGTTACTCTCAATACGTTTGTGTGCGTGTTTGTTTTCGGGTTAATCAGTACGGTCCACTTTTGTAGTGAAATGTCATAACTACACGGCGGGGCATTCAGCCTTGGGAGCCAGCATGGACAGACTCATGTAAGTGGGGATCTCCATATTTTAACCTTTTTTCCGTTCCAGTTAACGTCTGCATGGTGGTGAGTGTTGTATGAGCTACTCCACAGACAATTATCCAGATGGTACCGTAGGGAGTGGCATTGAGGGTCTTTCTCTGGGTAGGGATTCTAGGGGCTTTTCCAGATGAGACCTGTTGGCAGGTGGCTCGTGGTGAGGCTATATAGGATGTCTCTGTACTTTCAGGATGGGCTTCAGTGCAGGACTGAGCAAGGAAGGTAAGGTCATTGCTATATGGGGGAAACATATGTGTACGTTTTTAAGAAGGTATCCTATTCCTAAAGGTTGAGGCAAACTTGATCTTGTTGCAAAATATGTCGCAGGTTATTTTTGCAACAAGCAATAATGATATAGTAAAGTTTGTTTTTGTAGGATTACTACAAAATAAAACTGTACAGCAACATTGTATCTCTGGCACATTATCTTTAGTCACAGAAATTAGGCAAAATTAAATGGTCCTTTTCTTTAGTGTGTGCTTTCAAGAAGAAATTTAGAAATGCATATGGTATGTGTTGTGACAAATAATATAGGTAGAATGCGCTATGAATTTAGATGCCATTGCATTTCAATTCAAAAACTGAATTGAAGTTTTAAAATAGACTTTTAATACTTCCTTTTGTTGATCCAATTTGGTAAAGAAGACCACAGCAGGCAATGTTCTCCCACATTTATAATAAGAATGATCTAGATTTCAATGTATGTAAATGGTTTCCATTGGGAACTCGTTTTAAAGGTCATTTGGAATTTAATTAAGAGTATCTTTCTGTAATGTGGTGCATTTTAAATTCAGTTTGTAATTACAATATGACAAACCATAAGATTGCCTTTCAATGTTTCACTATTAATTGGATCCTGTGAAAGTGTGAGCTATTGTATAACCGGGCGGAAGCAGTAACTTGATGTAAATTAATTCTGGCATACTTGTTGAAAAGGTGAATATAAATGTCGAAGTTGGCCAACAAGGTGTAAATGTCTTGCATTTTAAACTCATGGTCAGCATTCCGGCCTTCTGAACTCTAAAGACTGATTCTATGAACATACTTAGAAGAATCTTTTAAAAGGTTTTAAAAAAAACGAATAATCAGCCAGAGGAAATGAGTCAGACATTACGAGAATAACAAATATGTTTTCCCTCTGGGTGAGGAAGTGAGGACTTTCTCCTTGTGCGTCGCGTCGCCAGGACAGAAATAGTTCAGGTTTTAATTAGTGATCAATGCAGTGAATGAAACACGTGTGTCTAATGGAGAGGAAAGACGAAGTTGGCAACTCCTCCTCCAAAACAGAGGCCCTCATTGTGAATTGAAAGATGAACCCTTTAAAAACAAACTTTCTCCTGTGTGTATTGGGGAGGCCAGTCTGTTGGGTGTAATGACCTCCAGCCTCTTTAGTGACGCTGTGTTTTTCTATGATTGTGGTTCGCGTGCATCGTTATCGATTTGCAAGAAAGGTGAACAAGTCCTTTCCTGGGAAAGCTCTCAAACCTTCTGACGTAGGTTTGTTTAATTTTTGGTTGTTGCTGCTGCTGACGCAATAGCCCCTCTATTTCCCCCCTTGTTTTGTTCAGGGCGGCTGTGTCGATTCGACCAATCAGAGCCTGGCGTTGCTCTTCATGACCTTAGGCCAACAGGATGTGTCAAAGGTGCTGCTCGGTCCACTCTCTCCCTACACGTAAGTTGCGCACCCACACAAGCGCTTCGATAAACAGAAGGCTGGAAAAACAAACTGCTTCGGCTTCATGTTGTTGTCATTCCATCATAGTGGTAGCTGCGCAACTGCTTCTATGGAGACTAATGTTTTTGGTTTAATTTTACCCGGGCACTAAAACGAGTAGTCGGATCAGCAGAAAATGTGTTTGAATTAATTTCATTGGTTTGGTAATTTACCTCGAAAATGTAACTAACATTTTATTATATTAATTGTTGTATAATGCTGCATAGCTCAGGGTAATATAAATATTTGGTTGTTTTTCTGTTTGAGATCATTCTTAAAGTATATGAGAGATGTTGAACTGTGGCGGTGCGGGCCAACGGGCCAGATGCAAGCCTCGCCACACCCGCTCCCAGCTGGGCCAGGGACCGAGCGCACCACAAGGACTATGAACTGTCCATTTTCAGTTATCATGGTACCGGTGCTGTGTCCTTCTAAAGTACAGTACTATGATAACTGAAGATTGGCAGTGCCATCGCAAGGCACCACTCGTTGTCTGTCCTATGAGTACTACCAATGGTCAACCTGGGTCACTTTTAAGATAGGAACTTGATTGATTCTGTTTTCATATATTTAGTCAAACATGTAGTCTTAAGGAGAAAAATATATTGTTTACCTTTTGTAGGAAGAAAATTGATATGCTTCTCCCCTAGTGTAATGACATGTTGACCAATTGATCTCTTCGTATTTGTTGTTTACTTAGTTATTGTCACAGGATTTGTGGAGTCACATGCAAGTATCCTGGTTCAGGAATATCGCTTGCCAATTCAATCCTGCATACAGCCAAGTCTTGACTTCATGCTGACGATTTGAAACCTTTCCTCTGTGACTCTTTTGTCTAGGGTTGAATTCCTCCGCCATATTAGAGACTTCTTCCAGATCATGTTCAAGATGGAGGCCAAGCCACCGCTGGAAGACGAGAGGAAGGGAGGGGAGAAGGTGCTGATGACCTGCGTAGGAGTCGGCTTTAGCAACATTAGTAAAGTTACCAAGTAACTGTTTTTATATCACTAACCCGTCATTTTTATATGCTCAAACATGTCCGTCGGATTGGGAAAGGAGGTTTTGTAATTAAATTATAAAGTCGATCTTGTGGTTGTGGTGTTGTTTTCTTTAACGTTATTTTAGATGAAAAACATTCAATATTACCATGTTGGTTAGAAAGATGACAATTATTTATCAGAGCTTAGTTATTGTATTTCTCAAACATCGACACATTTGTCAACAGCATTTTGACTTATGCGTTCGTTCAACACTTAATCATAGACACAAGCACAAACATTAGTGCAGCAATGGCTGCCATCTCCTGTCATAATCCTCATTGCAGGGGTTACAACGGGTCATATGTTCCTCATGAAACGCGTCTTCAGTCCTCTCCACCACAGAGACGCTTCAGACATTCACCATAGTCCCCGGAAACCTCAGACTGGAAAGATTGAATTAAGATTAGCCCAAACATTTCAAATGGATAAATATGGTTCCTGCTGTGTATAATATCGGCAATTATAAATATATTCAATGAGTGTGTTCATGTTGTTTACCGTTAAAGCAGAGTAGAGGGAGGTGCCGAACAGCTTTTTGTAGTCCGCTCTGATATCGAGCAAGTCCAGCTCCGAGCGGCTCACTATAATTCTGGTCAGGATGGACTCAGTCGTTCCCGGGCCCTAGTCACACACACACACAGACAAACGCACGTAAAGTAAAGGTACAGGCGAGAATATGTCAAGCTTCTTCATGCAGGTGTTCTGAACTTGAAGGGTGGAGTTGGTGGGAGGGCAGACACAAATTAACAAATTAAACAGTTTCACTAGATGCCTCAATTGTACATAACATTTTATAAAACATATTTAAATAGGATAGTCGGTGATCCATGGTATAAATGTAAGATGTCCCAGTTGTACAAAAGGAATATAAAACTATTCAAAAGAATGTACTAACAGTATAGCATACTTTCTATGGTACAAACTTGAATCTTGGTTCATGGTTAAACAATACACTTAGTACTGAACATAGCAAAAAAACGATGTATCATTTGAAAGGTAAATTAAACATAGCCCATCAAATCTCATGTTCGCCTCAGACAAATTCCTGGTAAACTCAATATGTGCGTAACGTTTAAAGGAAAAGCGACAGTGTACATTTTTTGTCCAGTGTGACATTCTTGTCCAAGGCCAGTCAGAGATGTGGCACACACACAATGTGTGGGTCTTTAGCGAAGGCTTAGCGCTGTTGTTCAAGCACAAACAGAATAGCTGCAGTAGTAGCTTACCTTCATCCCCTTGAACAGCCTCTCTGCTAGATAGGTGGGGGTGCTCTTCGCGCACTTCACTGAAAAGATCCACAAGCAGGTTGAAAGCGGCATTTAGGAGGTTATGTGTTGGTGACGGTAGTATAAAGAAAATGCAGTCGTATTACGTGCACAATGCAGCAAACAAAGTTGAAATGTATGCGTTTATTAATAAAGCCACAATAATATTAAATAAGAAAGACAGTAACTAGTTCTACCAAGATTATTTTTCTTATCAAAATCCTTTTATACGAGTTCAGGTTCTTGTTGGAACACAAGAAGCTGAACTACGTCAGGTGACTCTACAGACAGCAGTCTGATGGCCGGAAAGCCCACTGATCCTATTTATAACGAAATCGTGTATCTGAAGTATTCTCCTAAGAGTGGCTTTTTAACACTGTAATAGGACAATATTTGGTTATAACTTGGTACTGCGTCTGTTTATGTTTCCCATGTTGGCATTAATATGTGGCAGTGGTAAAGGTGCCACAGTGAAGAACATGACTATTATTCAGGTGTGGTCCGTACCTATGGCGACCAGGAGATCCTCCAGATTCCCGGACATCTCCCCCTCGATGCTCTCCTGCAGACTCTTCTTGCTGATGCTCTTGTACTCCACCATGGCTGTCGAAAAAAAGACCCGCGCAATGTTAAAACCATGGGGAAGGACAAACGCATTGAGGAACACACAGATTGTCTGTATTTTAACTCACTCTGCCGGAGCTGGGGGACGCTGCTGTGGCACAGGATGTCCACAAACTTGCTCTCATCTGTGCCCCATTTCTTCTCCCCGGCTTCATAGAGGATCTGAAGAGACACATGGGTACAGAAGTGTCGAAGGTGAACGTGGTACAACCCATACTGAAACTTATTTACAAAGTCTTCAAACCAAACAACAATTTGCAAAGCTAATTACCAGTTTAGTCATTAGAGAGTCGTTTGAAATGCTTTCTTGAATAGCGTCCTTTAGTAGTTGTGCTAGATTGTATTAACAAACAAGATTCGATGATCACCTTGTTGACATTGGGCCAGACTGGCAGTCTTCGACATGATCATTTCAGTCATACAACTTGACTAGGCCCTTACGTAACCTTGCCAACAAGAAAAAACAATGGCATGGCTTGTTTACATAGGGAGGAGGGGAAGAACACAAAACACACCTTAGCATCCGCCTTGGCTTTGGCCGCATCGACTTTGGTGCTCTCGTCTCTCTTCCCCTGCAAGGACAGAGTTAAAGTCAGCTGTGAATGTGTGTCATTTTGGATACATTTTTTATAGAAAATATGATTTATTCAATTTTGTTATTACAAAATTGTATTTAACGACCAGTTTTTGGACTAGAAAGAAATATTTATCAGGGAAAAACTCCACTCGAAGAAATATAGTCTGACATTCCATGAATTACATGTGCTTTCCCAGGGAGCTGCAAAGCTTGATGGTTTCTACCTGCCACACCCTAATGTGTTGAACTGTACGTTACCTCAGACAGCAATATCAGGGCTTTTCCGTATTCCCCCGATACCTCTGACTGGAGATCGTGCGACAAAGCCTTTCCCGTTTCTAGGAACAAAAAAGGTAAAGTAAATGGGCATTGCTTGATGCATAACACAATATTTTATCTGGCCATAGAGGAAGGAGTTGAGTTAGGTTGCGACGCTTACCGGCCAGATACGCAGCGCTAAAGGCAACTATCTGTTTGTTAGTTCTGGAGGCAAACATTTCCGTCAGGACACTTTCTGTGGTCCCAGCCCCCTGGACATGGAACAGAGGAAAGATAAGCATCAGTGACATCACGTGCGTTGCCATAAGAGATTTAACAAGTCTTCCAAACACATCATGTATGTGACTACAGTTTTCCAAAGATCTTGAACACATCATCTATGATGTTACAATCTTACAAACTCTCTTGAACACTGCATCTGTGAAGTAACACACAACTTTCCAAGACTCTAGACCACATAATATGTGATGTTACAATCTTCCAAAGCTCTTTAACAGATTGTCTGTGATGTAACTCAAGGTCAATCTTACACATTGTCGCTGGACGTGGTGTCCTTTAGCGACCCTTATCCAGATGTCTCAGTCAGATGTTGACTAACTGGCCAAACCGCTAACTGCAAACCTTCAGTTTCCTGTGGACTTTCTCAACCTCTGATGATTCACTGATTTTATACATGTTTTTGGCGGGGTATGAACTGTAACCACGCCTGCGTGGTGATTCATAGGGGCTGAATCCCTAAACATAACACCCCTGAAGAAAAGTATGTTATAAATGGGTAAGAAAAATCATATTGGGAACTTGGGGATATTTAGCATAAATATCCATGATATCGTGTTTGTATTTCATACCCATATATCCTTGAATTTGAAAAAACCTTTGGCGATAAATTGCCTTCTGATTATAGATGAATGAACCAGCATAATAAGAAAATATACCTCATTAACCCTGTGGGAAAAACAATTATCCCTCTGCATTCGACATATCCTATGGTAAAAGCAGTTGGCAACTCCACAGTGTAGTGTCTGGAAACCAACTCCATTTGTAGTGCCCCAGCCTTGCTTATGGGCAGGGCAGGAGAGCTATCCTGCAACCATGTTCAGTGGTATGTAACGGTCCTTTCTCTGAAGAAGTGTCTTCAAATGCACCAGAGCCTTGCCTTAATGGCGCTGATGATCTCCCGACAGTCGTAGACATCAGGAGGGGTTACCAGGGCAACCAGAACATCCTCAAAGTCTCCACCCGTGTCACTCTTCAGGTCGTCTATCAGGGCCTGAAAGAGGAGTTAAAGGAATTGTATTATTTGGAGAACAGAATTCTGAGTCCACTGCCATCCGAGCCTTATGGTGTTGTTGTGTTGGGCGGTTGATATTGAAGATGGAGGCCGAGTGTGTACCCTGCCCGTGGCCTTCTGATACGCATCACTGATGAGCAGCCGCTGGGCGTTGCTCCTCTGGGTCAGAACGTCGACCAGTTTCTTCTCAGTGGTGCCTGCAGACCAGAGAACCAGACACATCCAGGTTATATTCTTCGTTTCAGGCGGGTGCGAGAGTATGAGAGACGTATATATTAGGTGAAGTATTTGTGCATAAACTCACCCAAGCCCTCCATGGCTTTCCTCAACACTGATACGTCATCTGCCATTTTGAAATTTGCACTGGCCTTAACAGTTCCCCTCGCACTGGACTGGAGCACAAACAGAACGTGATCGTCATGTTAAGGAAGCTATTTCAGATTCTAAAACATCATTTATTTGTCCTGGTGAATAACAAGTTGATATTTTGATAACTACTAATTCTATTCATCAGATTTTAGCTCTGGTTAAAAGGGCTCACAAAGGTTGCAGTAATATCTGGGCCATCTACAGCCATCCTTTGGAGTCCAACATTTGAAATGCAAAGTGTGTGTGGTGTGTGATGTGTGGGGTCTGTGTGTGTGTTTACTTAGTGTTTTACAACTGCTCATGTAGTAAAAAGACGAGAACGACAGTCCTAAATGTTCACCACTTACAGCTACAGACAGCGAGGGCGTTGGAGAGTCCAACATCAGATCCAGATCATCCTGGGCAAGTCATAATAAGTAATGAATAATCGTGCAATCAATACCCATTGTCTTTACAATAATGTGAGGCCTCTCTATCACACACACACACACACACACACACACACACGCGCACACACACACACACACACACACACACACACACACACACACACACACACACACACACACACACACACACACACACACACACACACACACACACACACACACGTAATGTGCTGTTTGTCTAAATGAGAATACTCACCCACACAGACATTTTCCTTCGGTTTGAGGTTAGGTCAGAAACTGGGTATAACATCATAACATGTATTTGTTAACAGGATGTAGGCCTATTTAGATCGAGTTCCAGAATTACCCCATACTGCTATATCTGTTCAAATGATGTGACGTAAATAAATTCACTGTTTATTCATTTAAACAAACAACTTTGACGCCAATGGGATTAGCCTACAGCCAAGCATGTTAAACAGTAAATCACTAAATCTGTAACGAGCATCCATATAATAATAATAGGGTAACGTAGTACTAAACAGATGTGCGTCATATTCGGAAAGTTCGATTATCAAATATCTTGTTAAAAAACACCACAAATATGAATTTGCTTACCTTGGAAAAGCAACGAGGACTCAGTCAGGAGGCTTTACAAAAGATTACTTTGGCAGCTTGCCGCACCTTTCAGTAAAGTTACTGATAAGGCACGCCCATGGGCTGGGATCCCACCTCGCTTGAGATGCTCCAAGTGAGCGTTATGGGAGGGACTGTCAGGTACATGGGGCTTAACGGGGAGAGGTGAAAGCGGGGGAGGGACTTTCGACAGAGAGATATCCGTTCCTATACATATTTCAGGTATTGCTCCGTGAACATGCCCATAAAAAAAATCAGAATAATTCTTCTCGTAGTTGCTGTTGTTTTTCTGCCTATTTTGTTCTTCGTCTCACCCCTTGAACTGTGAACTGCCGTACATAGTTCGTAGGAAGCAGGGATCGGAAGCGACAGCCCAGAAATTGCGCAGTGGTAGACCGGGATAACGCTACATCCCAGATCCTCCTTCAGCCCTGGCTGGAATAGGGAAGAGAACATGGAAGTGAACTGGGAAGAGGAACAGATGCGTGTCCATGTAGGCGTACTCTGAAGGTTATAGACCCGTAGTATTTTGGGGTTTATTAATCAAAGCTTCTTGGATTAAATTGCGTCAATTCATGTCAGTTTTACAAGTAATCTTTCAGGTTTCGAACAATTATATCCAATTATATCGGATGACAATGGATTACATCATGGGCGGGTAGTCAAAATGTAGTCGAAATTAGGCAATACAGAATACTGACGCCTTCAAACAAGTGGACGCATGATTCCCCACGGCTGCCTACCTATGTGCATCTACTTGGAGGCAATGTCATCTTTGAGGGAAGGGGACAAGAACCCGAAAGAGCGACAGCAGCGCTAGTGTTAGTAATAATAAGTAGACATATCATGTGACTGTAACCTAATATTTAGATTTATAAGATGGTAACATCAGCATTGTAATGAATACCAACTTTGTTTGTAAGACTTGAGGTATAGAATATAGTTAGTATACAGTCAAAACTGGTGTAACCAAAGCATAGGAATATAAAAACGGGTTGATTTGTACAGTGTAAACTAGAGATTCGTTTTTGTATAATTATGATAAAGTCAACCTGACTTTATTGAAATGGCAATCTGCATCCTCACCGCTAGAGGCTCCTATATCTACACACTTAATGTAGGTACACTTAATGTAACACCCATGGACCTTTTATAACGGATACATCGCTCTTATAATACTAACTTAATGCAGGCCCTTTAAAGTCAAGCCATGTAGGCATATTTAACACACATGCAACGGTACAGTTACAACTGCTGCTCCTCTGCAACCATCCCTTGGACAACAAACAGAAATCTGTATTAATTTATGATCATAACTCAATCAATATAAATCAACTTTCATAAAAGAATAACAAAGATTTTATTGCATTGCATGTCAATGTCAATTCTAACTTCTCCTTTCAACTCGAATCAAAATGTGCGTAAAGACCATTAAAAGTAATTCTGATATCTTCGTTAAATATATTGACGATAGAGAGAAGTCTGGTCTGCTAGTTCCTGAAATAACTTTTGTCAACGCTTAGGCATAACGACCAATCATAGCAGATAATTCCTCATTATATGTTTATTCTAATAATAGAGAGAGGATCCTTAATTGTCACGTTATACCGGTCTGCTGCAACGTTATATCCGGACTCGTACTTCCCACAAGCGCCCCGCCCTCTCTCTCGCCATAAACGCGAGATGAGAACGAAGCTACTATCCACCTATCACAACGCTTATCACAATCGATGACGTCTGACTGTGTTTTTCGGAGACTCCCAGGAAGTGGGTCAAGGCTAATCGTTGGCGAGAGAAGGAGCCTGACAGTTCTGTGACAGCGCGACACACGACAGCCAGCCAGAGATCCCGGGCTCCAGCTACGTGTCAGCGAAGGTCTGGGTCATGTATCTCCCAGGCGGCTGTAACGGAGAGGATTCGGGCTTTACGACCCGTTCCATTGGGTCAGATAGCGACCGGAGTCCACCGAAGCTAGCCTTGATGTTACACTACGGACCCACTCTGTCTCTTTGTTGATTGGCTAGCGTTAGCCCCCCGGCTCACGTATTGTTTAAGCCGCTGGTTTGGTACAGGCATGTTATGTTCCCAGTATCGGTAACACAAGTAACGGTAGTCAATTATAGAAGCCAGCTGTTTTTCCCTTGGCTTTGTGACTTTTACTAACGTTGACACTTGGCAGGTCATGCTCTACAGGGCACCTCACTAGCGAATGGATTAAATTGTATACCTTTGGAGTATCGGCATTATGAGGTTAAGTACAGTTGAATGCGTCTACAGGGTGAACACATGACCCCACCGCCTGGAAGTTAACCTATAGAAGTAAGCAAGCTTACACCCATCACACCATTCGTACCTCAGAGCATGATGTCCATTCTGGAGGGGGTGCATTCTGCTCGATTGTAGTGTTTGTGTGGACGCTTGGCTAGAATAGGGTGGGTGTCCGTTGACACTAAACAGCCTGACCATAAATGAAGCAAGTAGGTAATTGCTGGACGGCAGCGGGTCGAGGCTACCCTCTGGTCCCCGGAACGATGCTCAAGACTCTGCTTCTCACACTTCTTTGTGGATGGGCGAGTTGTCACGAGAGCCAACACATGACACCAGAGGAGAAGTCTGTTATCAGGTAGATGACATGAGTGTTAGGCTTTCTACCATATATGTTATCAAGCCACACATTGTCAACTTATATTGTTCCCTCTCTTATTATTTGAACATTTGTTTTTTACTTGTGTTCTTCCAGGGATCAGGTTGTTGAGATGTTTGACCATGCTTACGGAAGCTACATGGTAAGGAAGTTTAACTTTGAATGAATTTAATATGTTTTGGATGGGCCATGTGCATGTTGAATCATACATTTGAACACATTTGTAGTAGCTAATGGGTGTTGCTAGCCAGCAAGACTAGTTTTGGCTGTCATGACATAAGAAGTCAGACCTTACCTGATGGTTGTTCCTGGTCCCAGCAGTGAGTTACTTAAAAAATGGGAGAGCAGAAGAACAGCCAAATATTCTTTCACATCTGCTCCCATTTGTAGAATGATTAATGTTGGCTTGTGCCTGCAGTTGTCAATTGAGTAATAATAATTAAGAATATATATTTCCCTGTTAACTAGCTAAGGTCCACTGGTTTAAAGTCAAATTCGGGCCTCTGTCCTCAACTTTTTATATTATTATTCAGTAACACCAATGAAATCATCAGTTATTACAAGACATGTTTTGATAAGACCCATTGCCGTGTTTGATAGTCTCGATTGGGTCCATTGAGTGGATTTAATGACCACGGATGTTGTTTTATTTTGTCATAAAATAGAGCTTGGCTTTAAAGCCAATGGAAACGGTAACATTTTAATAATTTAGTTAATCGTTTTTACGTGTCCCCCTGACATTACAAACACAGACACAATCACCTTTTTAACGATCCTCTTTCTGAATACAGAAGCAAAAACTTTTTGCAGCGGATGTTAAGGCTTGGTCCATTCACATCAAATGAGGAACACGGCTGAATCATTGTCTCTCTGTGCTGCTCCAGAAATACGCCTACCCAGCTGATGAGCTGATGCCCTTGAGTTGTCGTGGAAGAGTCCGCGGTCTGGAACCCAACCGAGGAGACATAGACGACTCCCTGGGGAAGTAAGTTCAGGCTGTTAGTCGTGTTACTGTGACCGGCTTAGACACCACAGCTAAAGGGACAGCTACAGTTTAACAAGGTCTACATTGTTTCCAAGGGAAATTGATAGTCGCTTTTAATTACGATTTATCTTCTTCTGATGTTTTTCCTTGGTCGGTAGTCTCTACTAATTTTTCCTTTCGTATTGTAGGTTCTCTCTGACGCTGATCGACACCCTCGATACCTTGGTGGTGAGTTAGTTATCTACTTTACTTTTTTAAGAGGTAGTATCTGTACGCTGGCGTCTTGTGAAGTGTGTACTCTGAATCAATACGGAGGTGCGAGACAGCAGAATCATTTGACTACCGGTCAGATGGTTTTATATTAGGCTTGCATGCCTTAATCAAATGCAAACCTAAAGTGTGTGTGACGTGTGTGTGTGTGTGTGTGTGTGTGTGTGTGTGTGTGTGTGTTCACAGGTATTGAACAAGCTTGATGAATTCGAAGAGGGGGTGAGAAAGACTTTGAAGGACGTGCGGCTGGACAATGATGTTGTGGTCTCTGTGTTTGAGACCAACATCAGAGTGCTGGGGTATGTAATATCCGACGAAAACACTTGAATGTGTCTAAAAATCCCCAATGTTTATTCCATTGCTATCTCTAATCAAATAAGCATGTTGACTTTGACTTGCAATAAAAAAAGATGCAAATAACATATTTATATAACTATAAAGCTATACCAATATAAGCAGAACCAGAAGATCAGGCTACAGACTAGCACTAAATTGTCAATAGTTAACTAGGAGGTGGATCACGATGTCCGCGGCTACAGTCGGTGAGGAAGTTCCTTCACACTTACTAAGTTGTAAAAGAACAACCATGTCCACAGCCTCCCTGTAGGCATCCTTGAGCAAAACGCCTAAGACCCTACCCTCACTAGTCTGTGATCGGAGCCCGCTGCACGACGCACGCCGTGGATCGAAAGCGTCTACTAAACTGAATTGCATGGTGTGTGTCCTCCTGGGTGCCGGTTCCAGGGGGCTCCTGGGGGCCCACGTGATGGCCGACATGCTGCGGCAGCGGGGCGACAGGATGCAGTGGTACCAGGACGAGCTGCTCCACATGGCAAAGGAGCTGGGCCACAGGCTGCTGCCTGCCTTCAACACCACCAGTGGCCTTCCCTACCCCCGGGTAACACACCGTCACTCACGGTCGGAGGAGGGGCTTTCTCGCATTGTATTGCGTAGGCAAAGGTTGCCGCCGATTTTCAAATATACTTAATTGCCCCCTTCAGTCCTGAGCTCGAAGGCCACGGCCGAGTTGGGACGGATGCAATACATTGGTGTCGGAGTGTTTTTATGGGTGCTTTGTCCTCAATATGAATATGACAATATGATTATTCTGTTTCTTTATTTCGTTGTCGCACTACAAATTTACTTTTGGACTTAAGACGCCAGATTTGTCAACATTTAATCAAATAGAATAAAACAAAAGTCCTGGAATAATAAATGATTCTAGATTTGGCTAAAAGAGCAACGCGGCACACAACCACAAGTGTGAGTGGGCTGCAATCTAAAAGTCTAAATCCATCAGCAACAATGAGCACATTTTGGGGTTGTTCATCTGATGGAGAACTACAGTTTTGTTATCGCATTGTGAGCAGGCACAATCCATTCCCTCGTTCGAAAAGTAATTCGAATCCAAAGTCAAACGGCCATAGCATAACTAATCTTTACGTAAACCATCTTGTGTGTCATAACACTAAACTCTCGGCGTCCAGGTGAACCTTAAGCACGGCGTGGTCAGCCCTCTGTCCCGCACCGGGACCGAGTCGGACACCTGCACCGCCTGCGCCGGCACCATGATCCTGGAGTTCGCCGCCCTCAGCAGGCTCTCCGGGGAAACAGTGTTTGAGGTTTGTGGTCGCCTCGGCGACGCAGTCCCCGCCCATGTGGCCAAAGTATAAAGAACGGGGCTTTGACGGCCAGGGATTATCGTGGGCTTACCCCAACGCCGAGGTGGGCGGTGACACTCGTAGTTAACATTAAGCACCTGTGTGGGAGGAAGACGGGAAGAATGGGTCGCTGTATCTCATTGGTCGCTTCTGATGTCTGTTATTATTTTGATTATACTTCTGCTCATCCCGATGAAGCATGTGTTCCAATGAAGCAACACATGCTTTTTGACGTAATGCGGATCACAATGACAACATCAGTTGGTGGTTGGCGTCATCTTCCACCCGTGCGTTACCGTCTCTCACAGGAACACGCGAGGAAGGCTCTGGACGTCCTTTGGGAGAAGAGGCAGAGGGGCAGTGACCTGGTCGGGACCGTCATCAACATACACAGCGGAGACTGGGTCCGCAGAGGTGAGGCTCACAGAACACATGTGAACATGTGCTCGACTTGGTAGCAAATGTTATTCAGATGTAACTAATGATCACTTTCTCGCCCTTTGTGTTTGCAGACAGTGGAGTTGGTGCTGGCATCGACTCCTACTACGAGTACCTGATGAAGGCCTACATCCTGCTGGGAGACAGTGTGTTCCTGGAAAGATTCAATATTGTAAGTCCATGTTTTACTGTTAAATATGGCTCTCTTTCTACTGTCTCTTGGCCTGTTATGGTTTGATAAAGCGATGAATAACGTCCCACAGTGGTTTTGCTATATTTTGGCAGGGGTTAGGGAAGTCTGGTGGAAAAGCCAACCTAAAACTTGATTTACATATCTGGATTTACAGCCCTTGTTTTATAGCCCTGGTCTAATAGTCCTGACTGGTTTTGAATAAAAAGTTTGCAGAGGGGCCTGCACTTATACTTCTACGTCACATTCACATGTACACCAGTATTGCGTTTCCTGGCCCTAAATGTATGTTGACCCACGAGCCAGTTCATATTTGTAAGACCGAGTCTGCTCCATTTAAATTGCTGTGTACTCGACACAGATCTTCTTGGAGCTTGCCATAAATGCTGAACGCAGAAGTGTAATTCGGTCGTAACCCCTACCTTCTCCCCAATGTCTTTAATAAGAGGTTGTTTTTCTTAAGCTATTGCTCTCCTTCGCTCCTTCGCTGCAGCATTACAGCGCCATCATGAAGTACATCAGCCAGCCCCCCCTGCTGCTCAACGTGCACATGCACAACCCCACCGTGAGCGTGCGTAGCTGGATGGACTCCCTCCTGGCCTTCTTCCCCGGCCTGCAGGTCAGTGCCCGCGGCCTCTCTTATCTGTTGGGTTGCTCCCATCAGCGGTGCAGCGCCACAGCTGGATTACTAGCGCGACTGCAATCACTGCCTTCTGCCATCTTATGGTTACAGAGATGAATGCCCTCCACCCCACAGGTTCTACGAGGAGATCTGAAGCCCGCCATCGAAACACATGAGATGCTCTACCAGGTCACCAAACAGCACAAGTTCCTACCAGAGGTATGGGGTATCCTCGAGCTGATCCTCTAGCCCAGGGGTCGGCAACCCTAGACACGCGTGCCACCACTGGCACGGGCAGCATTATCATTGGCACACTTGAAAAATTAAAAAAACATTTTTTATTTTAATTTTATAATTATTATTAAAAAGTGTCACAGAACAATACGGCAGCATAATCATTACTACCAATTCTTTTTTGCACTTTATTCTGTTTTGGGCATTTCTTCCCAGTGCAAATATGATTTAATTAGTTACAGAAAGCAGTGTTCTGAATTGGGATCAATTAATAGTTTTTAAACCTATGTTGTGATTAATAGAGAAGAAAATATTTAAAATATTTTCGGAAGTGGCCTGTATGCATCGCCTTCACATGGTTTTGCAAAGCTGTACATGTCATAAAGATATTGATGTGGATGGTTCCAACATTCTCATCTACTCTTGTTTTTTACATTTCTCACAGTGCAAATATGTTTTTGAATAGGTTTCTGAAAATGGTGTTATATATAATTATAATTTGTAAGCCCATGTTGCAAATATAACAACCAAAAAAACATTTAAATTGTTGATGCATGATTGTGGGCTATATGGAAATAGTACAATTCCAGGTCTTCTGGAAATGTTTTTGGTTGCTGTGTCATAATTCAGCTTAATTTTTTATATATTTTGTTGCTTAAGGCACACTCATTAACGAGGAAATGTCAAACTGGCACTGCATGTTGAAAAGGTTGCTGACCCCTTGCTCTAGCCTCTCCTAAAGCCTCTTCTCAACACTTGCAAACAAAGAATGGATAACAACTGGCAATTATATAATGGAGCTTAGACTGAACAGCTTTAACAAATTTTGCCATTTTGATGCAGGCTTTTACCACAGAGTTCAGAGTTCACTGGGGCCAACATCCACTGAGGCCAGAGTTTGCAGAGAGCACCTACTACCTCTATAAGGTAAGCGCATATTCATCATATTGGTTACACGGGTATATATGAATAAGACCTTGATAACAGTCTCTGTAAAAGCGTGACATACATCAGATTACTATAGGAACCAGCTGTTCATAACTAGTCTATGAGGGCGCTACCTCCCAGAACCTCTGAGGGGCTGTGTTCGGTTTGATGAGGCTGCATGTTGCCCTCCACAGGCCACAGGGGACCCCTACTACCTCAGAGTGGGCCAGTCCATCGTGGAGAAGCTCAACGCCTATGCCAGGGTGCCTTGCGGCTTCGCTGCCGTGCAGGACGTCCGCACCGGGACCCACGAAGACCGGTAATGACTGGCTCATGACTCATTTCTTGGATGCTATGGCTTGACGGATCCAAAACGACTCAGAGTTAAACGGCTACTTTAGTATTACTGGGATGCATGCTAACGCGTGGCTCGCCCGCAGCATGGACTCCTTCTTCCTGGCCGAGATGTTCAAGTACCTGTACCTGCTGTTCTCGGAGAAGAGCCAGCTGCCCTTCGACATCGACGACTACATCTTCACCACCGAGGCCCACCTGCTGCCCGTCTCGCTGTCCACCACCGTGGCACCCTGCCGGGCCAACGCCACCGTGAGGACGCACGCATGCATGCATGCACACACACACACACACACACACACACACACACACACACACACACACACACACACACACACACACACACACACACACACACACACACACACACACACACACACACACACACACACACACACACAGAGGCGCACATGCTCACTCACTCTCTCTCACTCACTCACTCACTCACTCACTCACTCACTCAACGCTAGATTGAAATGTTTTGTGTATGGGGAGGTCTTTCTGCTTATTTTAATTTATAACAACATATTAAATGGATTAATATGTTTGGGGGTGAGTGCTTCTGCCTGAATGACTAACTCTTGAGATTTGCTTAGTTTAACCCCATTAAGCAATTCACCGCTCATGTACTCAACACATTAAGGGTCCCCAGTAGAACACAACAACTGACTAGGAAACACAACCGCCTGTGAGCTTGACTTCCCCAAGCACCTCTTCCCTTCTTCCTAAAAGTGTGTCTTGTCTGTTGCCGTAGGACGCGCCCCCGGTGGTCCACGAGGAGGACCCCTTCACCTACTCCTGCCCCAGCGTGCAGACCCTCTTCCCCAACAACCCGTCCTTCGCCAAGACCATCCGCGACGGCTACAAGTACCTCACCGGGGTCGGGCGCCCCTTCAACTCCATACCCGTCAGGTGTGTGTCTACCCAGGCACAGTGGCCAAGGGGTTCCGCTAGTCATGCGGGTGTGGGAGTTGTAGTTCTTTGTGGTGTTTATGTGTTAGTTGTGGTCACAGGGGCGGTTGAATGGTTACAGCTGGTCGTGTGTACGTGTGTGTGTGTGTGTGTGTGTGTGTGTGTGTGTGTGTGTGGGGGAGTTGTCGTTCTTTGCAGGGTTAACGTGTGTATTGTTGTCACAGGGGCGGGCGGAGGGTTACAGCTTGTCGTGTGTGTGTGGGAGTTGTATTTCTTTGAGGTGTTAAGTTGTGTGTGTGCGTGTGGTTGCCACAGGGAGATTGAGCTGCCCCTCCACGATGACGGCATGGAGCCGGTTGAGTTCCTGAAGAGCATGGGCATCTCCCTGACCCCCATGAACGAGGCCGCCCTGGGGGAGGCCCGGGGCCTGAAGGTAGGCCTGGCTCGGACCTCTGTGGGGTTACACTGCAGACATGGTGAGGGATGGAGAGGAGAGGGCTCGCCAGTGTAATAATATCAGAGACCCCAGAAAACGGTAAACAAAGCCGATTCACACGTCTACTTCCTGTTCAAAGGAAGTGAAATGTTCCCCGTAAATCTGCAATGTAGGTGAATAAATTATATTGAAATGTAAAATTTTATAATATAGTGTCCCTGCTTTGTATCACCATACACGTTACATTGCATGTAATACAGGGAGCGACGCCGTTTGGAATTCCCAAATATATTGAAGTGCGTAGTTCCTCTGTTGAGTTGACGATGAAGTCGTCCTACCTCTGGCTGCAGGAGCACAAAGGGGTGTACCGGGTGAAGCTGGTGGCCCAGCTGAGCCAGGCTGTGGAGGAGGAGGAGGTGGTGCCCCACATCGTGCAGCTCATCTCCCCTCCCTTCCTCGGGAGGACGGTCCTGACCGCCGGGCCCGCCAAGTTTGGGATGGACCTCACCAAGCAAGAGCACGGCGTCAGTACATCGGATCAGACATTAAACGCAATTTGATCAAATTTGTCTTCCAGGCTTTTCACAGTAAAAGCCCAAAGCCGATTAGAGTTTGGAGGTGTTGATACAGTTTTATGAAATTGATTTAATACAAGCCTTTTGTTTTATATTGATTTAGTATATTTTATATGAGTATTTTATGTTTTTTTGCATTTGATCATCACTTTATCGTTCTTTGGATGCAACCTCTCTTCCACTCATCCTCCGGACATTCACTCGCTCACCAGGTGAAGGGCAGCATCATGAAGGCGTCGCCCTACACGGCGTGTGGACCAATAGAAAACGCCGACCAACTGAGGGGCCACATAGCACTGGCGCTACGCGGGGACTGCATGTTCGCCGGGAAGGCCCGCAGGCTACAGGAGGCTGGGGCCACGGGGGTCATCTTCATCGGTGAGTAGCACACCTTCATAGTCTTCTTCATAGCTGAGTAGCCTTAACTTTTCAGTTAAGTTTGTCGATCCAGAAATATGAAAACATTAAAAACACAATGTGGCTTAAAGCGACGTTCCACACAATAACAAGGGAGAAAACAGATTGCTGTGTTTAGGAACGGGAGAGATAAAGAGCTGTTGTAAGCTGAAGTGTGCATGGTGCAACTGTGAACTGTCCTTACGAGGCTTTTGTCGGGATAAAAAAACCCTAACCCGTCCCTTACCCAAAAGCGGTCAGCAAAATAAAGAATATGTTGACGTTTTTGCACTTGTAAATAGTTAATCACGTTTGTAGCCTACACTCAGACGTGAACCCATTCTTGCAAAAAAACATTCGGGAATATGCAAATTACTCCTTTTTCCAGTGAACCAAGACAGGCCGCGCCGTGAAGGACGGCGCGGGCTTTACACAGGAAACTTGAGATAAGACATTGTAATCGCCGGGCGTGCCAAGCCTCGACCGACCCGGCTTGGCAGTGTAGAAAGGCCTTATGCTGGAGAGAGGGCAGTAGTGCGCACCTAAAAAAAAGCAGCCAACCACTCTTAAAACACTTCACACAACACAATACAACACACACACACCACGGTGACTGACTGACTGCACACACACACACACACACACACACACACACACACACACACACACACACACACACACACACACACACACACACACACACACACACACACACACACACACACACACACACACACACACACACACCCCGAAGGGTGCTGATTGACTGCACGCACATATACACACACCATGGCGGGTGCTGACTGACTGCGCACACACACAAACCTCGGTTCCTAGCCTACTCAGCATTTAGAAGAGCTGTAGGCGAAGTAGCCAGAGACTCTACTTGCGTTAAACTGCAAAGTCTCAGAGCTTGGCGTCTTAAATCTTTTGTGAACGTTTGTCAACAGCTCCTGCCTTTCTCTACATGCAGTATCACAAAAAAATACGTAATGTCGGGTCGCCATGGTTGTTCTATATAGGCCTATAGAGGGGGCTTCCTTTTCATTTAATCTTACGCGTGACCGTGACGAGTGTGTCTCTAACCTTCCAGGAGTAGTAGCAGGATTTTATACAATTAAATAAAAAAATGGTTTTGAAAGAAAAAAGAGTTTGCTGTATCCGGCCCATTACATTTACATTTAAGCTAACAAATACGGATATTCGATATAAAAAAAAAGTTCATGTAACTTCAGAATAATCTGGAGGGCCAGATATTATGTCTGGCGGGCCAGTTATGGCCCGCGGGCCGCCAGTTGCCCACCCCTACCTTAGAGACTGAATCGCCTTGAAACGAACCCGAAATCAACATGTATACATAGCGTTCATTTTTGGTTCCAGCCACAGTTTCCATAACCTCACCCCTAAGTCTCACTAAGGCATCTTCCTTTATCTTCCCCGACGCAAAGCACAAACGTTATGCCGCGTTTCCACTGCAGGGTGCGGAACGGATCGGATCGCAAAGGGGCGGTAGGGAGGGGGCGGTATAGCCCAGCTCAGTTCCGAGGTCGCGTTTCCACCGCCGACAGTACCCTTTGTGGTAGGCCGGATGTCGATCGCCGCGGCAGCTACGTAAACATCGTAAACAATGTCTTCCTCCGCAAGAATGCAGACGAACGTCTCCACCTCCTTGTTCGCCCAAGCAAGCTTTTTACGCGACATGTTAATTGTAAAGAATAATACCTCGAGGCTACTGTTTGTTTGTTTTTATCCCCGCGTCACCCGGAAGTGACGATTCTGTCGACCAATCAACGGAGGGGGGGTGTAGCTAGAATTCCAGGGTACCCTTTCAGGCGTCTGGTCTCGTTTTGGGTACCGCAACGGAGGAGTACCTAAAATGGGGTCGGAACGGGTACGGCAAAGTCCGGGTCACGCCCACTTTTGGCGGTGGAAACGCGATCCGACCCGCACCTTTGCGATCCGATCCGTTCCACACCCTGCAGTGGAAATGCGCCATTAAACACCCGCCCCGCTCTCCTCCCCAGACCACCGGGACGGCAGCAACATCGAGGACTCCCCACTGTTCCAGATGGTGGGCGACGGGGACTCCACGGCCGACCTCACCCTGCCCCTGGTGTTCCTGTTCAGCCGCGAGGGGGCGCTGCTCACCACCGCCCTGGAGGAGCACCACAACGTGGACGTGCTGCTGCTGCCCAAGGAGCGGCAGCTGGGGCACGGTGAGGGCCGACCGCTCACCATGACTCCCAACCACGATGCAAAACCCCCACGGTTACGCTCACACGACGAGGAACCTCGTCGCTCTACGTTTACGTTCACACGACTTAAGCCAGAACTGCGTCGAGAGGAACCCTAGGAGGGTTCCTCTCGACGCAGTCCTGGCTTAAGTCGTGTGAACGTAAACGTAGCGGTCGGTCCCCCACGCCACCCTCCACCTCGCTGGCTCCCCTGGGCTCATCCGGACCCCAGGACGGAGGATGTGTAAACCGGTTGATTTGCACAGATGGCGGGAATTGTATCGGGCAGAGCAGGTGCTCAGGAGCCAGCACGTCAGAGCTCTTTAGTTAGTGCGAGTTAGTGCGACGTTGGTGTGACGTTGGTGTGACGTTGGTGTGACGTTGGTGTGACGTTGGTGTGACGATGGCTGGTTAAACCTTAGCCTCAGTCAGCCCCAGAGTCTAATCAGTCCGACTCGGGCCAGGTGAGGCTGCTTCCACCAGCCGTCTACCCCAAAACACACGCTCCACAGTGAACGCTGCTGTACATTGTTATCGGTGTCGTTGTTTGAGGTACTTGAGATGCAGGACACGGAGGTCATGGTAATATCCCCTCTGCTCCCCAGATAAGCCTGAGAAGCCCCTGGGGGTGAACATCAAGTTCCGGCTGGCGGGGGAAGGGGAGGCGGCGGAGGGCCCGACCCTGGAGTTCGTCCTGGAGAAGGGAGAGATGCTGCTGGAAGAGGAGGAGGAGGAGGAGGAGGAGGAGCAGGGGGAGGAAGAGCAGCCTCTGGAGGAGGAGGGGCAGCTGGTAGGGGACGCAGAGTCGCAAAGAAACTGTGAAAAGGCGTCGGGCGCCGACGATGAAGACACGGCGTTGTGCGACTCGCCGGCGGGTTCTGAACAGCCTTGACCCCCCCCCCCCCCTAGCTGGATATTCTGGGATGTCTTCTCCTCCTCGGACTGGCCGGGCCTGGGCCCCCTAACCCGACACCGGCCCCTCCCAGGTATCAGGACAGCATGGCCCTCCCTGCCATAGACGTAGCCATGCAATGGGGTGGGGGCAGGGGTCAGGGGGGGGGGAGTCAAACTAAAAACCAGTTGGTCTGCTAGTTAGTTGTCCGGTTGTACCCAGGCCCCTTAATTGCCTGTGAGTGGTGGATGCTTGACGGGGCGTAACTAGTTAATTCAATGTTATATGCATACAGCTGGTGGAAGAAATGGACGCGCTAGACCGTAAAGCCCTAAGATAGGCCATCAAACTTTCTATATGGTCCTGATGATGAGGATGATGATGATGAGGATGATAAGTACCTTACTCTAGAGAACATAATCACCACAAGTTGTATTTAGTTGTTGTTTTTTATGCAATGCAAGTGTATGGTTTAGATTGCACCTTTTGTGACTGTTGGAACTTTAATTATGATAGTCAGGAAGGAGCTGGCTGGGCCCCCCCCCATCCAGCGGTCAGCCATGATTGTGTGGAACAATCTCCTCTTCAGGAGCATTACTGTTTCATTTCTAGAGACGGCATATGTGGCCCGTTGTTAGAATCGGTCCAAACCTGCTCATTAATATGTCAATTATGAAGGGTAAAATGGGGCCAATTTGGAAACACTTGTATTAGTTTATTTTATACCGTCTGACAAACTTCAGGGAATTTCAAGAGTGTGTGTGTGTGTGTGTGTGTGTGTGTGTGTGTGTGTGTGTTTTTTGTGAATGATTACTGTAACCGCTAACCATGATCATGTCCAATGTTAAAAATGGGTTATAGTTAATGTCTCAGACTCATTTTTCTTCACCTTCACCGTCCGGACATTGTTTCACCCATGTTGAAACACAAACACATTCACAAAAACCTCCAAATGGAAATCCTTACAAAGGGCATTATTACGAAAACATCCATTCATTTCTATTTTCCCTAAATGCAAGAAACAAGGATTATACTGTTCATTTGACTGTCCTTTTCCTTTTCTCACTTCATCCCCAACACAGTTCACTGCATGTTCTTTGTGTGAGATGCTTTTGACTGGGTTAGGTGTTGTGTGACCATTATGCAGACAGTGTTTGGTGCCACAATGTGGCTTCTCTTCAGTGGACCTTTTCAAAGTGCTGCTGCTCATTTCAAGTCTTAGCATACTCTCAATTTAGGAGTCTTGTTCTATTGTGTACGCTTGCATTGCCAACTTGTATACCTCAAGACTGAGTCAGTGGTCCAGCACCATTACTGTTAACAAGATACACATTTTTTTTTTGCTTTTTTTTTTTTTTTTTTTTTTGTGTTGGTGAAGTGGAAAAGTGCCAAATGAATGCATGTTCTATTTCATTCTCATATCATTCTCCTGAAATCTGACTTATTTATTTTCTGATGTACCACTGATTAAGCCTTGTCAATAAATTTCAAATAACAATCAAAAAATAATTTGATCTTGAAATATTTAATCTCAACGACATAGTACATGTATTGCTTTTCCTACCGTAAAGTTTTTTACAGTGATAACGATTTTTATGATCAAATGCTTTCAACTCTCCCCAATAGGAAATGAGCAATTTAACTTTGTCAAAGGTAACATTAAAACAGGATTTTTGTTAGATTCTGAAATGGAATTGAGGACAGTAAACTTGTAAAATGCAACTTTTAGATATGTATAATTGTTACCAAGCAACACATTTGATAAAGTATCAATATATAGAAAACTCGGCAAAAAAAAACCTCAGGTATTATTTGAGGAAGCGTCAATAGCGCACAAACCCCCATCACTTTCCTCAAAAAGGCAGAGTGAGCGCACCGTTTCAAAACCACCACTAGGGGGCACTAAAGTCTCAAGGTGGTTTGCTGGAGCACACCGGATGCAGTGTGATATTCAAACTTTTAACTCCATACATTGCCGTTATTCAAGTTTACAAGTTTAAACGACCTACAAGTAGCCTACACTTCTTAGAAAAATTAAAATTGTACCAAGAAATCATAACAACTTTTTCACAGATGCACACAAATAGACCATAGAGTAGCTGGGTAATACAAATTATTAAAAGTAACATTAGTTTAATTATGTTTAGAAATGACTCAAGCACCCGTTCAAGTTTTGTTGGCAACAATCTGAATAATATATACATTGTGTGCTTAGCATTTATGTATGGTGGCTTGTATGTTTTTTGCATGTACCAGACACATGAATTTTCATCATGCTAATATACTTGCCAAGGCATTTAATATGTTTATTAAGCTTTTGACCTTAGGTAGAACCAATTGCCCACAACCACAACCGCTGCATCCACTCCATGAACCCGCTTGACCGTTGCGTCACCCTCTGCTGACTGCGTCATGACGCCAAGAAGACGACGTGTCTCTCAGCCGCATGCAAGCTGCTTCCCGCCCCCTCTAGCACCTGGAATGAGATGCTCCAAAAAGGCGCTATTGGCGAGGGCGAGGGCGGCCAGATATTTTAATTGTCAACTTCAATTTTCTGGTTCTGGGGACTGTTTAACGGGCCTACACAATTCATTGAAGATAAGACCCCGGTTGCGGTAGACCGGTGTAACGCTACAAGGCAGAACCCTCTCACAGCTTACCTCAGCCGCACGGATGCTGCACCTCCCCTGTTTCCCCACTTGTTTCTTCTACAGCACAGTCGTCAACGTCAAATCCTCAGGTCCCGCCCCCTCACCTAGTCCGTCCTCCCTGTCAGAGGCTGGACGCCGCTATCTTTAGCACTAGTGCCGGGGATTAACGAGTATTTGCAGAGCGCGAGTCGACTGAGTCACATCCTTCTACCTGAGACGGGGCTGTAGCTGTATTTTCAGCGACCGCCGTGTTCGCCGGCGTCTTCGGATCTAAAGGATAGCAAAGGATGGGGGAATGACATATCACATGTCGTCTAATCTGGTTCTCCGTTGTTAAGAAGCTTCGAAGGATGCTGCTGTCCGGCAGCGCGTGGAGCGGGTACGGGGTTCTGCTGTGTATGTGCGCGTGCTGGCTCCTGTTCGGCGGTGTCTCCACGAGCGTTCCAGGTAAACAACACCTTTAACGACACACGACGACTGACTAATGCCACGGTTTCACCTCCCGTCTATCACATTACTTTATTTTTTGAATATTCCCAATAATGTTGTCTGGGTTCTTTCGGCCTGTACCTGTAAACATTGGGCTGTGTTGAACCCTTTTCACAACAAAATAAACTTAAGTCGCAGCTTATTATTGTCTTGATGTATCTCCATGTTAAATCAAGTGACTCTTTTCCTTATCTTATTGTGCTGCAGAATGAGGTTCTCAGTCATCTGGACGCCTTTGGGTTAAACGAGTCCTGCGGTCTGTGAAGTTACGCGAAACTAACAAGGAAAATATTGTGAATTACACAACCTTTCCTTCATGCCTTTCTTACCGTCTCTAGAGATTGTTTTAGTAAGAGCCACAGATGTAGCGTCTTCCGCATGAATGAGAGTGACAGGACCGCTGTGATTTTAAGTGTTCTTTTATAACCAAAGTTACAGTATACATACAGCATTGGCTGAATGCTGGCAAGAAGCATGGTGCCACTACAAATCTCTTAAACACTTAAACAGTAAGCCATTAATGCAAATCACACACACACACACACACACACACACACACACACACACACACACACACACACACACACACACACACACACACACACACACACACACACACACTGTGAATGAAGTGTGTATGTTGTTTCCACATCAGATAACACCTGTTCCATATGCCTGGCTGTAGGGGGGGGGATAGGTCCAGGGGTGGCTGGTGGAAAGGCACTGAGGTCATGTACATATGCACCAGAGTACCGAGCCAATGGCTCTACAGCTGGCGACATATGTGATAGGCCAGGTAGGCCTATAGGTGTGTGTGTGTGTGTGTGTGTGTGTGTGTGTGTGTGTGTGTGTGTGTGTGTGTGTGTGTGTGTGTGTGTGTGTGTGTGTGTGTGTGTGTGTGAGTGAATAATATAGGAGTAAGGTTGCTGTGATGGTCAAGGTAAGGTAAAAAGTATAGGGTTGTGCTTTGACGTTATGTTAGTAGGGAAAGGTAGGCTACATTTGTCAAAGTCACAGTATGTAACATTTAAACTAGCTTGCAGCTTAAAATACTTGGACACATCTGTAGTCAATGCTGATCGACGGTGATTTCAATGATGTTATCCATAAAATCACATCCTATAACTGATGTTTTTTACAAATAAAATATTCCGGCCACTGCCCACACATCTCTCTTCGTACTTTCAACAAAACAGAAACCAAAACCCCTCCACTTATGCCACCCAGCCAGCAGAGCTACGCTAGTTCACATCACGCATCCAGTAAGAGTGGACAGAACACTGTTACTGAGTTTTATGAATTCTGAAACTCTCCCCCCTACTAACTGGTAGGGCTCATTCTTACTCATTGACTTTAATGTTCGTTAAGGTTGTCATTTTCCACATGAAGGAAGTCTACACTTTCAATGCATTTTAAACCAAAGTTGAAACACAGTCATATATGCATTGCGTTCAATAGCTCTGTGTGTTTCACTATCCCAGCGAGGCCCGTGCGATGCCATCTATTATTAATACGTTGACTAACTGAAGTTGAAGCGAAAACGGCGTTTCAAAAGGCCTGGTGGTTTTAAATTGGAAAGTAATGTTGCCTATGTGGTTTTGGTGAAGGAAACGTATGTCATCCGTTGCCAATAAAACAGGGGGAACATAGAGGTGTTACCGGGTTACAGCACCGCAAGCTACTCCCTCAGAAGGCTCAACAGCCCTTCTTATTGATCTGCCCCCTGCATTTAGCATTGTGATGCTCTGGAGATCTCCCAGCCCATGTTGTTTCCATAGCAACTCTGAAATGTCTCACGATCACTTTCTTTCTCCATTTCTCTTCTTCCATTCTTTTAATTACCGGTTTTACCTTCAGGGGTGCAGGCTTGTGTGAATGTGAGCCACAAAGCCTCTTTCAACCCAGCGACCTATGGTACGGGCCGATGGACGCACACCACACGCAACTTAAAAGACGCAGAAAGATGTAGGAATATCACATCCTCACATTTCCATATCCATCCGTTAAAGCATTTTAGCATGAAAGACATGGCAGAATGTAAAAAAAAAAAGATATGCTCCAGTTTAGCCATTTGTTCTAAACAATCTTGGGGAAAAAAGTAATTTTATTCAGACTTTTTTTACTGATTTGTGCCGTTCTCAACCCACTCTGCTGCTCATGAACTTAAAACAATCTGTGTTGCAATGGGAAATAAATGCCAGAGCTAAATGGTAAAAGTGATGATGACCAAAGAGAAGCTGCAGATTCTGAGAGAGATAAAGCTGAGGGCCCACTGAGCCGCGAGAGCCGCACTTTGTGTAAAAGAATGAGAGGAATTGTCCCCCAAAAAAGAAATCCCAAGAAAAATCACATTTCAGATAGACTTCCTCCCTCTCTGTCTCAGTCCCACTTTCTCTCTCACTCTGTCCCACTTTCCCTCTCTCTGACCCTCACTGTCTCTGTCTCTCTGTCTCTCTGTCTCTCTGTCTCTGTCTCTCTCTCTGTCTCTGTCTCTGTCTCTGTCTCTGTCTCTGTCTCTGTCCCTGTCTCTCTCTCTGTCTTTCTCTCTGTCCCTCTCTCTCTCTCTGTCCCTCTCTCTCTCTCTATCCCTCCATCTGTCTCTCTCTCCCTCTGTCCCTCTATCTCTCTATCTCAGTCCCTCTCTCAGTGAGTCAGGGCCGGTTCCTCAACACAGTACAAAACCTTTTTGTTAATGTACGCGATTGCCATCAGCAGCAACGGCTTTACAGCCCAGAGGTATTCTGCAGCGTGACGGCTTTATAGAAAGGAGCGGTCGTTGCCTCATTTATACGCCAGAACGTTCTGAGTACGGTCAGCATGAGTAAATATGGCCAAGATGATGTGGCAGTGATGCCGGACCAGGTAGATAGGTCTGACAAAAGGAATACGTTTCCTTGTGGCATTTTTGTGTCTGCCTTTCAGAACAGGTTATGCAGGAGAATTCAGTAAGCCTAAACTGTTACCGTATTGCCTGTGCATCACCTGTCGTCACCCTTGTCATTGCTCTTGTAATTTGCTGTGGAAAAAATAACAATGCCATGTAGCTCTATGACTCTGTCATGCAATTATCACCTTCTTTCAAAAAAAAATATATTTTCAGACAGAATTCACCCCCGTCGTAATCCTTTAGTATTTAATAATTTAGAAAAAAACTGATTTCCACTTGCAGACATTTTATTTATAAGTGTTCATGTCTACTGATCCTGTGTGTGTCACTGATAGCGATCACAGACATTTTGTAGCATGCATTAGAAAACCCACTAGCAAGGCAAGATGGTCATTATTATGTGGTTGATGTTAAAATGACCTCCTAATCTACCACAGGGGATTCATACTTTATGCATATCGGTAGATGTAAGCTCATGGAAATAAGCTTATTTCAATAATATTTTAAAATTGTATAACTATTCTGTGTATGTGTGTTTGAATATTTGTTTGTTTGACTTGTTATTTGTGGCACAAAAAAAATTGAGATTGAGCCAATGATAATTTGCTATGTGCTACACACGGACGAGAATACAGGCAAACACTCCACCGGCCACGCAGGTGTAGTACTGCTCTTTCCCGTGAAGGGTCCTTTCTCATATCGCCACTTGATTTCGAGTGTTTGTCTTTCTTCCTGTGGGCAGTCTGAACGGCAGGAAGCTTCAACAATGGGGGAAAGTAACCCTGCTGGCCTGGCCATTTCCTACTATGTACCCATCTGACACACGCACGCACGCACACACACACACACACACACACACACACCTCTCCTGTGCTGCTCCTCTGATCATGATTAGAGTTAATTTTGTTGTGTTCTGCTCCATAAGGGACAAAAACGTGTGTGTGTGTGTGTGTGTGTGTGTGTGTGTGTGTGTGTGTGTGTGTGTGTGTGTGTGTGTGTGTGTGTGTGTGTGTGTGTGTGTGTGTGTGTGTGTGTGTGTGTGTGTGTGTGTGTGTGTGTGTGTGGTAATCTGCAGGCCACAGCAGCAGCAGATGGTTCTGAGTCATTTCTCACTTCAGTTCAAGGACTCGCTGGAGTCCCAGAGCTTTTACGCAATCTCTTTTCACACGTTGCTGACACCACAATACCTGCTCACCTATTATTGAACTCTCCAATGTCAGTTATCTGCGGTTTCAAAGGAGAGAAATTAGTATGCAAAGATACACTTTTAACAGAAAATATACTTTCTCAGCTGAGTCTTTTTATCATTTGTATATTGTATTTTTTAAATTTGAATCGACGATTAAGAAAATTGGATTTGCTTTCTCGTGGGAAGATGTAAACATAAAAATATACAGGAATTGAGCTCCATCAACCATGAACAATCAGCATTCCTTCAAACTCGTAAGCTGGTAAATTGGTTATTTACATCCTAATAAAGCCACTGTGTGGGTCTCGGTGAGTGTGTCACCTGCCGTCCTCCTCGTTCTGTGACCGGTGCCAGTGTGGTGTGGGCAGTGTGTTGAACCCAGGCCCAGTCCCGCGGTTCCCTGCCTGCACTGCTGTAGCACCTGCGGGGAGGCGGGGGAACCTGAAGGATCGTCGTGTCGCTTCGGCCGCCACGACGTGAGGATGGAATACGATGTGCAACGGTACAAAGTAAACTTGTGAGGGAGCTGGGGTTGCCAGATCACGATCGCACAAGATTCCACCACGCAAGGCTTCAAGTGGGGTGCTTGAGGCCGAAACCACAGTGTCTCCTACCAATCGGCATCAACGCGATAGATGGTGGTGATACATGGATGGTCCATCCAAGTATTTTTTGGAAGTGCCTGCCCCTATGCAAAAAAAATTCAAGGTCGACTTCCCAGATGGTTCTGTAATCCAACCATCTGGCAGGGCAGGTTATGTAAGAGTTACATCGATTCAATTTCTTCCTGTTCTTACTATTTCACGTCAAAACTAAAATCGACCAAATGGTTTTCCAATCGTTCCTATGCACGTTTCTGTGTTTTTGGTTTGTGCAATCATCGATATACTGCGACAAATATTGAATGACTTATTTACCAGCCCAGTATTTATTCAAAAGGTCAGTACACATTTAAGTCCGGAGCAGTCTTTCTCAGGTTATAGCTCATGAAAGGGTTGCAATAATGACAACTCTCTTGTGTGTAGACGATTTAGACCTCATTGTTGTGCTAAATAAACCTCCATAAATCAACAGAGCTTGTCCCGCCGGCGGGCGCGGAGCAAGACGGATTCAATAGGCCTCTGATTGCATTGTGTTTGCTGCATTCAGCGCTCTGGGTTGATATGTCATTATAGATCATCAGAGGCACTTGAATGTTGTTCAACTGTGCTGAACACTGCACATTGATTTGTGCTCCAGGTCCATTTTTCATTACAGCAATCTATTTTACACAAAAGATGCAGAAGAAATCGATTTCAAAGCGGGAAAACATCCCTAGTAGGCTTGCATTCAAAAGTCATTATCTTGACAAATTTTAAGTGTGGAAACATTAATGCTGTACGTTGCATTCAGTGTGTACACCATTATGTTCATCTCATCAATGTCTGCGTGCATCCAGCCCTGCAGTGGTCAAGTGCATTCGATTGTGAATACCAGGAATGCGCGTTGCCATAGACGTACATCACGCGACGCACCGTAAAACCTAACGGTTCGGTTTCAGATAAAAAATGTCGGTGTGTGTGACAGCTGATTGAGTGTGTAGTGAGTGTGGTTGCCGTGTGCTTTTTGAAGGACACCTAATGCTGAACCTTCTCTATGATTATTGACATAATGCTGCCCTTAGAGGCCTTTCTTCTACCATATTCATCAGTGCTGCCATGGCCTGATGAGCCCGAGGGAAGAACCGATATTTAACTGTGTTTGAGAAACGGCCTTGTCCAATCATACAAGGTCAGGTGGTTCAAAGCTTGTTCGGCTTATTTTGTTATGATTTTCAAAAATCTTTTCACGGAGGGAGTTTCCCATTTTTCTTTGTACAACGTGTAACGTGACGGAAATATCTGAACTAGTGTGGTGTTATGATAAGAGCCTCAAGCGACGCAGCAAAACATTTAACATGACGGAAGCATGTGAACCGGTGTGATGTCATGATAGGAGGCTCGTGTTGAGCGAGGCAGAGAAGTGAGTGGGTCGGGAGCCTGGTTGCTGGCTTGTTGAACAGTGAGACTAAATTGGTCCTTGGCGGTAGATGGAGACGTGCGCTGAGATGAATAGTGAGAGCATTTGAGGCAAACCACCTTGGGAAGCATTCTTTATCCTTGATGATGGTGGCGCAGTGGGATTACGTGATATGGCCTTCTTTGATGAAGCTAAGATAGAAATTATTATGTAAGGATGAAATTAAGATATAACTTGCTGAGCCAGTTATTAGCTTTTTGTAATTAAGGAGGAGATGTGGCCCAAAAAAGAGAATCTCAATATGAGCTTTGCCGTATTGGAGGCAAGAATCCGGAATGTTTTAGATGCCTTAAACCTACCTCCTACTGTATTATTCAGACTGTTAATCCAGTGGACTTGGAGAGAGACATCTTTTTGGGCATCAAGAGGCTCCTAATACATTCAAGGCACAGTTACTGACACGTGCACACAGATTTCCCATGCCGGATGAATTATTCACCAGCGGCTCATCCCTGTGGTTATGGTATATTCAGAGAGCGATATGCCTTGGGGTGAGAAGCCACTTCCATGATAACATGAGGATGGAACATGTGAAAGGGGAAGACCCAAGGGATAAGGACAGACCCCATAGTCCGTGAGGGTTGAAAATTGCAGCCAACGCCATGAACTGATAGAGAAATAATAATCTATTGCATTTGTACAGCGCTTTAAAAGGAAGTGTGTGTGTGTGTGTGTGTGTGTGTGTGTGTGTGTGTGTGTGTGTGTGTGTGTGTGTGTGTGTGTGTGTGTGTGTGTGTGTGTGTGTGTGCGTGCGCAGGAGAGAGCAACAGCCTTTAATTATCAGACGGCCGTGCATGTGTGTCAGGCGCTCGTGTCGCTACGTCAACGGGGCGAAGAGGCAGAGCAGGTGAGACGCTGTAACTTACAATACTGCTGTTGCTAAGCGACGGCTGATTATTAGGGACCAATGAGAACAAGCGAGTAGGAAACCTTGTGACCCGTGAATCTTGCACCACAGTTGACTTTTGTACGTGTGATTGTCTGAAAGCAGTGCTGCTGTTGCTGCTGCTGCTAGGGCCTTCACCAAACACAATGGCAGACATTTTGCTTTCAGCGTCTTATTGTTCTGGCTTGTGTCAGAAAAACAGAATATGCAACAGATCACAGCATCGCACTAACACTACACCGAGGTCGAACCCACAGGCTCGTCATGTGTCAACCGTCACTCTCATCTACACTGCTTGTTTTCGCACTTTGCCAAATGCAGCAGGTCTTGGTTTACCTGTGTTTCCTTGCTTCCTGTTCTGTTATTTTAAAGTCGCTGGCGCTGAGCTGCGGTGTTTTTGTGGGGCGGGGGGCCTCGCGTAAATGTCTATCATTTATCCCTTGACAAATCCCTCACCATTACCATAGATGCACTGATTCTCCTATTAGTATAACTTTCAGTGTATAATTTAATTTAGAATTAACTGCGGACTGATTCGTTCTGACAAAATCTCACTTTCTTTGTCTCTTCTTCTTCCATCCTTCTGCTTTTTTATACCTCTCTCTCTCCGTCTTTATCTCAGCACATCTCTTTGTTCACTGACTCCCTCGCTCAGTGGCTTGGCACGGTCTGCAGAGTAGTTACTGAGTTTCCCATCGACATCTCTCCATCGCTCTCACCTAATGAAGGGAAGTTATTCTGTGCAGGCAGCCCTGGAGAACATAAGGCCACTAAAGGGTGTTGCTCGTGTTTTGGTTAAACATTATATTAGGTTTTTTCCTTTTTCCTGATTTGATTGCGAACTTGTCAACCATATGCAATTTCAGCTTTTTGAATGTTGACAGTTGGACTTGGACACATGTTTCTTCTCTCATGTATAATATATGAGACTTGTTTTTATATGGCTTTTCCTATTGGTGTAATATTTATGTTATCTGTTTTTAATCTAAAGGAGTTTTAACATCAATTGCTGCATTATGATAATAGAAAACCAAAGCGAATGACCTTGTAAATCACCCAAAAAACGTGTCGTTGATGTCTTAGCTCTGCACACTTTCATTTATGTGTGTGTGTGTGTGTGTGTGTGTGTGTGTGTGTGTGTGTGTGTGTGTGTGTGTGTGTGTGTGTGTGTGTGTGTGTGTGTGTGTGTGTGTGTGTGTGTGTGTGTGTGTGTGTGTGTGTGTGTGTGTGTGTGTGTGTGCGCTCCCCGTTGACTAACAACAACCTGACCTTCTGTAATGAGCACCGCTGTTATTCTAGCCCATAGCTATAGCATGCTGCTAGCTCAGAATAGCATGCTGGGCTATGCTGCTTATCTGACCTGACAGTGGCACAGCGGTTATCTCCCCAGCACTACTTATTAACACACCTGTTGCACTGCAGTGACCCACTTTTCTGTGTGTGTGTGTGTGTGTGTGTGTGTGTGTGTGTGTGTGTGTGTGTGTGTGTGTGTGTGTGTGTGTGTGTGTGTGTGTGTGTGTGTGTGTGTGTGTGTGTGTGTGTGTGTGTGTGTGTGTGTGTGTGTGTGTGTGGGGGGTAGTGTTGCACATATCTGGTTCGGCAGAGTTACAGATAAGATGGGGAATAAATCTGGAAAGCTGTGTTCCCTGCCATTGTGTTTGTTTTAACGCGACAGTTGGGGTTTAACTCTTCTGATATTTATAAAATTGTAAACATTTAATCAATCGTAAAATAGACCTTCGCTACACTTGACATTCAGGTGCTTGTAATTGCTTTAGTCTGATTCCCGTGTAGTCTCGTCGAGCTGGTTTTATAACAGGAAGCTAGCAGCCTGCTGACTGCTAGCACCAAACCCTTTTTTTCAACTTGAATGTGTATAACAGCCGTCAGACAAGGGTGAATTCAGGTCAATCTATTAAGACGTCAAACTTTGATGTGGCCCATTTTAGGCCAAGGTTAGTTATCATTTTTCCAACATAGCTGTGTAAGATGTGTTCTTTGTTCTCTATCTTGCGTCACTGGGTACAATATTGCACTGCTTTTTGTTGTATTTGGTCCAAAGTGTCCTGACAGTTATGACGTTTTTCAGAATTGATTTCATTGATGGATTTATTTTTCAGTTTATGCCTCGTCCCTAATGAAGCTCTTCCACTCCTCTTTCTCTCAATCGGTCTCAGTGAAAAGTCGATGCCATCATCTGGTGTGTGCCGAAAAGGGGCGGCACTTCTGCAAGGCTGGCTCCTCCCACTGCGGCTCCTGCCTGTCCCCATTGGTGGAGAACAAGGAGGGACTCTGTGTGGCCAAACCAAAGCACCACCGTCATGGTATGCATAAAGAGGTTAAGAAAGATTGAAAGTGTTATTCATAGTATTAACGTAAAGTGTTTACCTTAATACTGGTGTGTGTGTGTGTGTGTGTGTGTGTGTGTGTGTGTGTGTGTGTGTGTGTGTGTGTGTGTGTGTGTGTGTGTGTGTGTGTGTGTGTGTGTGTGTGTGTGAATGACCTTTAAGCTATGAGGAAGTAAACAATAACTATGTAAAGTATGTGAAAGCTGTCCCACCTCACCTCTGTCTCAGGTACACGAGTATTCATTTACGCTAAGTGCTAACTCTCATCGGCCACAGCGGCAATGTTCCACATTCACCACAGTGTCCACGTCACGCTCCTTTTCATTTATCATTTTCCGCTGTCATTTTATGGAGATCTTCTTTCATGAGACTTTCCATGTCCCGGCTGATTGGTTGTCATCTCCTGCCACTCTCCCAGCGCGTCATATGCTAGTAACGACCCCTGCTTCACATCTGTCCCTCATCCTGTCGTTCATGACACACTGTGTGTTTCACGCACACACACACCGCCGCAGACCTGCTCAGATTATGGTTTTAATCATCTAAATGTCACAGAATCTCTCTCTCTCTCTCTCTCTCTCTCTGTCGCTGTCCCTGTCTCTCCTCATCTCACTTTCTCCTTCCCATCAGATCCCTGTCCCAATCTACCTCTATTCACTCCAACAACAACATGTGTTTTTGACAGATTTACACTGTGTGTGTGTGTGTGTGTGTGTGTGTGTGTGTGTGTGTGTGTGTGTGTGTGTGTGTGTGTGTGTGTGTGTGTGTGTGTGTGTGTGTGTGTGTGTGTGTGTGTGTGTGCGCAGTTATTAAATCGCACACCACAACACAGTTTCATCAGTCTTAGTTAAGCCCCCTAAAGTGGTTATGTAAGCCAATGACATCGGCTTCTGTCTCTCGGTATCTCCCCACTCTTTTTATCTTTGTCTCTCGGCATCTCCACACTCTTTTTATCTCACTCACTCACTCACTCACTCACTCACTCACTCACTCACTCACTCACTCACTCACTCACTCACTCACTCACTCACTCACTCACTCACTCACTCACTCACCTCATTATATTTTTCTGTCTCCCTCTGCTGATATTTCTCTCTCACACTCATAATCTCTCTGTCTGTCCATCTGTCTGTCTCTGTCAGTCTGTCTCACTCACACACACTACCATTCACGTCTTTTCCTTTTTCGGATTATGAACACCCTCATTCGGTTAATTAATGTTTTGAATTTGCTGAGGCCAGTGACTATATGACATAATTACATAATTACACCTGCGTTGTGTTCTTTCGACACAGTTGTTTTCTCTGCATGGAACTGCCAAATATGCATATTTTTTCTTTCCAAAGACTGGAAGAATCTTAAGTGTTCAGGAGGTCAGAACCGGGAAAAGGAGAGGGACGGAGACACACACAGTTACTTTAATTGATCAAACGGGTTTGCGTTACATATAATTGATCGGATCACAGAAATGGACCTCAGAGCTTCTGTACCCCAGAACTGTATTTGGGAGTCTAGGGCTATTTCCAATATCAGCACCATATCATTGCATAACCAACATCCTATAGCTGCCCTGAAAACCAAGTTTTTCTCTTGTAAGCTGATCGCCATTTTTGCAATGATATGAGATCTGAAATGCAAATATAATTAGTAAAACAAGCAATGACCATACCTGCTGAACAAGTAAGACAGGGTGTGTGGGTGAATGTATTTCTGGGTGTGTGTCTTCCTGTGTGCGTGTCTGTGTGTGTGCGCGTGCGTGCATGTGTGTCCCTTGTGTTTACCATGGAGGTGTACACTCCCATTGGTAAACACCTTGATACCTGTGGCCGATGCTCTTCCTTGACTGTAAGTACGAGCCGGCCGTCGCCGTGGGCAGCCACTGTGATACTGTATGTACTGAGGGTGGGGAGATCCCTGCTCTCTGAGCGGCTGGATGCCATCTGCCCGGCAGCCTGTTCCCATCGCACCCGAACAAAACAGCCCCATCTGCGGGAAGGACTAAACTCAGTCCATGTAAACTCCTTATGTTTCCCCCCAGGAAGCGTAAAGCACTGTACGTCTGATCGGATCGGATTGTGCGCTCACGTTTGTCAACTATAATATCATTGTTGAATAGAGCCAATCTGTTATTGTCTAGCAGTATTAAGAAGGTTGCAGGAATTAGCCAACATTTGATGGACCTTTTGATTCTCAAGGTGTTCCTGGATCAGCTGGGCGAGGGTTGTATTTGTTTTAGGGGGTTTGTACTCATATGAGTGGTTTTCATGTTTAGTGATTCAAGTTAAGCCAGTGTAAGCTTATATGGCTCTAACGTACCGCCAATTGGAGCAGGAGAACTCAGTGTACTGGACAGTCTTAGTGGGGTTGGACCTACAAAAGGAGCAGGAGAACTCAGTGTACTGGACAGTCTTAGTGGGGTTGGACCTACAAATGGAGCAGGAGAACTCAGTGTAGTGGACAGTCTTAGTGGGGTTGGACCTACAAAAGGAGCAGGAGAACTCTGTGTACTGGACAGTCTTAGTGGGGTTGGACCTACAAAAGGAGCAGGAGAACTCTGTGTACTGGACAGTCTTAGTGGGGTTGGACCTACAAAAGGAGCAGGAGAACTCTGTGTACTGGACAGTCTTAGTGGGGTTGGACCTACAAAAGGAGCAGGAGAACTCTGTGTACTGGGCAGTCTTAGTGGGGTTGGACCTACAAATGGAGCAGGAGAACTCGGTGTACTGGGCAGTCTTAGTCAGGTGTGTCCCTTATTAAAAAGGAACAGAGCGATCCCTGGAAAGGCAACCACAGTGGTGGGCCTCGCCGCTCAGGGTCTGTTCTCTCTGAGGGGGTCGTGCTGGGACTTTAGGCCCAAGACTCCCTCCCTGGGGGGCCGGCTGCTGCTTGGTTTTAAAGAAGTGAGGACGGGGGGATTAGTCAATAACAACACCTGACGCTAACTCCCCTGTCGTCTAGTCGGGATATGGAGAGCCACACCCCCTTATATCCCTATAGACGGCGCTAACTAATCCCTATAGACACCGCACCACCACAATCATAAATGGATAATCAATGCACAGGAAATACTCTACGAATGTAACCCCCTTATGCTCAGAGCAGCTCCTCCTATCTGACCCACAGCAATGCACCAGGTCCCAGAGACCTGGTTTACCTTGACAACATCATAGATATTGGAGGACACAGTTGCGATATGATTGAATCCTTCTGAGGTATTAACTTAACAAAGAGACAAGGCCTCCCACTATTATAGTGGGATTTTACTGCTGCCTGCTTGGTCAGTTCGTCAGAGTGACCACCAGGCCTTTGCTTCCAGACTACTGATCAATGGTGAGCGCCAGGAGGCTTAAATCCTCCCAGAGACCCTGAGCCTTTTGGGATCCATCAAGGAGCTAACCGCTCCCTCTATGGCCAAAGGTGGACTCCACTAAGTCACTGCCCATCAGCCTCGATAATGTACTGACAGAATGGCTTTCCAGCGATAACAGCAGATGGTTATCATGGTTGCTTACATTGTACCCACATTGCTCATGGATACATATCTAGAACCTCCAGTAAAGAGTTACCAGCTCTAGGCTTTATAAAATCCAGTACAAACCGACCAAATGCCCTGGTTACGTCCACACAGATTTAACATACACTATACTATTCCCCGTGTTTATTTATTTTTTTATCCCAGTCATTGTTCAAAGTGTCCACAAGGGGGCAGCAGGGGCAACTGATTGTTTCCTTAAACTTCAGTGGTCGGAGGCCCTTTGTGGTCTGATCCTTATCAGCATTGAATATTATAATCTTACTGAAGTTGTTTTTTTCGAATTAAGAAGATCCTTATTATCACTTACGGGTAATTCTTAATTCAATCCTAGCTATAACAAGTAATCCTAGCTAAAACAATTCGTCCTAGCTAAAACAATAATAATGCAACTGTCAATCAGAGCTAAATACTGATGTGTTAAAGCATTAGCTTGCTAATGAAATATTTATGTTATCTGTTTTTAATCTAAAGGGGTTTTAACATCAATGCCGCATTATGATAATAGATAACCAAAGCGAATGACCTTGTAAATCACCCAAAAAACGTGTCCTTGATGTCTTAGCTCTGCACACTTTCATTTAATACAGTAGGAGTGTGTGTGTGTGTGTGTGTGTGTGTGTGTGTGTGTGTGTGTGTGTGTGTGTGTGTGTGTGTGTGTGTGTGTGTGTGTGTGTGTGTGTGTGTGTGTGTGTGTGTGTGTGTGTGTGTGCTCCCCGTTGAGCGCTGAGCTGTTTAGTGTTTGTTTGCGGTGTGTCCGACACCCCCGCCCCTGTCTAACCAACTCTCAGGGGTTACAGGTCATTATCAAGCGAGGGACAAAACTAGAGGTGTGTGTGCTTAGGCATGATGACAAAGCACGTGGTGCAATTGACACAAAGATAGATCTACCGCCGATAGTTCTCCTTCTACACCCGGTTGATGTCCTGTTCCCATAACCACAAGGGTTTAAGCAGTTTTAGATGCCTGCAAAGGGAGTTGCTTGGTTTTGTTTTGCCTTAAAATGTTCCATCTTTTTTTCCAAAGCAAACATAACAAGTAGTTCTGAAAATCTTACGTCATGATACCATGACAACCAACAATGAATATGAATAATGCAATATTCATTGTGAGCTTAGTGTCATATGTTAACCCTCACTGGTGCTCCCAGGTTAGTGACTAAAGGATCAGTTATGGTTCCACGTCGACGCAACACAATGACCATGTAGTCGCTTCGACGCAGTCGTGAACCTATTTTGGTTCTGCGTCGGGTATTAGTGAGCCCTCGCTGCTGCGTCACGTCGACGGAAGATTACAATTTTTGGGTGGCGCACGTCAGGCCCTTGCGGTGGACGCAAGAACGGGTCTGTATACCCTCTTGCGTTACGCGACGTGGAATCACAACTAAGCCAAACTTTTCCAGGAAAGTTTTTTGAAAGATTCTCAGAGGGCCTCAATGTGTTTACACACACAATCCAAAGGAACATGTCCCCTCTCCCTTCACCCCTCTTCAGGGGATCCATGAGACGCTCCAGGTCGTTCCTCTCTTCACAAACACTTGCGTGTTCTCGGCACGTTGCCTCCTGTAAAGGGCACATGGCGCGACCCGCCTCCACACACACCTGCCATGGAGCGTACTAAGTGGCCAGAGATGTAGGGGGGGGTGTTGTGAGAGAGGAAAAACAGCAACAGAGGGTGAAAGAGCTCCCGCATCAGATCACGCACGTCGGCTCAGCCAGGTGGCTGTCCTTCTGGGGAGGCCGGGGGTGGGGGGGGGGGGGGGGGGGGTCAGATCCATATTCATGAAGAGACTGCCTCATGGAACATAACTAAACTGAATATGTATAACTGAAGATGTGCATGGTCAAAGCTGGGGTAAACAGTTGACCTGAATGAGCTGCAGTTTGGGCTTCATCGTTCTGCTCATGATTTCTGTGATGTATTTTACAGTTATCATCACCATTTCTACGGTTTGGACCCAAGTCTTATGAATAACTTTTAGGATATATTGGGGATATATCAAGGCATGTTATGATATATAAAGGGGTGTTATGATGTATAGAGGCTATACTGAGGGATGTTATGATATATAGAGGGGTGTTATGATATACAGTATAGAGGATATGCTGAGGGGTGTAATGATATAAAGAGGATATACTGAGGGGTGTAATGATATAAAGAGGATACTGAGGGGTGTTATGATATATAGAGGGGTGTTATGATTTATTGAGGATATATTGAGGGGTATTATATAATGATCACCCCCATTAGTAGGAAGCTCTGGGAGTCTTTTTTTTTACATGAGCCCTTCACCCGTCACACTCCATGGGGGGGGAACGTGTGTGTGTGTGTGTGTGTGTGTGTGTGTGTGTGTGTGTGTGTGTGTGTGTGTGTGTGTGTGTGTGTGTGTGTGTGTGTGTGTGTGTGTGTGTGTGTGTGTGTGTGTGTGTGTGTGTGTGTGTGTGTTCTTGCCCCCCCCCCCCGTCCCCTGCGGTGCTTCCTCCCGCGGCCACACACACACTGTGAAAGGCCGGTCCCCTAGGAGACGCAGGCTCGTCTCTTTAGAATGCGGCTGACTGTCTGGACAGCAGCACTGTTAAACAACACTTTCCTATTGTCTGTCCTCCTCCTTCTACCGGGTCCCGAACAAACAGCACGTAGCGGCACACTCTCAGTCAGAAACGCAGCAGGGCTACGGGACCACCGGCAGACGCACGCAGGAGTGCGTTCAATCGCCTCCGTTGTAGGCTCAGGGTTTGAGTGCTCGGTTAAGGGACCGTGGCGACGTGTCATTTCAATTATGGCATTTCTTTTTTATTCATCTTTTTAAGGAGTAGAACATTGGGTTGAAGGCACCAGCAGTGAAACCGATGTTTGGCGAAGCACATTGTTATGTAATAATCGTAAAATGTATTGAAACTCAGAACTGAGCAGGAATCGGACAACAGCAACACGTTCGCTGAAGATTGCGTGACTGTTTAAACAGCCCCATGATCTCATGACATATGGGTATGTTGTTGAAGCGCCAAATCAAACATCTTCAGGGTGTTTTCTGCCGTGTATCGGCGTTGGAAGAGTGAACAACTGACAGGCGTAACCTTCAGGGATCTGGGGACCTCTAACCTCCAAGAGGCAAAAAGTCCTTTGGATAACCCTTTAAATCTCTGTGGAGTATATTGTACACAAATCACAAATAATTTACTAACAACAACAAAATCTGTTTTTGCTAGTTGTAGTATGCCATCACTGAGGCTCCAGCATTAGCCACTGCCCTGGTCTCCCTGATGTAGGGCTAGCAGTGCCAGATGGCTCCATGTTTATCTATACAGTAGCCGTCGGTGAACACTGACTGATAGATCTACCAATCAGGGCATTTGTTCTTCACTGAGACACTGACATGCCATCTGTTTTTTTACACAATTTTACATATATATATATATATATTGGTGAGTGATATTCTGGTAAAGCACTACGTCTATAACTCTTTTTTGTTTGTCTGTGTCTGTGTCTGTGTCTGTGTCTGTGTCTGTGTCTGTGTCTGTGTGTCCTCCAGGCACAGAGACGGTCCCTGAACTGGACCAGGAGATCGACTTCCTGCACTCTGTTATCGAGGAGAAGGAGGTGTCTGTTACCCAACCAAAACGACCCAAAGTGCAAGGTAAGAGCTTCTAGAGGCCGCTAGAACCACCAGCCTGACCTTCTGTAAAGTCCCTTGTTTTTCAGCTTTAGTCATCCTTTCTAGCATTTCAGCTCTTTTGTTTTGAAATAAGGAAGTCTGTTCGCTTTTGGCGAGAGCTTTGATGATTTTTTTCTATTGTATATCCATATATTGAAGTTACCAAACTAATAGGAATCTTTCTCTCAATTTCCTTCCTTCTTTCCTTCTTTCCTTCCTTCCTTCCTTCCTTCCTTCCTTCCTTCCTTCCTTCCTTCCTTCCTTCCTTCCTTCCTTCCTTCCTTCCTTCCTTCCTTCCTTCCTTCCCTTCTGCCTTCCTTCCTTTCTTCCCTCTGCTCTCCTTCTTTCCTTCTTTCCTTCTATCCCTTCTGCTTTACCGCTTTCTTTCTTCCCTTCCTACTCCCTCCCTCCCTCCCTCCCTCCCTCCCTCCCTCCCTCCCTCCCTCCCTCCGTCCGTCCCTCCCTCCCTCCCTCCCTCCAGTGAACACCTCTTCCCGCTCTGATACGAGGATCTTCTTTGACGCGGTCGTACCGGACCGACCGGCCGCAGCCTCGCCCAACACCACTGCCCCGACCGGTTCCCCCCCGCCTCGGGACCCCGAGGGCCCCACCACTCTGGCACCTCAACCAAGGGCCACGGCCCTGGACGGCCGGGCCGGCCCCAGGGTGGCCCCGGTCTCCGCCCCCCTCAACGACATCCTGGTCCTCGGTGAGTGTGTGTTTGTGTGTGTGTGTGTGTGTGTGGGGGGGGGGGGGGGGGGGAAGGGAGGGTATGTGTGTGTGTGAGGAATATTGACCTCCATAATTCCTTTGAAGTCAACGATACCACAAAATGGACGCCATGACTTGAGTCATAGTGAAAGGCTGAGCGAGAATTTTGATTCTGTGCCACAGTGCAGTAGGTTACAACATCTAGGATCTCTGGATGTTTCTCACAGCTTGGTTTGGTGGTTGTCTTTGTTTTCCAAAACGCGGCTATCGGTTTAGGTTGTCATGGCGTCGTTTCCGTCAAGCACCACGTCTTTCGTCATTCACGCGGTCTTCAGGTGTCACAGAGATTCCGAGGTTTCCTTTTGCTCATTAGGAGCGGTTTCATTACGGACCCCACGGGAGAGCACCCTGACGCCCTGTGACTGATGCGTCCCCCTTCACACATCTCATCATGTTTTATGTTACTTGTGCTTTCTTCCCCCCCCAGCTCTGATCAGCCTGTTCGTGGCGTTTGGCATCGTGTTTCTGATCGTCGCAGGGGTCTGTTTCTTCAGGTAAGCATTCATTTGTTCATTCATATGAGGGTCATGTCTAACGCAACTGTTAGTGTGTGGAATTAACGCTGCCAACAGTGCATGCACCCAGTGCAAGATAATGAGAGCAAGATTGAGAGAAACACAACTTGTAACTGCCTGTGAACTAAAGATGTACCAGAATGTAATACCTTGAATTTTAAATATGTAACATAAAGGCAGTTTTCTTTTATTATGGTATTGATCATTTATTTGTATCACAGGCATGTAGACTGTTCATATATTATGCTATTAATGCAATTATCTACGTCTTTGATGAACGTTAGCCTTTGGTGTCGCTGAAGAACCTGTTTCATGGTGCCCCCTACAGGTTGCGGAGGGGATCGCGCTTGGCCAAGAAAGCAGACTATCCTGGGTTCAAAGGACCAGGCACGGTTAATGGAACATCGGTAGGCCCCATGTTATTTAAATGATCCCTTATTTACCAATTCAGTATTGTAAGGTTTATTTGTCATTGCAGTTAGAGTAAACATTTAACTTGGTTGTTTATAGTTTAGGCTGCCAACGTCAAGCTTTATGGCAATATATACTTAGGACTATATTTCCATAAAGTTTAATGTCTGATACATTATTAACCATTGGATTTTAGATTATGAATAAATCTACGATCATAAAGAAATATTGATGTCCATGTCTTCAAAGCAAAGGGAATATAATTTTTTTTTTATTAAACATTTAATTTCTACCCTGTTCTATTCTGTCTCAATAGTCCTTTTTCCATCAAAAAGATAATGCGCTTTAAAATTATGCGCATCAAAAGTTAGTGCGACATATGGGATGGAAAAAGGGTTATATCGCTCTAACGCCGATTTTGTCGCACTAGGTTAATTCGCTCTGCAGAGGTGGTTTTGGGAAAGTTCTAGCGACATAAAAGTAATGGAAAACGGCTGAAGCGATATAGAATGTCGCGCATGCGCATTGTTGATGGAAAAATCATCTAGCGGGTCAGAAAAATGCGCTTCAACACGGGGCATTGTGACACAATTTTAATTCGCTATAATCATTCTGTCGATGGAAAACTGTTTAGGCGCTTCTTATGTCGCTACAAATTAATTCGCTTTAAGAGTTAATTCGCTTGAAAATCTGATGGAAAAAGGACTACTATCATGTTGAATAATTGTGTGTCTAACTATTGTGATTTCAATATTTTTGTTGTTTGTTGTTTGTTCTGTATTTTCATGTTGTCTTTGGATCTTCTCTTCAGCATGGTGATGCAAATCTCCAAATGAGTGCTCAGATGTATCACTACCAGCACCAGAAACAGCAGATGATGTCCATGGGAAAGTGAGTTCCCACCTTCATATCCTCCTACTTTTACAGACTCATTCCTCCTCCTCAGACACTACTTTATTACATTTGTAATCTTTTTCTAACGGGGGATGCTAATGCTTTGATAAAAAAATATTTAATGTACTTTTGCGTTTTTGTTTTTTACTTCATTGTTTTATTTTATTTTGTGTGTGAAATTGTGACAGAAACTGTTTCCCCAAGGAATAATATTAATAAAAAATAAGAGTACTCTGAATCTAAATAAACATATAATGCTCACGTTTAACTTCAACTTCTCTTTGGTCATGTATGTGCATGTATGACGTAAACCCTGAGCGTTCCGCCTCCGCTCCTCAGACACCAAGAGACACACACAGAGCAGAGGGTCCCCGACTCTGAGATGATGTCAGACGAGGAAGAGATCGGAGGAGACTTCACCGTGTACGAGTGTCCCGGACTAGCACCGGTAGGTCAGACAGACAGACAGACAGACAGACAGACAGACAGACAGACAGACAGACAGACAGACATTCCCGTACACACACACACACACACACACACACACACCCACACACACACACACACACACACACACACACACACACACACACACACACACACATCCTTGTAATCCTTGATGTAAAAACTGGATTCTTTAGACAGTAACACAAACACATTCTTTCTCTTTCCCTGTCTCTCACAGACAGACATAATTTGACCTTCACTGTGTCTCACTCCTTGTTTGACAGACAGGAGAGATGGAAGTGAAGAATCCACTGTTTGATGACTCACCGCTACAGTACCAGGGACATCAAAAGTGAAGACACACAAACACACACTAACGAACACACAGTCTCTGACAAACAGACACACACACACACACACACACACACACACACACACACACACACACACACACACACACACACACACACACACACACACACACACACACACACACACACACACACACACACACACCCACCCAACAGCACCCATGCCAGATGGGGCCACTACTCCGCACTGGTGGTGTTTTGAGGTTTCATTGCCTTCCTGCCCCGGACGGGGTCCTGATACGCTTGGTTATTTTTGTGTTGTTGGATTTGGTTTTTCTGCATTGTGAAGTTTCGATTACAAATGTAACTCTTGTTTGGTCTTTTTAATGTTCCCCGTACTGGGACTTGTCTTAACTTAATTTTGACAGTTATTTCCCAAAGAACATTTAACATTGTGATACACGTGCAATATTCACTCAGATACATACAAATACATCATCTCGCGCTCTCTTGCTCTCAGTTGCATTCCCTCTGACACACACACACACACACACACACACACACACACACACACACACACACACACACACACACACACACACACACACACACACAGCCCACAGACACACACACACACAGCCCACAGACACACACACACAGCCCACAGACAAACACACACACACCCACAGCCCACAGACAAACACACGGCCCACAGACCGAAAGCAACAACACAGGTACCCTCTCCTGTGATGTCATTGTCATGCGTTGCTTGTAGTTCAACCACATTCTTTACAGCTACAACATGTTATACTATTTAACCAAGAAACCTTCTATACCTCCTGACAAATACCCAGGAACATTCTCAAAACCCCGAAACACGGTGAGTTTTGACCTGCAAATATAACCTTCTTGTTTTGCAAATTTTAATGATATAAAGAGCACATATCCACATTTTAAATCAATAAATATAAATAGATATACATGCATATAATATATAATATAAGTATGAGATGGTTTAACTAAGGTGTCTGTTGCATGGTTTGAGTTTGGCGTGTTGGTATGTTTGTATGCGTCCTGAATCGATGGACTTGTGTGGCATGTGGACGGCTGCGCTGGAAAGCACTTAAAGGGAACTCTCGGGGAATGAGGTTTGACCAATCAGACGACGGACCAGAAGTATTGGCTCCTACTTCTTTCTCGCTAATTTCCCCTGTCCTGTTCCGAGTCTACCTATAGTGCTGCAAAATGTACATACAAAAGAAAAAGTGAAAGTATTCACCTTTTTTATATTTGTACATGCTGACATTTAAAAATTAAAACTTTTTATCATGATGTATAAATGAGTTGGATTATCAGTGTCTTTGTTGACGGTCTCAGGGTGGTGGGGTGTAGTGAGCAAGGGAGAATAAAAGTTTGAAATATGCAGACGATATAAAAAAGACATTGCTGGGTATTTTTGTAAAATAGGCCACCATTTAAAAAAACATTTTAAAATGACATGTAATTGGGTTGGAGCAATATTTTTAATGAGTTGAACACACAATAAAGCAAAACGTGTCACAATATACAGCTTCACAACCATGAACAATACCATTTATAGCATAAATGTATATATTTTTCAATTAATATCTTCTATTTCACCACACTTATTGTATAATGAAAATATAAATGCATATTTTGAAATAAATATTGATCAAACCTTATACAAAATTGCAAACAACTTAATGTTCTAAATGTGCACAGCCTAGATATCTTCTGAATCCAGGATGATAAAACTGTAAAAGAATCCAGTTTGACCTCATTTTACATCAGGGATGACAACTGTGTGTGTGTGTGTGTGTGTGTGTGTGTGTGTGTGTGTGTGTGTGTGTGTGTGTGTGTGTGTGTGTGTGTGTGTGTGTGTGTGTGTGTGTGTGTGTGTGTGTGTGTGTGTGTGTGTGTGTGCGCGTGTCTGTGTGAGAGGGGGTGGGGTCAAAGGCAGAACCGTTTCAGAACCATTAAAAAGCCATCAGACTTGTTTGCGGGGGAGGATCAGGAAAATCCTTGTTTTTCAATCCTTGCATCAGAAGTGTTTTTGCTGTATTTCTTTTGCGTTTTGTACTCTGAGCTATGACCAGGCCCTCCTGGCCTGTGATGCGTTGTACGTGTATCTCTATTAGGGAGTGTGATGTGTGCATGGGTGAGGGTGACCATGGGTGAAGTTTCCCCATTAGGGATAAATAAAGTGTAGCGTATCGCAAGGAAAGAGGCAGAATTTCAACCTTTACCTGTTCTTTGGTCAGATGTTACAACCTTTTTAAAATGTGGTGTCAGCCATCTTCCCAGCATTAATGCAAAAAAGGTGCCAATTAGAGAGACATGCCTTCGACTGACCTGGTCTCCTGCACATGTAGATGTTAAAAAAAACATTGGGTCTTGCCTGAGATAAACCTGTGATCTGCACCCAGTGGGTGGACAAGCCTTTCGGCCATCGTCAAGGTAACAAGGATCTTCCTGCCTACTGAAAGAGAACCCTGGTCACATGAACGTATAAATGACGTAAATGCTTGAACATACAAGGACTTAAACTGTGTATAATTGTATACTCGGGTATGTATAGATGTAAATGCTTGTACATGCAAGGACTTTAACCGTGTACATACACAGCTATGTATAGGTATAGATCTATAGATGGTCCTCGTAGACTGGTACAGGGATTCAACTGTTGTAGAGTGCAGAGAACCTGCACTTATTTCACATTCATGTTTCAGTTTTACTGAGAACGCATGACGATTCTGGGCTGGTCTGACGATACATATTAAAAAGCTGCAAATACAAAACATGAAAGAACAGGGCTAAACCGATTAGGATTTCATATGAGAAAAAAAAAACTGTTTTCAAAAGCTAAAGACTGGCCGGATTCCACAGCCAGGCTTGTTTATAAGCCCAGTTTATATGATACCAAAAAAAAACCTACATGAAAGAAGAACTCCCATCAAATATGTTTAACCTCTCAGGGATGGATCAGGCGAACCCCTCCACCAGTCTCATGTCCCCCCCCTCCCCGGCCCTCTCGCTGTGCTTTCAGCCACGGCTCAAATCCCCAGAGGTTTCTCGAGAACACTGTCTGTAAAGAATCTAAAGACCCAACATCTGAGACATCTGCTGGCTTTTCAGATCAACCCCTCGGTACTGTACCGGGGGTCTATTCAGAGGACTCCCAGCCCCCCACCCGCCCACCACCAGACTTTCACCAGCTTCCATGGGACTCCCCCAGAGAGCTCTCTGCAGTCCTTCGTCTCTGCCTCTGAAGCGCTGCTTACAGTCGGAGACTCTCGTGTCGCTGCACTTTGCATGACAATCCCAGCCTCTACCAAGGCCATGGCCCAGGACAATGCTTTGTATGGCCGGGGTTTGATGTCTTCGAAGGCCATTGACTTACCCCCCTTTTTGGACCGCTGCTCAATCTGCTCTTTCCACTACACTCCCATTTCTTTATTTCCATCCGAGAGCACAGTGGAAGGCAATGCAGCAAAATATATACACAGGCTGACAAATGAGATTTTTTTTTTTTTAATTAACGTTCAGTCATAATAGGATTTCAACTGGGCAGTGGTCATAATAAACTGTGGAATTGAACTGTGGGAAATGAGAAATAATGTTCCGATTGCATCCAGGTTAGACCAAGTTTATTTTGCTGGCTCGAGGCGATTTCATTTTGCCCCTTCTGAAAAAGCAAGTGCCTCTCTTCGCTCTCTGTCTCTCTCGCTCTTTCGCTCTCTCTTGCTCCCACTCTTGTACGTCTGAAGTGAAACTAGGGGGGCCTGGTGTTTGTTTCACAGAAGAGGTGGGTGTGGGGCGGAATCAAAGGGTTGAGACGTATTGTTCAATGTGAAAAGGAGCTAATGGTCGACCATCGCAACTCGGGGTCTGAAGTCGACGGGGTGCCCCGGGCTGGGTCGTACAATAGCACCCCTCCCCCCCCTCTCCCTTCCCGCGGCGCGTCTTCCTGCCGCAATCTGTAGGCCCACGCCTCACGCTGGGGGAGCGCATCTGTATCGGTGGAGCAGCCATCGAGCACCCTGAATGGCCACCGATCAAGTGTGAATGGCCAAGGTCCACCTGAATGCCGGGGGCTGGTTTTATGAATTTCCTCTCTGTTGTCTCCGTTTTTTTTATGTGTGTTTTTTGTATCGGTTATTATTGTATTGTTTCTTCACCTCCAACATTCAGGATGTATGTCAGAATGTATCTTGGAAGACAAATTCGATATAGGCATATGCTAATAGAATACATTTATTTATTTCAAATTACGTAGGCCTAATATAAATCGAAAGTTCTTCAAATATTTGTGGCTTTTGGACTTCCAAGGTCTGGTTGTTTGTGAAAGCTGGTTACTCTGTCGACTAATTTCCCAATATTCTGGTCCTACTGAAAACTATATTGTAAGCCTGATTGAAGACCGCATGGAGACCTTTCGATATGTAATTCTAAGACCAATCAGAATCGAAATACAGGCCTAAATCATATGCATCTCCGATCAAACTACAGCCGATCATCTGAGCTGTTTTCTGGGGAAACATATCACTGAGTGGGTTTACCTTCTCGATCATTTGTTAGCCTAAATGTTGGGGAAATTAAATGAGATCCACTGGGAACACAATTAGACACATTTTAATATCAAAGACATCTCCTTTACGATGCATAATTTAAACAAACTGAGCATAATGAGGATGCATGAGGCGAACTGCAGTTATAGTGTTGCTATATGTATTTCGTGGCTGTTTAGCATTGTTAATAAGATGACCAAATGATAGGCCTTCACAGCCTATATGGGTGGCAAACATGTAGGGTGCATAAGCCTGCCAGTTAAATCAATACAGTGGTTTCTGTTTTAAGAGTATAGTCTTAAATCGGAGTTATAACCTATAAACTACGTAGAAAACGTTTTAAAGAAGTAAGTGGGGAAACCACGCCCTATGTGGGGAGGACTCAAGGTCATTCACAAATTCACCATCAACCATTACTGCTGGCCAATGGGAGACGAGCTCATCCAATCTCCAGCAGCTGTACGCGTGATTAGGAGGACCTGTGGAGCCACTCCTAACTACACAGACACACACACCAAGCAGCAGTCTGAAGGTGAGGCGGACGGTGGATTATACCGCTCTATGGACCTGAAGCTAAAAGGCTAAAGACAACTAAAGCCCTTCACACCTTCCTAAAGTGTGGCCCCCACTGTGAATCTTCGAGAAGACGTTCAAGTAGGCCTACTTTTAGTGGATCCTTGCCATAACGACTTTTTGGCTTTTTAGGTTTGCTTTGCAAAAGTTTAACCGATGAGCACGAAACACCGGTAGCCGTACCTAGCATTTCGTGTCGAGCGTGAAGCGGTTTGTTAGCCCGAGGCTTGAAAGGATGTCCGACAGGTCGCAGAGTCCGGCCTCTGACTGCAACAGCCGACCGTATGACTTCAGCCGGGCCAACCTCTACAGCCACCCCACCATGGGGCAGGACAACCTGGGAAACAACGCCGGGTCACTGCAGCTCCCGTCCGGCGTCCTCCAAGACCCGGGTCTCCTCTTCAACAAGGCCACTTATAACGGGATCGCCCAGGCCACAGCGCAGACATTTTTCCCCTTCCATCACGTCGCTGGGGACTACAGGACCTCCGATCTACAAACTGGAGAGTTTGGCCAACCCAAGCATTGGTATCCCTTCGCCGCGACGGACTACACCGGACAGGTACCCGGGGTCATGGCGACCAATCAGCCCACCAACCTCAGTCCTCCCATCGCTGAAACAAGGGAACAGATAAAATTGCCCATGCCTGAGATCAAAACAGAAAAGGAACCGGAGGAAGACTATTCCGCCGAGATAAAGGCCCAGCATTACACCACCGCCGCGGCCTCCGCGCCCATGGCCCACGGTGTCTACTACTCCCCGGCGTGGAACCCGTCCTTCTGGCCGGGTCTTGCACACATCACCCAACACCCCATTAATCAAAACCCGTCCACGTCGTCCGCGTCCTCCCCGTCTCTCTCCCCCTCGCCACCGAGCAACGGAGTCCAGGCTAACGCGTTCTTTAACGGGAACGCAAACCAGGTGGTGCCCGCACCTCCGGCTCAGAACTCGGCCCCGACCCGCAGCAGTGGGTCCTCTAGCGGGGGATGCAGTGACTCAGAGGAAGAGGTAAAGTCGGTTTGACCCGAATGTATTTACCTTTTTGGTGCACACTTGTTGAAGAAAAAAAACAACTTTATTTTTCTAAACGGGGTGACTCATTAAACGCTTTGCTTTATTTTTTTAATAACAGGAGAACTTGTCTACTGAAGAACTGGAGCAGTTCGCTAAGGAGTTGAAGCACAAACGGATCACTCTGGGCTTCACCCAAGCGGATGTAGGCCTCGCCCTCGGTAACCTCTACGGTAGGCCTAATTGGCTCGAATCCATCTGAAATGTTTTTGTAAATGCTTGCCATTTAATTTTTAACTCTGCATGACTAATTTGCATGTCTTTCGTTATTTGTATTTCCCCCCCCCAAGCCAATCATTCGTTTTTAAGTTTGAATGTTTCTGTTTCAAGGCAAGATGTTCAGTCAGACCACCATCTGTCGGTTTGAGGCGCTCCAGCTGAGCTTTAAGAACATGTGCAAGCTGAAACCGCTGCTTCAGAGGTGGCTGAACGAAGCAGAGACTTCAGATAATCCTCAAGATGTGAGTTTCAACAGTTTGACCAACGGCTAGGCCTACATTTTGCATGGAAAAACCTTTCACTGCAGCACGAAGGAAAGACGGCTGGATGCTAATCTTACCCACCAGTTGCATTCACCTGTTAAGAAAAGCAAGCAACCTTGCTAACCCCTTACATTTTACTTGAAGTTGTGGCGCGGTTAAATGCTGCCATCTGGTGGCGATATGTGAATAAGCATTTTTACCATAATTACGTCATGTTCACCTAATGGACCACTGGACGATAATATACACTTGGACCTTCTCAGGCCAGTGACTCTCATAGTGTGGAACAACGTTCTGACTGTTGGCAGTATTTTGCTCCTCAGATGTACAAAATTGAGCGTGTGTTCGTGGACACCAGGAAGAGGAAGCGGAGGACCAGCCTGGAGGGTACGGTCCGCTCCGCCCTGGAGTCGTACTTCATCAAGTGTCCCAAGCCCAACACCATCGACATCACGCACATCTCCGATGACCTCGGGCTCGAGAGAGACGTAAGCCCCCCCCCCCCCCGCCTCAAAACCCTTTTTATGAACGGAACAGGAACACGGACCCCCACCCACTAACCCGAGCCGTGTTTGCTTGTCCGTTCCCAGGTGGTCCGCGTGTGGTTCTGCAACCGCCGGCAGAAGGGCAAGCGGCTGGCGCTGCCCCTGGACGAGGAGTGTGACGGCCAGTACTACGAGCAGAGCCCCCCGCCTCCTCATCCTCCTGCAATGGGCATGATGCCCTCGTCCATGCCCGGCCAGGGGTATCCAGTGCACCCGTACCCGGGCGGCCCGCCCACCCTCTACATGCCCCAGCTGCACCGGTCCGACGCCTTCAAGCAGGGCCTGCACCCCGGGCTGGTAGGTCACCTGACGGGATAGTCCACCAACCCTCCAAAAACAACAATCACCTCCGCCCTATGATGGAGTTCCCCCCCCCCCCCCACCCCCTCAGTCATAGGGAGAGTGGAGGTCCCATAACAGACTCGTGTGCGAGAGGGCTTGTTGACAACCCGGTCCTGTAAGACTCGGCATCGTTTGGATGTTTATCTCTTTTGGACGGCTACCTCAGTCAAGTATTTGCACCGCCGTGCCTTTTCTATTTTTTATTTTTTGGTCCTCCGAAGGAGCGACTACTTGTGTATTTTAGATTGTCTTGTCAGTTGGAGGTCATGCCACGGGTTTCCTTGGTGTTCTGAATTGTTGTGAGAACAGAGTTCTCATTTGGTTAATCTCAGTGTTTACACTAAGAGCTACATCGAAGGATGACTCGTATGAGCTCGGCTTTTAAACGTTTTTATTTTTGTAAATGCTGTGAAAAGGATTTCCTGGAAGATGGTTTGATATAAGAAAAAAACACCCCAACAAGGAATTTCAATTGGTAATGAATGATTTAAAAAAAAAAAAAAAAAAAATGTTACAACCTATGACATGCATTAGAATTTCCTTTTTGACCAGGTTCATTTTAATAAAATCCTCCTTTTGGGAGGATGTAACATTTTTGCACAAAGTGGGTTTATCTTGACCAAAAGTCCACTGTCTGTTTCTTGTTCTATGCACAAAACGGGCGTGTTTCTGATCAAACTCATGCTAGTTATTATGGCTTATGATCTTAATTCAGGTACAAAGAGTGTATATTGTTCTCAGATGCAATGCTGCTTGAAGTATCTTGGACAAACAAGTTCTTGACAACTAAAATGTAATGACTTCTCTTGATATATTTTTCACTAATGACTAACCTTCCTAGTCCTAGATCGGCCGTTTCCATTCAGTCATCAGCTAAAGACTTTTGGCTACTGGACTGTAAATGAAGACCTGGTAGGGGGGGGTGCTATAGTGGCCACGGGGAAATGTTTAAAAGGAACTCTTGTCTACAGCTTGGTTGAATGTAATTTAGCCCAGCACAGTTTATTGTGTATCAAGTGATCAAAGTTGAAGTGACAGAACTTGGGATTCTGTAGAGGAAATTTCGCCATCTACTAGCTGGGCTATTGCGTGTGTGAGAGCAGTGCCTTATGCAAACATGCTTTTGTATTTTTTACGAGTTTGTCTGCCTACATTGACTGAATCAAGATTTGACCGACTGGCAACCAGAAGTCTTTAATATATTGTTACTGTGGTATATGTTCACGAACCTTTTCATTTTACATTTCCTTTTTTGCAATACCTATGCATACCATAGTGACTGCATTCTAACTGCTACTTGGTAATTTATTGAAACTAGCTCACCCAATGTTCTCTGTTGTGCGTGTCCCCTATACTTCACCTGTATCTGCGCCAAGCAATTAAATGCATTTTTCAAAAGTATTCAATCCAATATAAATTATTTTTCTTTGAATTATTGGTTTTAGGTCATGTAGTACCTAACTGTATGTTGGGCATGATTGTTGGGCGTTCCCACACTTATAGATCTGAAAGCAAGTGGAGCCACTTCTGTTTTGAGGTCCCTATCTAATCCGTTATCATGTGGTTTGAGGTCAGTACCGTGCCATGTTCAGAACAGTATTGCAGCACTGCTGTGTATAGCGAATTAGCAAAGAGGTGCTATGCTTGTGCTCTCAATTCATAAAATGTACTCTTTCTGGTGAACATTTACCCATACAATGTATACATACTAAATGTTAAGCAAAAATCTACAAATGCATAGCCTTGGCTGAACCTTTTATATTCCGTTTTATACATCAATGCATCAAAATTGTATGTAGCAGCTTGAATGCAAAAAGTTTATATTGGATACCTAATACTGTAATGCTACTTGTGTGGAAAAACAGGATCCTGTGGTCCTCTTGTGGTTTCCATTCAGCCACGACCCTCGGTCAAACGTTAACCCACGCTTCTAGGTCGGTGTAGATCTTGTGCTTGGGTAAGCTGTCGTGTTGAGAACAGATACTACACAGCCTCTCCCTCCAGTCTGTGTACTGCTTCACCCGCCACTCCTTCTGCCACCCTAAAAAATGCGAGTAGCTCTCCTCATCACTCACCAGCTCTCGCAGTCGCCTACCCAGTTCTCCAACGGACGCAAACTCGTCCACATGGATGAAGGAGCTGCGCGGGGCCACGGCTTTGTAATCCTTCAGTGGGGGGCCCAGCACCACCGGAACGGCCCCCGACTGGTAGGCGTTGCGCCACAGCTTCTCCGTGATGTAGTCCCTGGACTCCGAGTTCTCGAAGGCCAGGTAGAAGTAGCATTGGGAGATGGTGGGCAGGAGGTCCTCCGGAGACAGGGCTTTGTGGTTCCAGCGTCCGTACACGGTGACGGGGACGCTGTCGATTAGCTGAGCGTACAACCGGCTCCTGCGGTGATCCGGCCTGTAGCTGCTAACCACCCAACAGACGGGGACGCTCTTATTGTGAAGGACTGGCTCCTCTCCATCTCCCGGTCCCCTGGGCACCAGCTTCCCGTACGGGATGTGGATGTCCGCGTCCCTCCGGTAGGACATGGTCAGGTTGAAGAGGTCTGCAAAGGGCCGGAGGTCTCCGTTGTTAGGCGGGGACTCCAGAGACATCCAGACCCATCTCTGGCCCTGCGGCCGGGGCAGGACGAGGGGCAGGGCCTGCAGGCCTCGCACCAGCTCCCGGTTGTGGAAGACCACCACGTCCGCCGTGGCGAAGGTGGAGCGGTCGGACCGGAGCCTGCACGACGACACGTTGTAGCGCTTCAGACACACGTCCCCTTCCAGGTCCAGGGCCACGCCGAAGGGCCAGTGCCACAGCAGGACGGTGACGTTTGGATGGGGGGCGGGTTCTCCCCACGCCGCCTTCGGCGGCATCCACAATTCACAGAGGAGCAGGAGTGGGAAAGGGAGGCAGAGGAGGAAGACGAGCAGTCCCTTCATCAAACCGATGAGGGGGTTCAGAGTCATCCGATCAGCGACCTGCAACGACATGTTGACCCTGGCCAATGTTCAGCCGGGTTTAAATCACAATTATCCATTTAAAATGTGTGTGCAAATACAATAACCATACATATCAACATAGCATTCTGTGTGTACAATTATTTGAAGGTTAGAGGTTGAGGCCAGTTAGACACCCCACACAATCCTGAAATGTAAAGTTAGATTTCTCAAGATTTCTCATAAATACACATTTCTTTGCAAAAATTGTGCTGCAGGTGCATTCTTAAATGTAACATGTATCACGTATGTATTTATATTTAGATTAATACTTTCCAATGGATATTTCCATGTAACTCCAGACCTCCATGACCATGTACATTGTGGTTTTAACGCAAGACTTGAAGTAGGGACCTTGTGACCCCCAAACAACACATTTACAGCAACACACTTTATCCCCACTAACCTGTCAGAGATGAAGGTCCTTCTGATCCGAGGTCAACACTGAACAGGCTGCTGACTGACAACGGCGACCGATGTTCTCAGTATTTAGTTTTCAACCGTCATCAACTTTGACATTGACAGTTAGGTCTTGGTGACTCTCTTCCAGGTTATGCTAAGCGGTGAAAACACTTCCTCTTCAGCAGTCTGAAACTGCTTCTCTCTCTCTCTCTCTCGCTCTCTCCTCTTTTACCTCTCTCTCTCTCGCTCTCCTCTTTTACCTCTCTCTCTCTCTCTCTCCTCTTTTACCTCTCTCTCTCTCTCTCTCTCTCTCTCTCTCTCTCTCCTCTTTTACCTCTCTCTCTCTCTCTCTCTCTCTCTCTCTCTCTCTCTCTCTCTCTCTCTCTCTCTCTCTCTCTCTCTCTCTCTCTTTGTGATTGTACTACCTTTAAGATATATTCCCTTCCCTTTTTCTGTCTGGTGAATACTCCATACTTGGCTTGTTTCCTCTTGCACAACATTATACTTGTTCATGTCAAAATCAACTGAAAAGTTCTGTGAAGCGAAGGAAAATTGTAAGCATATGAGCCAGGATGTGGCCAGATTGCTTTACCATCTGAATGAGTGTACTGTTTAATAGTAAACAATACACGTCTGAACAGAAATGTCATCACCCAAACAAATCAATTAAATCCCAATAGTATCGTCCCAAAATAAGCCAACATGGTACCATAATTGAGAGGACAGTACACCAGCAGAACAACAGATGGATTTACTTATGTGCTTCCAAATTAAGAGTTAGTTTGTTGTCTCTTTTTAGTTTGCTGTTTGGGGATAAAGCGTATATCTGGTTATATTAGTGGACATTATCATGTTGTCAATAGTATGTCTTATCTTCAGCATCTTCAGATCGAGGGTTCAGGTTAAGGCCCAATCCCATTTCTACCCCTTACCCCTTCCCCTTATCCTTTCAAAACAAGGGGGAGGGGTAAGGGGAAGGGGTAAGGGGTAGAAATGGGATTGGGCCTAAATCTGAACATCTTGGTTTGGGTGAGGGATAGGTCTGGTCGTCTGGTTAGAGGGTTAGGGTTAGGTCTGTACATCTGGGTTGGGGTTAGGTCTGGTCATCTGGTTAGAGGGTTAGGGTTAGGTCTGTACATCTGGGTTGGGGTTAGGTCTGGTCATCTGGTTAGAGGGTTAGGGTTAGGTCTGTACATCTGGGTTGGGGTTAGGTCTGGTCATCTGGTTAGAGGGTTAGGGTTAGGTCTGTACATCTGGGTTGGGGTTAGGTCTGGTTAGAGGGTTAGGGTTAGGTCTGTACATCTGGGTTGGGGTTAGGTCTGGTCGACTGGTTAGAGGGTTAGGGTTAGGTCTAAACATCAGGGTTAGGGTTGGGGTTAGGGTCAAGGGCTAGGTTAAGGGTTATGTCTGGTCGTCTGGATCGAGAGTTGTGGTCAGGGGTAATTCTAGGTGTCTTAGAGACACTGTCCTTCCTGAGTGTTCGACTCCCAGCTCAAAGGTTCTGGGTTTGATCTCAAATCATTATGTCCATCGCCTGGCCTGTAGGCATCCCTGACCAGGGTGGCCTAAGTTCCAATGTGACGTGTATCGTAAGTCACTTAAAGTCGAGGTTCGCTAAAAGCATCTGCTGATTGAATGAGTAATTGTTCAAATCAATCAATATTCAACCATCATGAGACATTTGAGACGAGGCCAGAGGTGACAAGTAATGAAGTGCAAATACTTTGTAATCATACTTAAAGGCACCCAGTGCAACTTTATGTAAACATTCAATGAAAAATAAACATTCAATTTCTAGTCTTTTTTACACGTAGTAAGTTTCAATAACTCCATACCATTACATATCGACATTCAAGGAGCAAAGATGAGACGTCGTTGTGTGGTGAGAACTGATAGAAAATCGTAAACAACAACAATCGCCGGTGGGGAGAAGCCATTTTTCCATTGACTGGAAGCCTGCTTTATTTATTGTAGGTTACAAAAAATAAAGAAAATGGCGGCATTGTTGTTATCGATTTTCTATCAGTTCTCACCACACAACGACGTCTCATCTTTGCTGCTTGAATGTCGGTATGTAATGGTATGGAGTTATTGAAACTTACTACGTGTAAAAAAGACTAGAAATTGAATGTTTATTTTTAAGCCTCGAAAGTTGCACTGGGTGCCTTTAAGTAGAAATTTTGGGTATCTATACTTTACTGGAGTAATTATCTGTACTTTCTACTTCTTACATTTAAAAAATAACCTTGTTACTCCAATTTCATTCCGGTGTCGTCCCAATGTAGTTACCCGCGAGCAAATCTTTTTTTCGTAGGATGCAAGTTCCGCCTTTTTCGCCTCTGAGAAAAAGGGCTAGAAGGGCTCTCCTTTAGATCGTGTTTCGATTAGTCCTAGCTGTTTGGGGGAGTTTAGGGTTAGGGTTAGAGTTATTTTTAGGGTTATGCTTAGTGTTAGGGTTAACCAATCAGAGGCGCTACTTTCCCCACCAACCTACGAAAAAAAAGATTTGCTACCCGCGATAAGAATTGTATCTCTGGCCGCGGAAGCGCGCATGCATCCAGTGTGGGCGGAACTACACGCTACACTTTGAATGGCTGATGTTTTCTAAATGTTGAATATCAACAAGGTTGTAAAGTAGTAATTTATGGCATATCTGTCAAAATGTATGTTTTTATTCTTCCTACGTGTTTACGATATTTATTCATTCATTGCACTGCGGCCAAACTGACAGCGGTACTGAAAACCAGCTGATCGTATTTTATTCCTGTAAGCTTATCCACATTTCAGTTGCATTCGGAATAGATAACAATGATAACATTGATCATGGTAGACCTAATAATGAGGAATCGCAATAATAGAGCCTTTCATTACCCTGCTCAAATAAATACGAAAACAGTGAAAATATGTGATACTTCTCTATAATGCACCCTGAATGAAGAATATACATGTTTCCTCTTTCCTATAGCCAAAGTTATAGACTGTATCTTCAACCTGCAAAAATATGTATCCCCTTTTCATTGTACTAAAATGCTTCCATTTTCAATAGGCATAAATGCGGCTGAAACATATTTCTTTGGGGGTAGTTTTGAACAGTTTGAGTATCTATCAACTTCTACAGAAGTATTTTTAAACCCTAGTGTCTATACTTCTACTTGAGTAATGAATGTGAATACTTTTGGCATCTCTGGACGAGGCATGTGCCTGAAATGCCCAGTGTTCAGCAGTGACTCTCTAGTCTAATTTTCATCTTCGATATCATGATAGAATAGTCAAACATGTGCGCACGGTTGCCTTCTGAATTGGGGGCTTTCCATCTGTGGTTTAGTTTCACTCCAGAAGTACTAAGTTCAGCTGGCACATTTGGTGTAATGCGTGACTCATCCCTAAAGCCCGAGACATTTACCACATTATTCTACATTAACTATTAGAGGACCATGCTATTTGGACATAACTGCAGGACTCTGAAGTGTTGCAGGATGCTTTCAGAAATGTTGCAGCAGTGTTTCTTCAAAAGTGTGTAAATGAAAGACATTCAGGATACAGATGGTTCTTCAAAAAAGAGAAGAGGGGGGGGCTCACACTAAGAACAAAAGTTGACTTTGTAGTATGGAAACTTCAAAACCCTATATCCTTCATGTATGTTGATAGTAAAGTGTTTGGTGCTCAAAGCAGCTCATTCATTTCCATGCAATTTGAACATCAGTTTGTGTTTCCTTGTACAAGAGACATTGTTACTAAACACTTGAATAAATGGGGGAGAGAAGATATTCACCTCATATTACATTATACGTGTTAATAAATGCTAGTTGTAAATATTGAACTTATTGATTATTATTTATTTGTGAGCCGTTCCAGTGTGTTGTAATATACATTAAAACGGTTGCTTACACATTCTCGCCATGTTTGCTAATATCATAACATCTTAACAACTAATTCCGATGTCAATATGCTCGATAGAATCAGAATTGATCTATGGCACACTTGTTGTGATTTGTGGATTCCAACGCATCATTAAATGCAATGTTCACATGAATCACACACCCTACTGGAATTCAGTATTAAACTGAAGCTGGGACACAAAGCTGACCTGGGTTGAACTGCACTACTTTAGATCCCTGCACACACACATGGCTCTCGGTTAAACGAGAGCCATGTGTTACCTCTCCCTTTCTCCCTCTCTCCTTCTCCTGACCCCCGGTCTCCCGCTCTCCTGGTCTTCCTTTTCTCTAATTAACATGAGACACACGTGTGTTTGTGTATGTGTGCATGAGCGTCGCTAATGAAAACACAACAACAGACAATGTGTCAGAGCGAGTCACTCATCTATTGTTCCCTCTATTGATGTTAATCGACAGCTCAGGTTTCACCCTGGGCCACCTGAGGGCTCACTGCCATGAAGGTCACGTGAGGTCACACCCAAGGTCACGCCTAAGGTCCCGCCTAAGGTAGCGTCTAAGGTCACGCCCTCTAAACTTGAACTTAGGTTCCACCCTACGTGCGAAGGACAATCCAATCTTCAGCGGGAGGCGGTAGCCCGAGAGGCAAGGCCAAAGAGGAGGAAAAAGGAAAGCGCTGTGATCTCATGGATACAGTATATGGAGCGGTGGAGTGAGTGACAGAGAATGTGTTAGCAAGAAGGGAGGCTAAAGGAGGAGATTTCCAGATCTGCTGGTCTAACTGGAAAGTCTGGAGGGGGCGTGGGCTCACAGGCACAGCTTGACAGGTGTGGTGAGAGACAGACAGCGATAGAGAGACACAGAGAGAAAGAGAGAGAGAAGGAGAGACAGCACTGGAATTACAAGTGTTGCATCCTCCTCTTGGTGTCGAGGGAATCAAGTGTTGTCGGGCGGTTAGTTTCAGCTGACCAGACTTCAACCATGTCACTAGGTCAAAGAGACACACAAAGTAAGTACGCTTAGGGTTGTTGATGTGGTTGTTGTGTTGTGTGTTTAATCCCACAGTAAACTCCAGTTTTGTGGTTTTGGCAAAATGTGCAGGAAATACTACGTTTGTGAGTCCAAATGGAGAGGGAGAGGAGAGAGAGATGGCTGAGCCCCCAAATATTGAACTCTTTATAAAGGTAGGCCCCATATTAACCTCCAGATAAGCATACATTAATACTAATTCAAATGTATTAATAACTACTACCTCAAACACAGCTGTAGTTACAATAAGAACCCAAAATACTGTCATGTGAGAAGTTTCTATGGTTTTATTTTGTGCTTGTTCTTTGGCAGCATGATATAGCTAAAAAATGTCATTGAAATGTCAATGTCAGTTGTATCTCTAGCAGTATTGATGGTAGCAGAATATTTGTTGCATTATTATTTGGTCGACTTTTCTTTAGATGTATTCAGTGGCAGTTCAATAGCATCATTATAAAACACATGTATTTTAATTGAGAGGAAGAGGGATAATCAACCACTCGTGTATGTTTTAAACGGCAGAAACACAGCCGTAACCAGGGTGGAACAAGACGACTGGGCAGTTTTACCTGCGTTTCCTTCTACAAAATACCTTACATGCCAATGTCTCAAAAACCTTTCAGGAGATTCAAAGATGACAGATTATGTAAATAGGTCTTGTTAATACATTGGGTGAAATGCTATGTATTAAGATAAATATTCATCTGTCTATTAGTCTATCTTTCGGCCGGTCGGTTTGTTTAGACCAGGAATAATGGCTTTGTCCGAGTTTATATTTGTCCGAGTTTTATTTTACGCAAAACAGAGTGCAGCGCATGGTCAAACATCAGCCATGCATAGGAGTGTGCTACCTAGTGACTAGTTACAAGGAAGTTGTGGAGGGAAAACAACACCCATATGCAGATCATCTGAAGGGTCGATGTTTACTTCCCCTTCAACTTCCGAGAACTGAAATGCACAGTACTCAAGTACACTTAATGCAAAATACATTGAGCTAACTCCAGAAAGAACAGAGACTAAACTGATACACACAGGACATTGCTGGCAATCAGGCCTCCTTTTCCTGGGCTTTATGTACCCACCTGCATGAGCAATTAGCTTAAAGACACAAACAGCCACCGATTAATGAATTAACTCGGAATAAACGAGAAGGGAAACCAAATTAGACCGGAAAGTTGGATTCACTGAACTTGGGAAACAAAACCAAGGAGCACACACAGACATAGATCTTAGGTTGTAGCCCCCACTGCTAATCATTCTTACACATTTTTACACCTCTGTCTGTCTGTCTGTCTGTCTGTCTGTCTGTCTGTCTGTCTGTCTGTCTGTCTGTCTGTCTGTCTGTCTGTCTGTGTGAGTGTGTCTGTGTGTGTGAGTGTGTGTGTTTGGGTATGTGTGTGCGTATGTGTGCATCAGGCGAGTGATGATTGTGCAGGTGTGGGAAACTGTCCGTTCAGTCAGAGGATCTTCATGATTCTCTGGTTGAAGGGTGCGACCTTCAGACTTACCACCGTGGACATGAAGTGAGTCAAGTGCCACTTCCACACATTCTCCAAAGGCTCCTCTTCACCACTCCTTCTTTCTCCATCATAATTTATGTCTTAAAAATTGCAAGAAAAAACATCATGCCACAGACCCGGCCAGCATGAAACACACATAAAAAGTCACACAAATTAGGAGCAATAATGATAGCAATGCTAATGTTTTTAAGCAATACTTCAATTGTTAGGGACTCCGTCCCTGGTGTTGCCATTACGTATTGCTTTCTCAATTTCTCCAACATTAATTCAGAAAAAATCTTTTCACATTAAACGCTGGGAAATTTCTTTAAAATACTGATCACATTTTTTTGATTTACATAATTGTTTGACACCTAGTTTGACCTTGGGATTGAGATTTTTCCCTACTTACCTGGTGGTTAGGGAGATCTGTTTGCTGGTGTCTCACAATCCTTCTCTGTTTCCGACGTCTTCCTCACAGGGCCCCTGAGGTTCTCAAGGACGTGGCCCCGGGCTCCCAGCCCCCGTTCCTCGTCTTCAACGGGGAAGTTCGCACGGACACCAACAAGATCGAGGAGTTCTTGGAGCAGGCGCTGTCACCGCCGCTGTGAGTTTAAACACACAACATGGACACGCTCTGGTCCATTGAGTTTCAGTCCTGTACTCAAACAAAGTGAACCATGACAGCTCTGAAAGCAAAACGGCCCAACCACACCAACTAATACCTTATGTTTCTCCTGGCAGCTACCCCAAACTGGCTTGCAGATACAAAGAGTCCAACACAGCTGGCGATGACATCTTTCTTAAATTCTCAGCGTACATCAAGAATCCAAACCCCGGACTGAACGACCGTAAGAGAAACTTAATCCTTACTGAGAAAGCATTTTGTTGGTGGCGTTTGACAGGCACAGACAGACCCCTCATTGTTGTAACCTAACCACGAGAGCCATGTGTTAACCTAACCTCTGTTTTGATTTAATGTTCAAGGGAAAAAACCAAAGGGGAAACAATGGGTCACTTTACTATTGAGGGACTTGAAGTGCTCTGTTTATTATTTTTGCGCGTTAAAAAATGTCTGTAGGATGATTAAAAAAAGAACTGAAACAAGAGAAAGTAGTTCCTCAGGTCAACCTGAGCCCTAACGTAGCAAACAAGACACAACTCAGGCTACAGCCAACAGTTCTATTTCAGGCTACGCCTTCTGCAAGCTTTCTGCAAACATGCTGTAGAAAAGCCACCCACTGAGTTAACCAAGTACAATATGAGGCAACCACTACTTAGATGGTACACAACCATTAAGTTTTTCTCTTGCTTTTGCAAGAGTAAAACTGAAAGGAATTGCTCTTGCTTTTCTGTGTAGCATGGAAATATACATGGAATAATAATAATGGGATGGATATGAACATAGTCACGGATACTTTTGTTTGTTACATTTGGGATGAAAGGCAATAATTGAACACCTAATACATAGCCTATTAGGCTATAAATAAATAACCTAAAGTCAAAAGCGTATTTAGTGAGAAATTGTATTTTAATACATATTTGCTTCTCTTTCCAAATGAAAACAGTGCATTCAACACACTAGGTATACTAGTGTTGAAAGCCCAGTAGTGCTCAGGGATCACACTAGGTAGGGCTCAGGGATAACATTTAGTGTATGTAAGGGATCCTCAATGTGCCTTTCAGTGCTGGAAAAAAAGTTCTTGAAAAGCTTGGCGAAACTGAACGACTACCTGCTGACCCCCCTCACTCACGAGCTGGAGAAGAACCCCAACGGAGGAGAGTCCAGCCGGGCCTACCTGGACGGAGACGCCCTGACCCTGGCAGACTGCAACCTGCTCCCAAAGCTCAACATAGTCAAGGTCTGTAGAGGAAGCCCCATAGAGCACACTATGACTCTCTGTCTCTTACTGCAGTACAACTCTTACAGCTACTTCAGATAGCAAGCTCAAGTTATGATTTAACTCACGCATTCAAAATTTTTACATACTTTTTTAGATTCATTTTTATGTGTATAGCCCTTAATGACAGTTACAGTCTCTAAGAGCTTAACATGCCATATTTTGATGATACCCCCTTAGCCCCAACCCCCAAGAGGGCAAGATGAAACTCTCTTTATTAGCAAGGAAGTAATCTTGAAAATGAACACAGTATTTGATAGCCCTCATTCCTTGCAATGGGTGAGATAATTTACATAAATAAACAAACATTTTAAATAATTTAGTTAATAATAATGATTAGACACACAAAACATGTAGACAACTGATAATTTAGTGCCTACAGAAACACGCTTCCACACAATCAGAAACATACACATGTTTAGATACAGACACTGTCACTCATCAACACATTCAGCATCAGTCCAGATTACAGCAACAGCAGCTGCTTTGGCACCCCTAGGTCCCAATCAAAAGACTAAAGAGGGGGGTTTGGAATACCAATTCATATCTCTCTGTTGTGCTCTTTTACCCTCATCTTCAAACCTCTTTTTTAACGCAGTTGTGGAGTTTCATGTCATTTATTGAATCTATAATATATATTTATTTCTGAGTGGAAATAAATCCTTTCCTCCAGACGGTGTGTATTAAGTACCGTGGCGTGGATATCAGTCAGATGAGCCTCCTGCCGGGTCTAACGCAGTACCTGGACAAGGCCTACAAGCAGGACCAGTTCTCCCACACCTGTCCGCCTGCCTCAGAGATCCTCTGGGCCTACCACACGGTGGCCAAGTACCTCAAAAAGTAGTCCGCCTGAGGGACTACCAGGTGGTCTAAGAGAAAGGCTAGCAAAAGCAGAATGATGTGCACTGAAAAAAGCACTGCAATTTTTTAGGAGAGATTAAGGGAGATCAAATAAGCTCATGTCCGATTCGCTGCTTTACAATTGGTTGATTTAAATCAATCAAGTGTCCAATAGCTATGATCCTATTAGTAATAGGGATTTTTGTTGTTTGCTGTTAAATAAATAGAAAATCAAGTTATATTTCTTAATCCATTGCTCATGTTATCATCTGGAAGTATATTGTACGATAAAAGAGAAGAAAGCATGATGACGACCGGATTGTTTGTATTAAACAGCATTTAGCTTTTTGATCTTGATGGAAGAAATAATGGAGGAAGAACACTCGTTGACAACAATGTAGACGTTTAGGTCATCACTTATTTTATGAACACTAACATAAAACATATTTTACTACCCATTCAAAGGTTTTTTGCCCATAGTTAGCCATGATTGTCCAGTCAGTGTACAAATATGTATGATATAGATGACCTTTTTACAGTGACTTTCAGCAATAATCATCCTGTGATTCAGAAAATGTGGCAATGTGTACGATTAAGCCACACCCAGTAAGTACGCAGGAGACTTTCAGAATTAGAATGACTCAGTCACATTAAACTCCACCGTGCAATACATTTTAACCAGTCTGAGCTCTTTTCTCCTGAGTTTCGAGTAGTCTGGAAACTCTTTAATGCGCTATCATCACACCGTTTGTGTTGTGTCTGTGGATCTCTCTTGTGGCGCGAATTGACTCAGCGTAGCGTAGCTCAGGGGGCCGTGAGTGTATGAAGGTATTATTGTAGCAAAAGTCTCAAGCATGCGTACACTAAAGTCACAAATGCGTAACTAAAGTCACAAATGCGTAACAGTAAAGTCACAAATGCGTAACTAAAGTCACAAATGCGTAACAGTAAAGTCACAAATGCGTAACTACAGTCACAAATGCGTAACTAAAGTCACAAATGTGTAACTAAAGTCACAAATGCGTAACAGTAAAGTCACAAATGCGTACCTAAAGTCACAAATGCGTAACTAAAGTCACAAATGCGTAACTAAAGTCACAAATGTGTAACAGTAAAGTTGAAGTCGTAAATATTTATTCTACCATTGTCAACACGAAATAGGGGCTACGAGTTCACAAATCCTTTGTTACGGGTGCACGTCCATCGATACGACTGCACGAATCTGCTGCTACTCTTGTGAACACGACTCTTTTTCTTGTGGGTACGACTCTCATTTTCCTGTGAGTACTTTTGCTACACGCCTAGGTGGTATATGTGTAGCAAAAGTCATTCGTATGACGTAGAGCGTCCGTGGGCGGGACAAAATTGCATAAACCAATGAAAGTCGCCGGCAGGGGATGCACTTTTCAAACTACACTGGGACCAGTCCAAGATTCCACCTCCTCATTTCTGGAATCTTGACAAGTTCACAGAAGAGAAGACGGCATCCTACACGTCAAAGGTGGGTATCTTAAATTATGTTAAATTTCAGTTCAACTGAATTCCCCCCAAAGTAGGCTATTGCATTAACATGCCGCCAGTGTCATTCAATGTATTATAATGGTCGCCATAATATATAATAATATGTTCAGAAATGTCTCGGATCGGCCTACTGCACCGCCTTTGTGAATTTAATTCCCCCCCCCCCCATATAAATCCCATATTCATACATTTAAATTTTAACTGGCTGACTAGGAAACTATATGAGATAATACAGGGGAAAATCAAAAATAAATACACAATAACACTTAGTTTCACTGAGTTCCAACAAAATGTAGCATAGAGCGCTCCCTACTTTATTGATTACCAATGGGTGAGACTGTAGCGAATGAGGCGCGATAAGAAGTGTGAAGTTGCCCCCATCCCCCAAATAATTCGAAAATAGGTGGAAGCGTGTGTGCTAGTTTGTGCTGGCAAATTAAACGTTTGTGCTCAAACCATTCTGGAGATATTTAGCATGTAATATCTCCACGTAAACCGATTTGGTTTTTAAGATAGGCCTATACACCTTAGTCCGACAAACATTGGACCGAATCGGGTTTCTCATAGTCGGATTAAGACCCCTAGATTATTCAATTGATGTCGCATTAACCGTGTTTCAATCGGATTGGAATTCGATTTTGCACGCGGGGTAGGCCCGAGACCGGGGCCTACCCAGGGGGCCCGGGGCCGTGAGCCTTAAGTAGCCGATAGTCGTGTTTGCGCCGTCGTAAAACGAGAAACGGCGATTTATTAAAAAAAGGTGGCGAAGAAGATGATGGAAGCCGGTGTCGTGCCAATGTAATTACCATGTAGTTAAAATGTACCCGATAAGAAGAGTATCCCCGGAAGCGGGATGCATGCATCGAGTGCATGCGCGCTTCGATTTCACCCCGTTCACCCAAGACTAAAAAGGCTCAAATAAAAGTAGATGTTTTTCTAAATGTTGGTCATCAACGAGTAGAATGAATGAATGAACGAATGTTGAATATGGGATTTAAACTATTTTTCGAAAGATGGGGGGGGGGGGGGGAATTAAATTCACAAAGGCGGTGCAGTAGGCCGATCCGAGACATATCTGAACATATTATTATATATTATGGCGACCATTATAATACATTGAATGACACTGGCGGCATGTTAATGCAATAGCCTACTTTGGGGGGAATTCAGTTGAACTGAAATTTAACATAATTTAAGATACCCACCTTTGACGTGTAGGATGCCGTCTTCTCTTCTGTGAACTTGTCAAGATTCCAGAAATGAAGAGGTGGAATCTTGGACTGGTCCCAGTGTAGTTTGAAAAGTGCATCCCCTGCCGGCGACTTTCATTGGTTTATGCAATTTTGTCCCGCCCACGGACGCTCTACGTCATACGAATGACTTTTGCTACACATATACCACCTAGGCGTGTAGCAAAAGTACTCACAGGAAAAAGAGAGTCGTACCCACAAGAAAAAGAGTCGTGTTCACAAGAGTAGCAGCAGATTCGTGCAGTCGTATCGATGGACGTGCACCCGTAACAAAGGATTTGTGAACTCGTAGCCCCTATTTCGTGTTGACAATGGTAGAATAAATATTTATGACTTCAACCTTACTGTTACACATTTGTGACTTTAGTTACGCATTTGTGACTTTAGTTACGCATTTGTGACTTTAGGTACGCATTTGTGACTTTAGGTACGCATTTGTGACTTTACTGTTACGCATTTGTGACTTTAGTTACACATTTGTGACTTTAGTTACGCATTTGTGACTTTACTGTTACGCATTTGTGACTTTAGTTACGCATTTGTGACTTTACTGTTACGCATTTGTGACTTTAGTTACGCATTTGTGACTTTAGTGTACGCATGCTTGAGACTTTTGCTACAATAATACCTTCATATGAGTGGGAGGGGTTTGGGAGCAGTGCTTAATTTGAGGGGGAGCAAGGGGGAGCGCGCTCCGGAAGCTCTGACGCGCGCTCCGCCAGCTCCGCCACGAGCAGTATAAAAAAAAAATGCGCTGCGTAGCGGTAATCAATGAAGTACGACATAACATTGCGTGGGGAATAGGTACTTTGGCGCCCCGTGTTGCAGGCGTACACCCGTGTATAGATGGAATGAAACCCTCACTGAAACCCCCCGCCCCCGCCCCCGATCTTCCTGATTGATTATAAAGTGGCAAGTAGCCTAGAATAAATATTGACATGGTCTTTACAAGAAAGCACATACACACACACACACACACACACACACACACACACACACACACACACACACACACACACACACACACACACACACACACACACACACACACACACACACACACACACACTCTATATATATATATATAGTGTGTGTGTATGTGTGTGTGTATATATATATATATATATATATATATATATATATATATATATATATATATATATATATATATATATATGATATGGTTTGGGTTAGGGTTAGGCGTTTTCACACAATAATTAAACCACACAAGATTCAGGAAAGGACAGTAATCCATTCACATTATTATACCTACATTTTAAATATTGTTAAATGCTATAAGCGTTATTTGGAGTCATGAGGTTATAATTGTGACTGTGCCTGCACCAACGCAGGGCCAGGACCTGGGGTTTTACCTATAGGAGACAGTAAACAGAAATGACATTGCATTCTCTAAAATGAGATGTGAAACTTGCAAACTTAACAAGGTTGCAGAACGGTAAAGTTCTGCAATTCCTGAACATGTGGCAAAGTCATGTGGTAAGTCTTCCCCACAAAGTCTTCTATTTAGAATTCACTAGGTAACCAAATCAAATATTTATGCATCTGTTTGTCGCTCTAGGCAGTGGCACCAGAGGAAGGTCCGCAATTGTATCAGGCTGGCCATGTCCCCCCCTTGTGGGAGCCACTGCTCTGCCTTCTGGCGATTTGTTGTCTATGTTGGTCTGGGATAGGTTTCTTCACGTTTGAATGGATCCTCTGGGCCTACCACACGGTGGCCAAGTACCTCGAAAAGTAGTCCGCCTGAGGGACTACCAGGTGTTCTAAGAGAAAGGCTAGCAAAAGCAGAATAATGTGCACTGAAAAAAGCACTGCAAATGTTTGGGAGAGATTAAGGGAGATCAAATAAGCTCATGTCCGATTCGCTGTTTTACAATTGGTTGATTTGAATCAATCAAGTGTTCAATTGCTATGATCCTGTTAGTAATAGGGATTTTTGTTGTTTGCTGTTAAATAAATAGAAAATCAAGTTATATTTCTTAATCCATTGCTCATGTTATCATCTGGAACTTCTGGAAGTATATTGTACGATAAAGCAGAAGAAAGCATGATGACGACCGGATTGTTTGCATTAAACAGCATTTAGCTTATTGATCTTAAAGGAAGAAATAATGTAAACGTTGAGGTATCGTCCATTGAAAAAAAAAAAAAAATCAAACATATTAACAGATTTTATGAACACTAACATAAAACATATTTTACTACCCATTCAAAGGTTTTTTGGCCATAGTTAGCCATGATTGTCCAGTCAGTGTACAAATATGTATGATAGATGACCTTTTGCAGTGACTTTCAGCAATAAACATCCTGTGATTCAGAAAACGTGGCAATGTGTACGATTAAGCCACACCCAGTAAGTACGCAGGAGACTTTCAGAATTAGAATGACTCAGTCACATTAAACTCCACCGTGCAATACATTTTAACCAGTCTGACCTCTTTTCTCCTGAGTTTCGAGTAGTCTTGAAACTCTTTATTGCGCTATCATCACACCTTCTGTGGTGTGTCTGTGGATCTCTCTGTGGCGCGAATTGACTCAGCGTAGCGTAGCTCAGGGGGCCGTGAGTGGGAGGGGTTTGGGAGTGTCGATGGTAAGATGAGACATGCCCCCTGCAGGACGTTCTTGTAACAAAGAGAGGTATATACAGGCCGGCTAGCCAGATTTTTTTGTTCTTGTAAAATATATCGGTTTATAAATTGTGATTTCATTGATAAGATAATTAAAATATGTATCTATCAGCATTTACTACAGATATGTCTAGGTAATATGTCTGAGTATTGCAACTTTAATAATACTAACTTTGAACATTGTTCAAAATTTGAAAAGGTATAGAGAAGTGTATGAATTAATAAAGAACATAAATGTATCAATGAACCGATCTTCCTGATTGATTATAAAGTGGCAAGTAGCCTAGAATAAATATTGACATGGTCTTTACAAGAAACCACACACACACACACACACACACACACACACACACACACACACACACACACACACACACACACACACACACACACACACACACACACACACACACACACTATATATATATATATATATAGGTTAGGGTTAGGCATTTTTACACAATCATTTAACCACAAAAGACATAGACATCCATTCACATTATTATTCCTACACATTTTAAATATTGTTAAATGCTATAAGCATTATTTTGGGTCATGAGGTTATAATTGTGACTGGGCCTGCACGAACGCAGGGCCAGGACCTGGGGTTTTAAGTAAACAGTAGGAAATGACATTGCGATTATCTAAAATGAGATGTGAAACTTGCAAACTTTACAAGGTTGCAGAACGGGTAAAGCTCTGCAATTACTGAACATGTGGCAAAGTCATGTGGTAGTCCCCCCAACGAAGTCTCCTATGTAGATTTCACTAGGTAACCAAATAACCGAATCAAATATTTATACATCCGTCTGTCGCTCTTATTGGCAGTGGCGCCAGACGAAGGTCAGCAATTGTATCAGGCTGGCCATGTCCCCCCCTTGGGGGCACCACTGCTATGCCTTCTGGAGATTTGTTGTCTATGTTGGTTTGGAATAGGTTTCTTCACGTTTGATGGATCCTCTGGGCCTACCACACGGTGGCCAAGTACCTCAAAAAGTAGTCCGCCTGAGGGACTATCGGTGGTCTAAGAGAAAGGCTAGCAAAAGCCGAATAATGTGCACTGAAAAAAGCACTGCAAATGTTTGGGAGAGATTAAGGGAGATCAAATAAGCTCATGTCCGATTCGCTGTTTTACAATTGGTTGATTTGAATCAATCAAGTGTTCAATTGCTATGATCCTGTTAGTAATAGGGATTTTTGTTGTTTGCTGTTAAATAAATAGAAAATCAAGTTATATTTCTTAATCCATTGCTCATGTTATCATCTGGAACTTCTGGAAGTATATTGTACGATAAAGCAGAAGAAAGCATGATGACGACCGGATTGTTTGCATTAAACAGCATTTAGCTTATTGATCTTAAAGGAAGAAATAATGTAAACGTTGAGGTATCGTCCATTGAAAAAAAAAAAAAATCAAACATATTAACAGATTTTATGAACACTAACATAAAACATATTTTACTACCCATTCAAAGGTTTTTTGGCCATAGTTAGCCATGATTGTCCAGTCAGTGTACAAATATGTATGATAGATGACCTTTTGCAGTGACTTTCAGCAATAAACATCCTGTGATTCAGAAAACGTGGCAATGTGTACGATTAAGCCACACCCAGTAAGTACGCAGGAGACTTTCAGAATTAGAATGACTCAGTCACATTAAACTCCACCGTGCAATACATTTTAACCAGTCTGACCTCTTTTCTCCTGAGTTTCGAGTAGTCTTGAAACTCTTCATTGCGCTATCATCACACCTTCTGTGGTGTGTCTGTGGATCTCTCTGTGGCGCGAATTGACTCAGCGTAGCGTAGCTCAGGGGGCCGTGAGTGGGAGGGGTTTGGGAGTGTCGATGGTAAGATGAGACATGCCCCCTGCAGGACGTTCTTGTAACAAAGAGAGGTATATACAGGCCGGCTAGCCAGATTTTTTTGTTCTTGTAAAATATATCGGTTTATAAATTGTGATTTCATTGATAAGATAATTAAAATATGTATCTATCAGCATTTACTACAGATATGTCTAGGTAATATGTCTGAGTATTGCAACTTTAATAATACTAACTTTGAACATTGTTCAAAATTTGAAAAGGTATAGAGAAGTGTATGAATTAATAAAGAACATAAATGTATCAATGAACCGATCTTCCTGATTGATTATAAAGTGGCAAGTAGCCTAGAATAAATATTGACATGGTCTTTACAAGAAACCACACACACACACACACACACACACACACACACACACACACACACACACACACACACACACACACACACACACACACACACACACACACACACACACACACACACACACACACACTATATATATATATATATAGGTTAGGGTTAGGCATTTTTACACAATCATTTAACCACAAAAGACATAGACATCCATTCACATTATTATTCCTACACATTTTAAATATTGTTAAATGCTATAAGCGTTATTTTGGGTCATGAGGTTATAATTGTGACTGGGCCTGCACGAACGCAGGGCCAGGACCTGGGGTTTTAAGTAAACAGTAGGAAATGACATTGCGATTATCTAAAATGAGATGTGAAACTTGCAAACTTTACAAGGTTGCAGAACGGGTAAAGCTCTGCAATTACTGAACATGTGGCAAAGTCACGTGGTAGTCCCCCCAACGAAGTCTCCTATGTAGATTTCACTAGGTAACCAAATAACCGAATCAAATATTTATACATCCGTCTGTCGCTCTTATTGGCAGTGGCGCCAGACGAAGGTCAGCAATTGTATCAGGCTGGCCATGTCCCCCCCTTGGGGGCACCACTGCTATGCCTTCTGGAGATTTGTTGTCTATGTTGGTTTGGAATAGGTTTCTTCACGTTTGATGGATCCTCTGGGCCTACCACACGGTGGCCAAGTACCTCAAAAAGTAGTCCGCCTGAGGGACTATCGGTGGTCTAAGAGAAAGGCTAGCAAAAGCCGAATAATGTGCACTGAAAAAAACACAGCAAATTTTTAGGAGAGATTAAGGGAGATCAAAAAAGCTCATGTCCGATTCGCTGTTTTATAATTGGTTGATTCAAATCAATCAAGTGTTCTTAGCTATGAGCGAATTAGTAATAGGGATTTTGGGGCACCACTGCTATGCCTTCTGGAGATTTGTTGTCTATGATGGTTTGGGATAGGTTTCTTTACGTTTGAATGGTGACCCCTTTAATACAATTCTTCCTCTCATAAATCTATCTATTTTGACATCTGAGCTAAGCATTCATTATATGTAGGCTATGTGAAATATCTGAAAATTTCAATTGGATTGCAAAAAATTGCGAAAAGTTCTAAAATAGTGTTTCTGATGTATCTTCATATGATAAAAGATTACACTTTACAGTAGGGCACTGTGAAGATTATGTACCAACTGCCACAGAAGTCAATGTCATTAAATGAATGAAATCATAGATCTGTTTGCTTAGGGTGGATTCTATTCAAATTGTCTCCAGGAAGGTGTCAAGTCAAAACACTTCATGTTTGCATTTGTGTGCTCTTTAAGTGAATTGAACACAATAATTAATGGATGTTAAATAGCACTTTTATTAAAATCAAAGACGCTTTGCAATGAGGGACAGTGTTTGTTAAAGAGACAACATAGGTGAGTCAATCTATGAAAAAAAAGGGCTTAACCCCAAAAAAATTGATACAAAAGGTTTTTCAATGGATTCTAGTAGTATTTGGTGGGCTGAATAACATACTAAAAGTATACCAAAATATACCTCCCAGAAAGCCCCCATTTCCAAGATGGCGGCCGAAATGGCGGCAGGGAGCTTGAAATGGCCAAATCTCAAATTGAAAAAATGTTGCAAAGGAATTTTCAACTGATTCTGGTACTTCTGGACATGCTTATGAACATACTAAAGATCTAGGAAAATACACCTTCTGGAAAGGCTTCATTTCCAAGATGGCGTCCAAAATGGTGGCCGGCCAAGCTTAAAATGGCTATATATCTCAATAGAAAATTATTTTTCGAATGATTTTTCACTTGATTCTGGTACCTGCAAATATGCTTATGAACATACTAACAATCTAGGAAAATATAACTCCCGGAAAGGCTTCATTTTCATAATGGCGTCCAAAATGGCGGCCGGGAGCTTAGAATATCTCAAATGGAAAATGTTACAAAAGAACTGATTCTGGTACCTCTATACATTAAGAACGTGCGACAAATCTAGGTAAATATAACTGGTTAAATGGTTAAAATTGGTTACTATTCAAACTAGAAAGGTGGTGTTGGTGTTGAACAACATAACTGCCACACTTATTGTGGTCTTTATTCATCATCATCTTCGGGCTCCTCTGGAAGAAACTTGTTATGTGGATTGTCACATTCTTTAAGTTGACATGGTCCACAGACAGTAGTACAAGGTAGTCCATATTTTCTGCGAGAGCAGCGGAGTGTCTTGCAGGCAGTGGTACAGTTACAATGAATGACCTTCAAGAGACTGTCTGGAGCAACATTCATTGTTGACATGAGTGGGACAAATCTATTGTCCTGCAGGCTCCACCTCCAGTTCAGGGCATCCATACCATCTTCTGTTCCCATCCAGACCATGACCTGGTAGTATGCTCTACGACAGTGAAATTTGGTCGCAGATTCAGTTTGTGGCAGACGTTCAGGCGTTACAGTTGATGAAGCTGAGACAACCTTCTTGCTGAAAATGTTATATCGCATTGCTGCAAGGGAATCTGTGCACTTTCCACCAAAGAGGACAGCCATTACTTGGCACCCAAGGTCATCGATCACCTCTGTGGTCTGGTTTGGGACAATGAATGCATTGGCACAAGATCAAAGGACAGGATCCCCTTTTACAAGCTTCTGGAAAGAGGTCTTTTTGCCAACCCCGAAGATCCGAGAAGTTGTGTCACAGCCAGTGAAAGCATGGATGAACATCAACTGAGAACACACATCATGTCCAAGTACTTATTTTTAATGGTTTACGGCATACACTTTAAAACTGCCATCAGCTTTTGACTTGTCTGATCTGAAATAAATGCCCTTACTATCTCTCTGTGCATAGTGAAGTAGAAAGACAAGGAGATCTGTATCTTCTCCAATCAGCGTAGTGGTGAGAAGAAGAGATGATTCCACTGCGGCCCTTACGATGTCTACATCAGCATCTCCAATTGAATTGACCACAGTGCAACCCCTTTCTTTCAGTTCATCGCTTATCATTTGGATCAGCCTCTGTTTATTTAGATCTCTTGACAGGAACTCCTCCTTCTTATCTGAGAACTCTGTCTCAGCAGGGAAGTTGACAATGGGATGAATATTGTTTCCTCTTCTTTGATGTGTGTTGTCTTTAATGGATGGCCCATCCCCATAGCCATCGAACACAATGGTGGTAGCTGAGCCATAATGTTGGATGGTGAAGTCTGCATATGACTGCGCAATTTTACCGTAGCTTTGTCCGAGCTTCCATGGCATTCGGTGAAGGAGTGAACCTCCATCAAGAACATAATGATCTGTTTCTGGTACAGTATCTATGATTGCATCACTTGCATGATCACAGATTGCGTGTGCAAGTTGTGGTTTATCAGCCTTGCGGAAGATGTTTCCAGCTTCAAAGAGGGCAGGAGGGAAAGGACTGAGTTCGTAACACATAACCTCCTCCAATGATAGCTCTCCAGTTTGGAGAGCAACCTTGATAGACGATTTTTGTCCAAGGGTTATGGCTTTATCCTTTCTACTAAATGAGAATGTGAATGCAGGCTGTCCAATCATTTTGTGCATGATATTGCGTCCAACAGAGTCATAATCATGCACGTTCACTCCGTCCTCAGCAACAACACCTTTAACAACATTCCTTAAAGAAGAGTCTGGAGAGAAAGGTGACCATATAGTAAGTTTTGAAGTGATCTTCTCCGGGTCAGCAGCATCCCTTTTCATCCTTGCCTCTGTTGAGACCTTGTGCTGTTCTGATGTTGTGTATGTCTGGTTTGTGAACTCCTGCATTGCGGTGTTGTACTCTGATGTTATGCACTTTGACATGGGGCTCCAAAGGGCTCTCTTATTGTCAGTCATTCCACTTCCATGCGTCATACCACCGGCAGTCTTCAATGACCTCATCAATGTCGTCAATGAATCGAATATGCTGCTGCTGCTCAAGTTAGGTCTTTACTCGAAGTAAGTCTAATGGCAAATGAACAGAAAATGAGAAGCAGAGCAAGTCTTATAAAGAAGACACTCCCCCTTCCACTGTGTGTGTGTGTGTGTGTGTGTGTGTGTGTGTGTGTGTGTGTGTGTGTGTGTGTGTGTGTGTGTGTGTGTGTGTGTGTGTGTGTGTGTGTGTGTGTGTGTGTGTGATTTCCTCGCACAAAGCACAGGAACCCGTCCGTTCCCGCAGTCAAAGCACGGGAACTTGTCTTACTCCCGCAGTCCATGCTCCCCTATTCCATCAGGCAGTCATTTTGAAAATGATGCCTTTCTAGCAGTTATATTTACCTAGATTTGTCCACGTTCTTAATGTATAGAGGTACCAGAATCAGTTGAAACATTCTTTTGTAACATTTTCCATTTGAGATATAGCCATTCTAAGCTCCCGGCCGCCATTTTGGACGCCATTATGAAAATGAAGCCTATCTGGGAGGTATATTTTCCTAGATTGTTAGTATGTTCATAAGCATATTTACAGGTACCAGAATCAAGGAAAAATCATTTGAATAATCTTTTTCTATTGAGATATATAGCCATTTTAAGCTTGGCCGGCCACCATTTTGGACGCCATCTTGAAAATGAAGCCTTTCCGGAAGGTGTATTTTCCTAGATTTTTTGTATGTTCATAAGCATGTCCAGGAGTACCAGAATCAGTTGAAAAAAAAAAAAAACAGAAAAATTCCTTTGCAGCATTTTTTCAATTTGAAATATAGCCATTTCAAGCTCCCCGCCGCCATTTCGGCCGCCATCTTGGAAATGAGGGCTTTCTGGGAGGGATATTTTGGTATACTTTTAGTATGTTATTCAGCACATCAAATACTACTAGAATCCATTGAATCCATTGTATCAATTTTTTTGGGGTTAAGCCCTTTTTTTTTCATAGATTGACTCACCTAACAGGCAGGCAGCACAAACACACAGGGTTGGATGGGGGAGGGGCAGGGCTAAGAGAAGGCAGTTGAGAATAGTTGGGTCTTCCTGAGGCAGGATTTAAAACCGGGAGGGACTCTGAGTCTCTGATGTCTAGGGGAGGGAGTTCCAGAGCCGGGGAGCTGCCCTGGAGATGGCTCTGTCCCAAAAACTGTGAAGTTTGGGCTTGGGGGTGGAGAGAAGGCTGGCTGAGGTGGATGTGATGGACTGAGGGGGTTGGTAGGGGGAGAGGATGTCAGTGAGATATGGAGGAGCCAGTTTGGGAAGGGCTTTGTAGGATCTTGGAGTTGATACGGTGGGAAACAGGACACCAGTGGAGGGACGATGTGGTGCCAGGATTTTTGGTGTGAGTTAGTGGTCGGATGCATTCTGGACCGGTTGGAGTTGATTGATTGAACATTGATGCCAGAGACGCGAGTTGAACTAGTCAGGACAGTATGAGGTGATGATGTGGATCAGGGTGTCAGCAACAATGCATGTGAAGGAGGGCCTGATCTTTGCAATATTTTAAAGGTGGTAGAAAGGCAGGAGTCGATGTGAGAGAGGGGTGGCTTGTGGGGGGATTTGGTGCTGAGGCATATCTGAATGTCATCAGCATATCAGTTGAATTCCAGGGTGAAATGGCGGAGAATCTGTCTGAGAGGGAGGATGTAAATCTATGGAGGAATGGTCCAAGTACAGAGCCTTGGGGAACGCCTTGTGTGTCTGTGGATGAGACAGTGGAGTGGCTATGAATAGAGATGAAGTGTGATCTGTTTGAAAGGTAGAACCGGAGCCAGCTGGGTGCAGGGCCTTCAATACCAAGGTCTCCTAGGCTAGTGAGCAAGATGTTGTGGCTCATGGTGTTGAAGCCGAAAGCTGCACTCAGGTGGCGGAGGATGTCATTGAGTTCTTTGAGGGGTGTGGTTTCTGTGCTGTGGAGGGTCTGGAATCTGGACTGGAGGGTTATTGTGATCCAGGTCGGTTAGGAGTTGTCTGGCAGGGTTTTTGAGAGGAAGGGGCATTTGGAGATTGACGATAGTTGTTAAAGCAGGAAGGCTCAAGACCAGGTTTTTTGAGGATTGGGGTGACAGCAGCAGTTTTGAAAGCGGAGGGGACGGTTCAATGGGACAGTGAGGAATTTAAGAGGTTAGTGAGGTATTGGCATATGACAGGGAGGCAAGACTTCCGCAGGGAGGTGGGGAGGGGGCAAGGGAGCAGGTAGTGGACAGCAGATCTGAGAGATGGAGGGGATCGATAGATTCTAGATAGATAAGGATCATACGAGTAAAACAGTTAACTCCAGTGGATGTAAACAGAATCCAAAATTACAAAAGACCGGCCGACAAATATACGTGTTCATCTCGTTCCGACGAGAGAGGGGCGGGACTTTCCGTTACATGGTTTTGGGGGCGAGAGAGGGAGGGATTTCTGAAAGAAACATGCCGTTTTCGTTGGATGCTTCGGTTGTTTTGTTGAATTATTCGTAAAAAAAAACCTACATAATTATTTTCCCTATCTTTATTGCGATTATTAAGGTCAGGTTAATATTATTTTCGTTCTGAGGACTGTTAACCGGCATATACATCTCACAGGAATTACGAGACCGGAAACGGCGTTTTCTAAACCGGTATAACGCTATGATCGTCATGATCCTGCCCCCTCCGACAAGAGTGCAGGAATACGCATTGCATCTATTGGTTAACTCGAGGAAGTGGGCGGAGCAAAGAAAGTGACAGCATCTACATTGAACAACTTTGTATGCTAGCTTGCTAACTTTGTATTGACTCATGGTGTATTGAAAGTCTTTACCGGGCTGTCTATCTGTGGTCACGCGGACTAAAAGGTAACAACAGAGTCTTCGCAAAGGTTACCTTGAGGGTTGCATTCGTAGCATAGCATGCTATCGTTGTATTTGTGTTATTACTAAAATACAAATGGCAATTTGGCTGAGCTCTGATATATGTTAGCATAGCTAGTACTGTGCCCAGACAGTCAGCTGGTATAGGAGCTCCTACTGCCAACAAAACTACCGAGAAGGAAAGCAACCAACTATGTGCTACTCGTCAACACGTTTCTCTTGCGACCTATGTACGAACACCGGCTAGTCGGACTAAAACAACAAGACACTGGTCCAGCTCCACCATCTCGGTCAAGCTGGAGTATGTTGCTCCACTGTTAATGTGTCACTCACGGCACGTTTAGAGATCTCTAAGGACGTTTAAACGTTGTGTATCTCAGTGGGTGACGACGATCACAACCAAACCAGGTTTGAACCTCTTGTCTGATAGGATGAACTGCCAGGATGGCGAGCAAGGGGAGCTCTGTGGGTGGACGAGTTCGGTAAGTAACGTTAACTGTAGGCAACCAGAGTACTGCATTAGGATCATGACTAGTCTTTTCTCAACAGTGTGAGCTGCAATCAAATACATATGGATTTGGTTGGTTTATTCGCTACATTGCTGTATCTTTACAGGTTTGGGCAAACAGCAGAAGTGAACTTAAAGCCAGGGTGCAGATGTTTGTGGAGGAGAGGATGCAGACAACTATGGTGTGTAATGTTTTGATGTACATTGAATCATTTTGGACAATGTATGTCATCCATATTGCACAGCAGCTATAGGAAACGGAACAACTCAACCACAACAATTGTAGTAGAATGTTTTGGTGTTTACAGTCATTTGTGTGATAGTTGGTGCATCCCAAAAAAGAATGACAGGTTCTATATCGATGTTGTATTCCTCAAAATACACAAATCATAGAAAAGGAGAGGAATAGTTTGTACACATTAAGAAAGGAAAACCTCTCCAGCACCCATTTTCTTAATACAAATTATAGCTATGTCATTATGACAATTGAGTTTATGGCCATGAGGATTTTTCAAGACAAGCTTGTCCCTGTAACCTCCTGCCCCCTATATGGTTGTCTTCCTGTGACCGGTCTCTCACTGGATCTGGTCATGTACTCACAGCTCACCGGCGTGCTGATTGGAGCGGCGGTGGCCGTGTCTCTGATTGGCCTGGTGATCCTCTTCCTCTACAGAAGACACAAGCTGGCCCGTGAGTCTCCCTCTCTCTATATATGTGTCCATTTTGTTTTTTGCTGTCTGCGTAAATTAGCCGGTGACAGCGGTGGTAAAGACGTAGTTCGCAGGGCTGTCTGTTGCCTACGACAGTGGCCGTTGTGGGCTACACAAGTGACATACCGGCGCATACCTCCATGGAGCTATGCAGCGGAAATGTGCCTACAATTGCAAAAGCAAAGCAGCAAAGGCTCTTTCTTGTTGTTTTCTTGATGTAGGTGAGCGGCAGCCTGGTGTGCCCCATTACCGCTTCAGGAAAAGGGACAAAGTGCTCTTCTACGGAAGGAAGATCATGCGAAAGGTAGATTTGCTACACTCTCTTTCTCTCTTGTCCTCCAAGAAGGCCTCAGAAGATGCATTTTAAGCTTTTTTTATTTGTCATCCCTTATTGTAGCATTATTTTGTTTGCTTGTCAATGCTTGTTTGATGAAAGAACGGTCCAAATGCATTGCTCAAGCCGTCTGCTGATCAAATTATGAATAAATCATTTGGCTGATTTGCATATTGTTTTTTATGTAGCTTCTGATCTATGCTTCCCTCTACTACGTCTCATGTAAACAGCTGTGCGGAGGACTCTTCTGGGCTTTTCCTATTTCCCGCTGAATGTGTGTTTTCTTTTGTGACGCAGGTTCAGACGCTGTCCGCCACGACCCCCGGTGCCACGACCTCCACGTCTAAGCAACCTCAGCGCATACGCAAAAGGACCAAAGTGCTTAGCATAGCTCGCAAGTATGTTCCTCGTAGCCACACCTTGGGCTCGTCCGGCCTCGTGTGTACGTGAATCCACAAGATCTTGTGTGTGATATGTGTGCGTGTTGTTTTGACAGAATCCTCAGAATTCGCAAGGATCCACCCACTCTACAGCCCAAGGAGCCCCCTCCCTCCCTCCTGGAAGCCGACCTCACAGAGTTTGACGTTCAAAGCTCCAACCTACCGTCAGAGGTCCTCTATATGCTGAAGAATGTCAGGTAAGTGTGTGTGTGTGTGTGTGTGTGTGTGTGTGTGTGTGTGTGTGTGTGTGTGTGTGACTGCGTGACTGTGTGACTGTGGACATTGATCCTAGAAGGAGGGGACTGATTGGTTTGTGCTCTCTCTGCTGTCGCTCTCTCTTCAACTCCCAAATCGTACCTAAAGCACCTTTTTAAGTGACTTGATATAAAAGTGAACGTTCTGCATCATCACTCATCCATGACACGTGAACCTGTTTGTGTGTGTTTAGTTAATTTATGATGTTGATCCTATTCCAGTTGGCCTAGTATCAAACATATTTTTAAAGGTGAACTAATGGTAATAATTGCATCAAGCCCAAAATTGAACATAGCCAAACCTAAAAAGTGAAGTGCTTTCCACCCTTATGTGTAGGATTTGGTGAATAACAACGCAATGCATTTTGTTTTTCCCCCATGATGTTTAAAGAGTGCTGGGTCACTTTGAGAAGCCTCTTTTCCTGGAGCTCTGTCGTCACATGGTGTTGATTGAGCTGCAGGAGGGGGAGGAGCTTTGTCGACCGGGTGACGATGACGACAGCATCTATGTTGTCCAAGATGGCCGCCTGGAGCTCCTCATTCATGAGAACGTATGTAGACGTGAAAAATCTTAATTCTTCTTCATTCTTTCTCACAGCTTTCAAACGTTTTTGGAAATAACTTTATGCATGCAAGTATAATAAATAAATAAATTAGTTAATGAATGAATAAACATTTTGGATTATTCCAATTCAGAAACAGGAAAAGCATCCCTTGCTCATGGGGGACATTTGAACAAAATGCAGAAGTGTGTCTTCCCTCATTAGGCACAAATGCTTGATCTATACACTGCAGACCACAAACCACTAATCCACAGGCATTCATTTTCTGACATAAAGCCTAACGCGTATTAAAGCCACCATGTGATGTCAATTAAACACACATTTACTGCCCTGCATTCACTGCACTATCCTTGGAGCCATCCAGGGATCATCGTAATAGGTGCTTTTCTGTTTGGTTTGGCCCAGGATGGCACAGAGCCCGTGGTGAAGGAGGTTCTTCCTGGTGACAGTGTGCACAGTCTGCTGAGCATCCTGGACATCATCACGGTGAGACTCTTCTCTCTCAGCGTCTGCACACCCCAGCCACTGCCCTGCCTCTTCCACTTTGACCTTTTGACCTGTTCTCTGAGACTTAAGCTGCTTCATATTCCAATTGTCTCCAGACCACTATCTTTCTAATTGGATAGTGTGACTATTTCGTTGGGGTTGGGGGCGGATGCGTAGACTGGGAGAACTGCAAATCAAGGAACAGGGGAACATTTGTTATTTTTCTGACCCAATTTAACTTGGCGGTCGTAGCGCGTCACAGACGACACATCACCCGTGAGGTTGATTTTCTAATCCGGTAAAACCCTGTAGGAATCGAGCTGAACTATAAGTCAACAGTCACAATTGGTCACCTTCCTCGTTCTTCCAGGGTTACCCTGCTCCCTTTAAGACGGTGTTGGTAAGAGCCGCCTCCCGCTCCACCGTACTGCGTCTGCCTGCGTCGGCCTTTCAGTCTGTGTTCGACAAGTACCCCGAGACGCTTGTCCGCGTCATTCAGGTAACCCCTAATCCACCTGCACATGTTTAAGGCTGCGCTATACTTCAGTAATGTCGTCAACCTGGACGGGATTAAAGTTGCACTAAAACATCAGTTACTGTATACAGTCTATCTAGACAGGTGGAAAGCAGCACATCCATAACCCGTTACAAGACATGTGTATATAGGTGTTTAAAGCTGCACTACACAACATTTGCCTGTTACATGATATGTGTATTAAATCTGCATTAAACATCAAGAAACCATTTACATGATATGTGTGTATTGTTTAAAGAATGCAACACCAAGAATGATGAAAAAACATTTGACCTGTTTTGGATGTAGTGATAAAGTGACATAGTACATATTTATTGTTATGTAACATTATGTTTTTTATATTACTAGACTTTTTAAGCGTTTGGGTTAGTGTACTCAAATGTTTTGATTTCTTTATTGGCTTGCCCTGTTGGACTTGTAGATTATTATGGTTCGCCTTCAGAGGGTCACCTTCCTGGCACTGCATAACTACCTGGGCCTCACCACTGAACTCTTCAATCCGGTAACACACATACACACCTTTGACTTCACGTGTTGCATGAGGATTAGCTGAAGGGGGCTGAAGACATTTTCTCTTTGTGACACATTCCTAGAATGTTACCTTGAAGTGCTTGGGGGGGGGGGGGGGGGGGGGGGGAGGGTGGAGGCCCACCCATGGGAGATCCCAGTCAGGACTTTGTTGATCCAGTCTTTTCCTCGTATTTTTCAAACACAATCAGCTACCCCGGGCCACAGCGTGAAACCAGAAGCAAAATAAATAGAAATAGACCCTCGTTTTCAGTGGGAAGAGGTCCTGGGGTGTGGTGCTGTACTATACTATATCTGGTACACAGAGAGAGTTTCTGCCTCGAAGCCAGAGCTAGTATTGTCTTTTTTTTAACGGAATGCAGTTGTTTATTTTCTTTCAACTGGGCCCTACGCATTTTTTCTTCTCTGCAAATGATGTCAATACCGTTTTAGGCATCTCTTGAAGGTCCATTCTCAAAATGTCAGTGTAATCAGATTCCTGTTTAAATCTCCATGACGCTGACCGTATGTTTGCATCCAGGGTAAACTGGTTGACCCCCGAAAGTTGACACATTGATAAAAAAATGTCACTCACTCACCCCTCATGATAACCATCCTAACTAGAGTCAAAGGACACTAAAGGACACTAAAAGACCTCACCCCACCAACCCGGGTGGTCCTCCTGTTGGTTATTGTACCCTGTCCCCCGCCAGGAGCGGCAGGCCGTGCTCCTCTCCAACCTGAGCAGGCTGACGGGGGGCGAGGCCAGCCCGAGCAAGATCTCCCGCCGCCCCGACCCCCACACCCCCGGCTCCACAGAGGCCCTCCCTGAAGCAGGTCTGTGGATCCTCTGTTCATGTATGAGCACATAGACCCCGCGCATGTATCCAGCACTTACGAGCTGGTTCTGGATCGCACGTCCCCTGGGTCTCGGGCTGGTCGATTCTGTGAACTTTGATGACGCTCTAAGCTTCCCACGATTTAAAGTAGAATTGTTTAGAAATGTGTTTTTCCCATTTTGGAGAAAACCAAATTTGTATTTACTTGTTGCGAGAGATATCGAAGCATTCAGTGCCAAAAATTCCATTCAAATCCTTAATAAGCCATTATATCAATGCATAATCGGCTGTATAATCCTGAACTCAATCTTGGAGCAAATAATCAAGATTAATGTTTTTCCAAAGATCGACCAGCTTTACCTAGGCTAGTGGTTCCTTACTCTTGGATTAATTGAAAGTCTGTGTTGTTTCAACCAATCATACCGCCTGCAACCTGCTCATGGACCCTAGGGCAGTGTTTCCCAAGCTTTTATCTTTAGGTGTGCCACTAGATTTTCTTCAAGGATGGAACACCTAATATGCAAGTAGTTAAAAAGAGATATATACATATCCAGTGAGTGAGCAAATAGCGCCAGCGCCCCTTTAACACAAAAAGACCATAGCAGGTGGAAAACAATTGAAAGACCAGCTGACATCTGCACACGTACCAAAGGTTGAAAAACACTGCCCTAGGCTACTGGTTCCAATGATTGGGAATCACTCACCTGACCTGGTTAGCTCAACACACAAGCCTACATATGAATATATGTAGGCTTGTTTGTTGATCAAGTAGAACGAGAAGATGATCTTATTCTACCCTTTTCACCCTGTTCTGTTTGATAGATGGTGGACAGGATACTAATCCACACAGGAAGAGGCGTTCCATCACCTTCCCGTTTGACAGCACAGGTGAGGAAGGCCCGGGGTGCTTTGGCTATTCAAAACCTATGAGCAAGGGGCTCTTGGACCTCAACTACTGGTACAGAGGTACTGGGGCTCGGGTCTCACGCAGTGGTTCAACACCTTCACATAACTGACTTGGGTGTCAGCACTTGTGTGATTAAACGGTCAGGTTGGACACCAGCATGCTCAATCGGCTTCCATCGAATGAACTGTGTTACCCCTCATCCGTCCCCTCAAAGACTCTCACTGGTTCGTAGGACTTGTACATCGTGAGGTCGTACCGCAGTGACTGCCTCCAATTTGGTTGCATAGGAGCCTTGGAATCTATTCGTTATTGGTGTTGGTAGTAATGTTTTCTTGGTCCTTCTTTAGTGATTAATAGGGAAATGAATGTCATTATGGCGAGACATTGTACTTGAAACTGCCGCAGCTAACTCTTGCTAGCAAAACAAAGTGTTCATTAGTCTGGGTTACGGTATATCTCCAACAAAAAATCCCTTGATTCATTCTGATTTACAAGCCCGATAGTAAACCAGTCTGTATTCATAATTTACTTTCTTCTCTGCAATCAGTTAAAATGTTGAAATGGTGATTCCAGTTGAAGCAATGCTGATGATGATACTGATAATGATGAAGATGATAATGTTACTGCGCTGATGATGCTGATGATGACAACTGAAATGTCAGATTTGAAACACAGATAAATTCAAGAGCGTAGTTGTGCTCCAGGTCAAAGGTCAAAGGTGTGTGTGCATTAACGCTCTGCTCTGTGAACAGCGTCTTCAGGTCACGACGCGGGCTTGGACTCTGACGGGTCCAAAGGCGCCAGCGATGAACCATCATCCACCTCATATAAAGTAGGAGCCTCCTCCGCCCCATCGCTGCCCCCTTTACACGTTCTGATGACCCGCTGCCCTCCGCACACGTTACGTTAAGACCATCCTTCGACTAATAGCCTTGTAGCTTGGTGTGCGATCTTATCACATTAATCACACAAATTCAATCCAGTATAATGTTGACAAATAACACTATTTTTGTGGCATATAATTAGATCACTCCGCGCGACTGCTGAACTTATTATTTGGTAAAGATTACACATTCTCGAGCAGTAATTTCAGCGCAAGGCTCAATATAAACTTGTCCCCCGAACCTCCTCAGTCCCGCAGCACTCCCAAGAAGAGCGGGCCCACGGACGGACCCCTGGCGGACGCGTTCCTCTACTCGGGCAGCAGGGGGCGCTCTGACGACGTCTACAGCAGCAGGGAGGTCTTTGAGGCGGCCAAGAGAGACCTCCTGGGCATCTTCCAGCTGCAGGTACAAGGATGGAGGTTGTAAAACGCCCTAAATAAAATCCATTGTGATGTGAAAGGGACCCTTGTTCGGCCAGGCGTGAAACCGATTACCATTATTTGAGTTGAGAAATGAATGTGGGGGACATTAAGCATCAATCATGTTTTATCGATTCCCTTTCACTTCTCTCTCATTTACTCATTATTTCACACTTCACACATCAATAGCCCCAAAAAAAGTTGTCTGTCTTGGATTTTCAGTATTTTTTCATTGTTTCCTCTGCTGTAGGACCCCAGTCTGCTGGAGAACCGGGTCACCCTCCACCACGTAGAGGCCGGGTCTGTGGTGGCTCATCAGGGGGACCAGGTCAGAGCATTCCCCCTCTCATTGGTCCTTTTAGAGTCGACGTCCGGCCTAGTAGCTTTTTTATAAAAATATGAATCCATTCCAATGTATGTTTTTGTTTTACTTTCTGGAAGATTTTGTTCCACACTGTTAATATAAACCGAGTACCGCCGCTTCACGCTCGCTGTTCCACCTCCTGCCCTGCTATCTGTAGTTTGTGAGGCATGAGTGTCACATGACTGCAAACAACCTAATATTAACCTCCATCTCAACCCCCATGTCGCATAGCAACTCCACTCTCGTGTGAGTTCCAGATCCGATTAGAACAGCCCTCCCTGTTGCCATCTCGTCATTTTGGGGCGGGACTGTGACTGTAGCAATCGTGGTGTGATTCTTCATGATTCAGAGCCACTCTCACTGTTTGCTAGTCGCTAGAGGCAAATATATAGCTGTACCCTATCTATTTGAATCAAATTAAACTACAAGATGCAAAAGATTGCGACCCCCCCCCCCCCCCAAAAAGTTTTTCCCTGAAAAAAAAAGTAATTAGTCCCATCAAACGTTGCTGGGGATTACGCTAATCCATTTTACCTCTGCAAAGGACGTTATGTGCATTTTGCTTTGGTAAGACCAAAGGACGAATCTAAATCACGATGACAAAAATACTTTGTAGGGTTTTTTGCAGTTTATCATAGCTTTTTAGTCTTCCAATTACAGCGATAATAGGGTGTGTCTACTCTGACGTACCACATGTAACTCCAAATGGAACCGTGAACATGATGAGAATGATGAGGGTTGTTGTATCGTTGGGACAGGTTCATGTGGCTATCTTCTCAGTATAGTCTCAGCAAAACTAGGAAGAATAAGTTATTTAGAAGTGAATGTGTGCACACTTTTAAGAACTGGAGTTGACTTTTGTTCTCATGTTCATTCTTTCCCTCCCAGGCTTGCTCGGTTGGCAGCCGATGTTTAAACGGTTATGTTTAGACCCAAAGCATTTATTAATTGTTCGCTGTTTGTTCACTGCAGGAGAGTAGAAAATAATGGGCTTCACTGGTGTCACTATGGTATAAATACAGCGTGTAAAGTACAGTACAGAATAAATACTGCATTTATGTCGTCTCAAGGCCCCGTTTGTCAGTCCACCTACTGCAGAGAGGGAGGGGAGGATAGGGTGAAGGGGAGGGGGGGAGGGGGAGGCAAGGGAGTGGAGATGTAGGGGAATTGAGGCAGTAAACGTAAAGAATGGTGTGTGTGTGTGTGTGTGTGTGTGTGTGTGTGTGTGTGTGTGTGTGTGTGTGTGTGTGTGTGTGTGTGTGTGTGTGTGTGTGTGTGTGTGTGTGTGTGTGTGTGTGTGTGTGTGTGTGTGTGCGCGTGAAAGAGTGAGTATAAAGTGCTGTCAAGGTTGAACCTCCCTTTGCCGCCTGTGTGAGGATTGAATTGAGGCTAAAGCACAGCAGTTGGTTTGTTTGTGTCACAACAGACCTGGATATATTTCATATAGATATAGCATTCATAATTGCATCCGTCTCATGTGCTGAGAGGAAGGCGATTCTGTGGGATTGATTTCATACGGTCTGGACTGAGGGGGCGCCATCAACGGCCATTGTCTTTAGATTTTTCTTTGTTCTTTTATTTGTACCATTTGGGCAAATATTCTAGTGTGCTCTCGACTTTTAAATCAAGGCCACTCAATGCCCACATGCACTCTACTAATTTGCTTTCTATATCTGCTATATGGAGAATCATGGCACCCTGGTGCAAAATGGCTTCTTTCTGAGTGCCCCCAAAAAGTCCTAATGGGAATCTGTTCAACAGAAAATTGCCAATCGGTTTTGTAACAATCGGTGTTTTTGCTTGAGCACCAAAATGCGCTCAGAGAATCCTTTATGTCCTCGAAGCCACACGCATCTTAATATTTTTTTGAAGAACTTATTTGGTTGGCGTCGCAGGGGTTTTATTTCATTAATTGATTCCCTCTCTAAGCAGTTTATGAGGCTGGCACACAGCCAGGTGTATGGCTCAGCTCTCATGAATGACTATCTCCCCGGTGATGACCCTGTTCCACAACTAAAATGAATCCTTCCAGGTTTAAACACAGCGGGTGATGACCTCATTCCCTCAGCTTCAGTCCTGACCAGTGAGTCAATAGCGTGTGCATTTCCCTATCAGTATTCAGGGCTGACAATTTAGAATTCTAGGGAGTTAAGATAATGGCTGCATATTTCAGGCCACACTTCTATCAAATCTCTTCCATCTGATAAACTCCTTCCTCCTTTCCTCCTTCCTCTTTTCCAAGTGTCACATGATCAAGTAATGGACTGTGGGTCTTTTTTTTTTTATCACTCAATGATTGCTTTCTCATGTCCTCACTCCCCTTCTCTCTCTGTCTTGCTTTCCCTCTCATCGCCCGTCTCACTCTCAATCTTTTTTCCCTCACTCCCCACCTCTCTCTCTCTCTGTCTCTCTCTCTCTCTCTGTCTCTCTCTCTGTCTCTCTCTCTCTCTCTCTCTCTCTCTCTCTCTCTCTCTCTCTCTCTCTCTCTCTCTCTCTCTCTCTCTCTCTCTCTCTCTCTCTCTCTCTCTCTCTCTCTCTCTCTCTCTCACTCCCTCCCTTTTCCCCTTTCCTCGTTCTCTCGTATCATCCCTTTACTTCCCCCTGTTTCTCCCTCTCTGTTTCTTTTCTTCCGTATCTCTGTCTATGTTTCTGTCTGTGTGTCTATCCCTCTCTCTCTGTCTCTCCATCTTTGTCTCTCTTTCACTCTCTCTGTTTATCTCTGTGTTTATCTCTCTCTCTCTTTCACTATCACTATTTCCATCTCTGTTTCTCCCTCTCTCTGTCTCGGTCCCTCCCTCTCTCTATCCCTCTCTCCCTTTCTCACTCTCTCTCTATCCCTCTCTCCCTTTCTCTCTCTCTTTCTATCCGCCTCTCTATCCCTCTCTCTCTCTCTCCCTCTCTCCCTCTCTCCCACCCTGTCTCTCCGTCTCGGCCCCCCAGGAGGTGAGCATCCAGTTTGTGATCTCGGGCTCCCTGCACGTGTTCCAGCGGATGGTGGACCGCGAGGAGGAGTCGTGTCTGTTCGTCACCTTCCCCGGGGAGCTGGTGGGCCAGCTGGCCGTGCTGACTGGGGAGCCCCTCATCTTCACCGTGCGCGCCCAGCGGGACTGTCGCTTCCTCGCCATCTCAAAGAGCCACTTCTATGAGTAAAGATACAGACACCCACCCTGACTCACACACCAGGCTTACACACATTGACCGTAAGGTGAACACCGCCACTGGGATCACAACATGTCAGCCGTGGGGGTTCTGTAGTATTCTGGATCGTATTCAAATGTCGACAGTTCTATTCATCATCCGTATATTGATGTCATCCTATATTTTGATAAATATAGTAGAGTTCACTATATAAATTGTATTGCATAGTGGTCAAGTAAAGTTAATGTAATGTTACTGTGTGTGTGTGTGTGTGTGTGTGTGTGTGTGTGTGTGTGTGTGTGTGTGTGTGTGTGTGTGTGTGTGTGTGTGTGTGTGTGTGTGTGTGTGTGTGTGTGTGTGTGTGTGTGCAGGATCATGCGGGTGGAGCCCAAGGTGCTGCTGAACATCGCCCACACGGTGGTCCGCAGGATGTCCCCCTTCGTGCGGCAGATCGACTTCGCCCTGGACTGGGTGGCGGTGGAGGCCGGCAGGGCGGTCTACAGGTAGGCCCGCCGCTCGGCGTTCTCCACGCCTCGCCCTGGGTGGACACGGTTCACCCTGGGTGGACACGGTTCACCTAGTTTCAGTCGCTCGCAAGTGTCCTCGTTCAACGCTCTCCAGGCGTAGTATATCGTAAAAAAAAGAAATGGGTAATGGGTACACCTTTTTGGTTTGTTTGCCACGTTTATCCAGAGAATCTACTGTATCATGTCCTCAAGGTGGTCCCACTGGGACATGTACACAATTATTTGTACCAGTCTTTAGATTCAGATACATTTCCTTGAATGACGTTTTTGGCATTTGTTTTGTTGATTTTATATTCCTTATTCTTATTAGTTGAACATCTTTTTTGATACTTTTTGTTGATTTGTTTTATGTTTGGTAATTTCAAATGATCAGTTGGAAAACTAACGATTTGTAATTGTGTGTGTGTGTGTGTGTGTGTGTGCGCCTCAGGCAGGGAGAGAAGTCGGACAGCTCCTACATCGTGCTGAGCGGACGCCTGCGCTCTGTCATCCAGAAGGACGACGGCAAGAAGGAGCTGACGGGGGAGTACGGACGGGGAGACCTCATCGGCGTGGTAACCGCATGAAACAAAAACCTGGTGATGGGTTACTGTTCTCCCAACGCAGGCTTTAGATGAATCATCTGAAGTTTAGATGAAAGTTTGGACTTTCCATGAATCATCTAATGTCTGATGGCAGGCGAGCTCTAATCTGATTGAACTCAGTGGGACAGATCTTTCTTTTGCATCATCTTTGTATTGACCAATCACGAGGCTGTAGATGGAGATCTGTAGGCGCCTATTTGGAGAAAACAGGAAAAGTTCTGCTTTAACCAAATAGTACTGCTACGGTGTGTGGCAGATTTTATATACAACAGCGCAGTTTTTAACGCAGATAACGGTTACACAACGACGGTACTAAAAAAGTATCATAAAGTTGGCGTGGGCCGTAACCATGGGGATAAGAGGTTCTTTCCTAAAACTCAGTCCAAACTTTTGTTTTTTATCCCATAGTGTTCGAATTCCAACTGAAACAGTGGGTTCACTGGCTCTTCAAACCACGTGTGGAGAATAAATAGAAGTATACACGTGTGTGTGTGTGTGTGTGTGTGTGTGTGTGTGTGTGTGTGTGTTTATATATGATATAACCTTAAACCTTGCAAAACATTGACACCGTTAAAAGCTGTTGCGAAAGTCCATCCTGTCAAAAGTCCACGCTGAAGCCTATTCCCCATCCCTCACCCTCCCCTCTGGCGGCTGATGTGCTCTACATCTCTGCACGGATGCTAATAATAATGCACTGGCATCCGGGTGCCATGGTTACCGTTACCGCGGAGGCTCAGTTCCAATGCCAGAGACGCTGGAAATTAAGATGTTTATGAAAGGTGGATGGCACTCTGAGATAAATGTAGCCTCTGTTGACGTCATTGCTCCACCCCGTTTCGATCAGATGATTCGGTTTCGCATGTTTTTTTGTGTGTCGTGACACAGACTGTGTGAGGATATTTATGGATGTTACAAAAATCGAAGCATCGTGTGAATGTAGGGTTATGATTAGCAATGTGGTCTCCAGCATTTGTTACTTGGTATTGATTTCGGTCCAAAGTGTCCTGAAGTTAGGGCTGGTGTCATTTCCCTCCTTTCCTCCAGCACATTGACTCCAACACGTCATTTGATTTGCTTCAAGTGATTATTGTATTGTCCTCTCCCTCTGGTCCTTGTCTGTGTAAGGAAAACAAATTGTTAGAATATAGTTTGTACTGCAGAAGACCGATGCAACAGGACGCCTCCTACTTTATTCTAACAAGATTTATTTGAAAACGTACAATATTAAATGCATTTAATCAAATCAGCATCTGCCAAGTGGAACACAGATGGCACTTTATTTGAGTGATGTCTTTTAATGACAGAACCACACAAGTGCATCGGCGTTCCTCAGGCGTCATGTTCACACCTGTTGTGTTGTGATCCAGGTGGAGGCCCTGACCAATCAGAACCGAGCCACAACGGTGCACGCGGTGCGGGACTCTGAGCTGGCCAAGCTGCCGCAGGGAGCGCTGAGCTCCATCAAGAGGAAGTTCCCTCAGGTAGGCGGGACCTCAGGGGAGCTGGTGGGTTGGTCTGGTGTTGCTCAGGGAGGCGGGACCTCAGGGGAGCTGGTGGGTTGGTCTGGTGTTCCTCAGGTAGGCGGGCCCTCAGGGGAGCTGGTGGGTTGGTCTGGTGTTCCTCAGGGAGGCGGGACCTCAGGGGAGCTGGTGGGTTGGTCTGGTGTTCCTCAGGGAGGCGGGACCTCAGGGGAGCTGGTGGGTTGGTCTGGTGTTCCTCAGGGAGGCGGGACCTCAGGTCTTGTGTCTGGAGAACTTACCTTTTATAAAAAAAAAACGAAAAAAAAAACGTAATTATAAAAAACATACAATATACGTTTTGTACAATTCATCATAAATGTTTGATCATTGACAGCAGGAGGTAATTTATCGAAGTCTTGCTCGGTCCGCTTTGCCATTTTCATTTTATAACCACTTTTTTGTAATTAAAAAAAATAAATAGTCAATAGGATATTGCATGGTGTACATGCTAAATAAGTTCCCTTCCGTCGCGGTGCTTAAGGTTTGTGTATGATTTAAAATTGCATGTATGTGCAGTATAGAAATAACTGATTAGAAAAAGCTAAAGTAGTAAGGCTAGGGCCTTACTAGGGCTTCATGTTTGAAAGCATTGTTTCCTATGTTGCTCCTTGTTCTGTCGTTGTGGATGAAAACGCCGGTAGAGCCGATAACATTCTGCACTGCTCTGCATTTCAGGTTGTCACCCGGCTGATTCACTTACTGGGCCAGAAAATCCTCCAGCAAGTCAATGGCCCCCTGACAGGTGTGTGTGTATGCGTTCTTATCGTCAAGTGATAGATGTTTGTACATTTAGCTGCAGAATACCGATGTGCAGCCGTGTGTACACCCCTGGTCGCTGAGGAGAATCACTGGCACTCCGTCTCTTGTCAAGTCAACAGTACATTTTGGGGCCTCCTATCAAGGTCGAGTGGAGAGAAAACAGCACGTGTTTTTCTCCCTCTGTCTTTCTGGCTGTCGACACACTCTCCTTGTTTAGCTCATTTTGTCAGAGCCCAGTAAACCAACACGATGATGTGTGTGTCTATCTTTGTGTGTGCGTGCGTGTGAGTGCGACTTTGTGTGCATGCGGGTGTGCGTCCTTGTTTCCGTCTTTGTGTTTGTGTGTCTGTCTGTGTATGTGTCTGCGTGTGTTTGTGCCTGTGTCCACGTGTGTGTCTGTGTGCATGCGTGTGTGTCTGTGCCTGCTTGTTGGTGTGTATCCATGCGTGTGTGTCGGTGTGGGTGTGCGTGAGTGGGTGTACGTACGTCTGTGTGTGTGTACGTCTGTGTGTGTGTGTGTGTGTGTGCGCTCGCGCGCATGTGTCTGTGTGTGTGTGCATTCATGTGTATGTGTGTGCGTGTGTCTGTCTGTCTGTGTCCGGGTGTGTGTGTGTGTGTCTGCGCGACCCTCAGCCCGCAGCCTGGCCCTTCACACCCCAGGGAGCAAATGGGACGCGGGTAACCAGGCCTCCAACCTCTGCACCGTGACGGTGCTGCCCGTGTCCGAGGAGGTCCCCCTCACCGCCTTCACCCTGGAGCTGCAGCTCGCCCTCCTGGCCATCGGTGAGCCCCGCTCAGAGGTCAACCCTAGGGTTCGGGAGACTGTATAGGGGTCGTACCGTCTGTACTCGCGCGGGGGGGGATTCAGGCTATGGTGTCAGAGAGGACGGACTTAGATCTGAGTTGTAGAGGGCCTTTTGTCCAACGCACGTTGACCAGGAAGAAGATGAAGTTGCTAGCTGATTTGACCGATGTTTGCGGCTGGTCTGGCGTGGTAGAATCTTCCGCACACGCAGGGACGAACTTACACATGTACGCATACACAAACATTAGCCCCTTTTATGTTACAAGATTATTATTATTGATGTATTTAACCAGGTTAGTTTAATTGAGGTCACAGCTAATTGACGGTAAGCCGCTGCACCACGGCACATTAAGACGGGTGTTGTTGGTCCAGGCCATGTGCAGAGTGATCAGGTTGACCGCTGTGTGTTGCAGGTCCCACTCTGCTGCTGAACAGTGATTGCATCAAGCAGTGTCTGGGGGCCGCCGCACTGGACAGGTGAGATGGTCGTCATTGATCACGCGTGGTGCGTGAATACCCTTTCTGTAGCGGCCTTGTTCCCTCTGTTTTCGAAGGTCTCGCTCTCTCGCTCCCTTGCTCTCTCTCTCGCTCTATTATTGCATTCACTTCAGGTACTTGAGTGCTTTAGCGGCATACAAAATTACAATTCTTTTCTTCTTTTCTAATAAGCTGCCGACCATGAGCACGCACGCGCGCGCGCACACACACTCACACTCACACTCACCCACTGTCTGTCTGTCCTCAGCGTCCACGAGTACCGTCTGTCCAGCTGGCTGGGACAGCAGGAAGACATCCATCGCATCGTCCTCTACCAGACGGACAACGGCCTCACGCCCTGGACCCAGCGCTGCATCCGCCAGGCCGACTGCATCATCATCGTGGGTCTGGGGGAGCAGGACCCCGCCGTGGGGGAGGTAAGGGGAGGGGGGAGCACGGCCAGGACCCTGGTGGGGGGGGGGCCAGGACCCTGGTCGGGGGGGGGGGACCAGGACTCTGGTGTGGGGGGACCAGGACCCTGGTGGGGGGGGGGGGGGGACCAGGACTCTGGTGTGGGGGGACCAGGACCCTGGTGTGGGGGGGGGGGACCAGGACTCTGGTGTGGGGGGACCAGGACCCTGGTAGGGGGGAGGGGACCAGGACCCTGGTAGGGGGGAGGGGACCAGGACCCTGGTAGGGGGGAGGGGACCAGGACTCTGGTGTGGGGGGACCAGGACCCTGGTGGGGGGGGGGGGGATCAGGACTCTGGTGTGGGGGGACCAGGACCCTGGTGGTGGGGGGGACCAGGACCCTGCCGTAGTGGGGGGGACCAGGACCCTGCCGTAGTGGGGGGTGGGAGCACGACTAGGACCCTGTTGTTGGAGAGGGGGAGGTGGGGGGAGGTCTAGGTCCCTAGTGGGCTGAGGGGGGATAGTGAGAGGAGCAGAGGAATGGATGGATGTCTGTGTGTCAGAGTAGATGGGTCACTTCCCAGGGGTCAGAGATAGGAGGGTGTTGCACTGGACACTCAGAACAGGGGGGCTGGTTGGTCGGTGTAGGGGCCGGGTTGCTGCCCCCAATATCCGCAGGCTGCCTGCAGGCCTCCACCTGGAGCATGGCCCTCCACCGCTCTGCCTCCTCCTTGTCCTTACAGATACGTGTGGTCCAGAGGGAGGGACATGGCTTCTAAAGTGCTAAGCTGGTGTTCCCAAAACCAGCCCCACGTTTTACGTTAACATGGGGACTGTAGCTCAGACGGAGCGTGCTAACCTCAGTGAGGACACAATCTCTGGACGTTTTAGTTTCACACGTCCCTTCGTCCTCAGGAGAGCTGCCAAAGTGGACGTCATGCCCGTGGGGAAATGAGAAATGAAACTGATGGCAGTTGGACATTTTGGGTTGAGATTATGGTACCATTGAAATATGGGCGTGATTGTGGTTTGGATCACATGGTGTGCACGTCAAAGCAGGCGGGTCAAGGGGCTTGGGTCATTGGGCCAATCAGGGAGAGAGTGTTAGAAATTGGAGCAATCAGGGAGAAGAAACATTGGCTGCGCAATATGAAAGAGGATGGAGATTATGGAGGAAGTTGAGAGAAGAGAAAATCCGTTCAACAAAAGCCTGCTTGGTCAGGTCGACTGAGCAAATGGAAGTGGTTTTCTCTGAGGCTGGGGAAATTGAAGGGAAGAGAAATGTGTTCACTTTAAACAGGAGATGAGGAGAGGAATGGAAATAAGGATCGATATTCTTTTGGGCACAGAATGAGTCATAGCTTTGTGTGGATATTACCAAGTCACAGACACGTCGACACACACACACACACACACACACACACACACACACACACACACACACACACACACACACACACACACACACACACACACACACACACACACACACACACACACCTATTCATAATTTTCCTAACCAACACTTAGAACATTTACCCACAAGATATGTGCTAAGGACTGCAATACTAGCGTATTGCAGATCTGTAAATGTTATGGTTTTTTATTTCTTTATTGAATGTGGCCTTACACATACATATTATGTATACATATACGTATTGCAGAAGCAAAGAATCCCAAGACTGGAGTTCTTCTCATCTCTACTATGAACTGGTCTGAATCTGTTGGGTGCTCCATGGATTTTATGCTTTATAAGCTTGCTCTCAAAGTTAAGGAGGCAAAAGTTCTATCTGTCCTATTATGAACTGTTTTTACACAATACGGCGACAAACTAAATGGCAAAGAAAAAGACGATCGAAATAGAAACTCCTGCTTGGCGCAACAGTTTTTGGCAAGTTCATTCTGAAGGTGTGAACAAAGGCAGCTCTATTCTTGATTCAGAGCTATTTTATCACGTTCAAGCCGTCCCGGGTGTGAGATACAAGTCTGTCGGCAGTAACCGCACAGCAGTCAGACGCGCGTGGCAGATTGGTCTCAAACCACAGGACTACATCCTGATGTATGACCACAACACAGCCACCAAACGTCGCAACACTAGCGCTGCACCAGGGCAGAAAGAACAACAAAGCAATCTACTCCAAACAGTGCCCAGGTCCATCCTTGAAAATGTAATATGATCAAGGGTTTAAGTTGTAGCCGCTCAGGTTTCAAAGAGTGATGAGTGTGTCTGCAGCTCTTTGTTTAATGGGGGAGAGGCTGGACTGAGCACTGACGCCCGCTAGCACACGAAGATAGGCTGGAGAGGAGCTTAGAAAGGACCGTTCAGGATGACTCACTTCTCTCATTACCCCCGGCCCTTCTCGCCGTCCTATAGTTACATTAACCCTTAAAGGGCGCCTATTATGACGCCATGTGATGCCGATTAGCCATTTTGTGGGGCGTGTCCACCTCAGACACACGATGGAGGATCAGCTGGGTAGGCTGACCACGCCCACGTGATGACGTCACTTAAGGTGTGGTCTAGAAACGGCACAGAACGGCCTGTCCACATCAAACCCATCGCTCAATCAGGATCCCTGTGAACATAAGACGTTTTTAAAGGGGACATATTATGCCACCAGTTGTGAGTGTGATTAGCCATTACAAGGCGTTCTGAAAATCTGCATCTTCTGACATCAGAAGTGGGCCTGTCCACCTAGATGTGTGCTGGATAGATCAGTCTACCAGCCAGTACCCAGTGGACTCTAGCAAACGTTGCTCACCTATCCGTCATACATCTAGGTGGACACGCCCACTTGTGATGTCAGAAGAGGCCGATTTTCAAAATGGCTTGAAACGGCCAATCAAACTAACACCTAGTGATACAACATGTCACCTTTTAAGATATTGAAATCCATTTCCTTGTGTTTTTTTTTATACGTTTTTTTTTCCTCAAAACATCCCCTTGAGGGATGCGGTCTCAAACACCGTCCCTCACGCATTGTTTTCTCCGGGGGGGTTTCGCTGTTCCTCCGCGCTAGCTGGAGCGCATGCTGGAGCGCAGCGCCGTGCGGGCCCAGAAGCAGCTGGTCCTGCTGCACCGCGAGGACGGGCCCCCGCCCACTGGCACCGTCCACTGGCTCAACATGCGCAGCTGGATCTCCAGGCACCACCACCTCTCCTGCCCCCGCAGGGTCTTCTCCAAGAGGAGCCTGCCCAAGCTGGTAGGCGGTGTGTGTGTGTGTACGTGTGTACGTGTGTACGTGTGTATGTGGGTGGCGTGTGGCTCAGGAGGTAGAGTGGGTTGGCGGGTAGCCGGAGGGTTGCTAGTTCGATAGCATGAGCGTGTCGAAGTGTCCCTGAGCAAGACACCTAACCAAAGCTGCTCCAGACGAGCTGGCTGTCGCCATGCAAGGTTGACACCGCTGTCGGTGTGTGCATGTGTGCATACATGGGTCAATTTTAGGCAATATTGTAGAGTAATTTGATTGGCCACTGGTTAGGAACGCGCTATATATTTAACACTTTATAAATGCAGTCCATTTACCATTTACTGGACTGGCATGAAGGAAAGGGCTAAAGTCATATTTGTATAGATACAAATAATTAAATGTGTATAAATTCATTACATTTGCATAGCTTTTCAAGTGAGACCAGTATATATATTATATAACATATATGCATAGTGTGTGCCACTTACAATTCAGTCCTGGTGCTTTATCCCCCATCACATATCCTCTTCACACACTCTCTCCCCTCTGTCTCCTTGTTCTCCTGCCTCCTCCCGGCCCCAGAGGGAGATGTACCAGAGGGTGTTCCAGAAGCCCGCTGACAGACATTCAGACTTCTCCCGCCTAGCCCGCGTCCTCACGGGCAACGCCATCGCCATCATCCTGGGGGGAGGAGGGGCCAGGTAGGCTGGATTAATACCAGTGCGTCATGCTGGGACTAAACCATGATGGGGCTCCTTAATGGAGGCGAATGTATGGCGGTGGGTAGGGCGGTGTGTCGCGACGGCTTGATTACCAACGCCACAGTATATACGCTCCAATAACAACCCCCCCCCCCCCCCCCCCCCCAGAGTGGTTTATCCCGCTGATCCCACAGTTACACGCCAATGATTAGATCTAGATAAGTATTCTACAATGCTGTTTGTTGTATGTAAAATCTTAAACACTTCAGATAGACACAAATCTAAATACAGTAATGATCATGTTAATGACGTTGTGTACGGCACTACTGACCTAAAGTCCAAATACTTCCAACATTTCTGTGCATCGTGAGACCGTCCGTATCTGCCAAGGTGGCGTTCTGTCTCTTGGACGGCCCAGAGCCTGTTGAAATACTCTAGGTCCAATCAACGCAGCGTTGCCGAAAAATGGCTGAGCTTAAGGAAAGGGGAGTGATCAACAGGGCAACGGAAACCGTTGAGTGTATGAAATCGACTCTATAACGATGTTAAAAGCGGAACAGAAATGTGCCGGGAAGGTTTTGCTTAATGACTGCAACAGTTTCGCCAAAATTCAGCACTATTGCATCTCTGGCTTTATAGATTGGTAAACAAAACCGTCTCTGGAAAAATCACTGTGCTGTTTTATTGCTTAGATCTCTGTATACCTGGCACACCCGTCCAGAACTGTTTGCCACCAAATTAGAGCAGAACTACCGTTCAGACGTTTGAGGGATCAGCGATTCAATAAAAAATCGACTTAATGGGATTGATGATCCCTAATCTGAAGATCTTGGCCTGGAACCTTCCACCATCATACTCTGGGAAAATATCATAGGGACACATCATTAGACGGGGCTGCCAGCATAATGACTGGCATCAAAGTATTGTCACAACTATTCATTTACATGACAAAGACAGGCCTTAATGATGCTGGCTCAGCTCACACACGCGCACTCCGGGGGCGTCCGTGCGTGTGTGACGACTGCGAAGTAAGACTCCTCGTCTCATTATTCTAATGGCGAATCGACGAAGAGGAAAAAAACGTTGAGAGCCGATCTCGCCGCTCCGCATCCGAGCGTAGCAACTGCCCACGTGGTTGCTAGGTGACCCAAATGAGATCAGGTTAGAGGACATAAGAGTCGGTTTCTGACGAATATATATTATTGCACCAAATGGTGACCCAAGGAAGGACACGTATCATGATAATAAAGTGGTGATTGATGGTATTGGACCTGGAGGTAACTGTAGAGCAGAAGGGAGGAGTTCAGCTTAATGCCTTCTGTCGTAATGGCACTGTACATTGTATGCTTACCAAAAACAATGCTTACCATTGTATGATAAACAAAACCAAGAACCCCTGACAAATCCAGTTGGAAGTGAAGCAAAATCCTTTTCGCATATTAGCAAAGCCTTCCGGGGAGGACTTCTACATTTGGTATTCAGACTACTTCGAATAAAACAGTTTTGATCACTACACTTGCCATTATTAAAAATAAAAAAAAACAGGGGGCCTGCTGCTGTCCTTGTTTGTCATGGACTGAAACTCCCTCCACGGAGTGCTGATTGGACCTAGCATCAAACCTTTTGTGGGGTGAAGGGTCAACGGGAGCAAGGAGAGTCTGATCTGAAGAGAGAGATCTGAACGGCACCCCGACGCTAACCCACCTGACCGCCGCCTTTGTGCTCTCCAGGGGCTGTTCCCAGGTGGGGATAATGCGTGCAGTCAGCGAGGCGGGCATCCCGGTGGACCTGATAGGGGGCACTTCCATCGGCTCCCTGATGGGGGCGCTCTATGCTGAGGACCGGAGCCACAGTCGCATGCGGATGAGGGCCAGGGAGTGGGCCATGGTGAGGGGGCAGGGAAAGTGGCTCCGTTGTGTCTTGTCTATGCCAAATACAAAAAGGTTGTGAGGGAAAGGTAGAAAAGCTTTCTCTTGCTGAAGCATTATTTCCATCGCAAGTAAATGGAAAGAGTCTTTCCATAACTGTTATCAGATTTTTTTTGTAAGTTATGTTATTTAACGATCTGGAAGAAAGGCACGTAATCAAACAAATGGCTAAAAGATTGACCTAAGATTGACCTATGAAGATACAACAGAAATATCTGCATGTCCATCATCCTAATTTAGATTTCCAAACATAACTTTGCACTGACATCGATCTGCGCATGGATTCATTCATGTCCTGCAGGAGATGACGTCGGTCTTCAAGAAAGTTCTGGATCTGACGTACCCGATCACGTCCATGTTCTCTGGGGCAGCCTTCAACTCGGGCATCAGCAAGGTGTTCAAGCTGAAGCAGATCGAGGTACGCGGGTCCTGTCCTCAGACGATGTGTCCTGGAGGGTGCTTAATCCCCCCTTGTCGGGAGAGTGGAGACTGATATGCTCTTAAACCTTGTTGGTATGAGTCATGATTGAGACATCATTCACCTTATTTTTGACAATATTTACATTTAATATTCTCTATTAAAAGTATGGAGTATAAAATATATCATATATATATTTGAGTATAGAAAAATCCAAGTGAATTCCTTGCGGTGAAACACTCAATGATTACTGTGAGAGGTTAAGCAGGGAGTAATGGAGAGTGCAGACTTTTAATTTACACTATACCAAAGGCAGCGAGAATTATTGAGTGTTGAGAGTGGTGCATTATGTAAGGAGGAAACCATGACAAAGTGAAGTGAATTATGTGGCCCGTATATTATTCTCCTTCCCCTAAGCTGCACCCCTGCCAGCATATTGGATGGAAGGCCTGGCCCACGGCTGGCCTGAATGTTTGTACTGCATAACGGGAGAGGATACATCATTCTAATTGCACGGGGGGAGAAGTAGGTTAATTGTGTGTGTGTGTGTGTGTGTGTGTGTGTGTGTGTGTGTGTGTGTGTGTGTGTGTGTGTGTGTGTGTGTGTGTGTGTGTGTGTGTGTGTGTGTGTGTGTGTGTGTGTACGTTTGAACTATCGTCTACACAGGACCTTTGGATCCCATATTTCAACATTACCACGGACATCACAGCCTCTGCCATGAGAGTGCACACTGACGGTAAGGGATGCAGTATCTGGTTCAAAGTGTTGTGTTAAACTCTTGGTGTGGCCAGCAAGTTTGCCAGCATCTTCATGTTCTGCTGGATTCAACACTCGATTACCATGACAGCGTTGTTGTGTGAATCTCGTTTAATAGCCCAGAAACGGCACGAAACTATGATTTATGTTTTTAACATACTGCTTCTTTTTTAATTGTAATCCATCCATCCTTCAACAAGGAATGACTAATGTATTATAGATTTATCTATATTGTGAAATCTTTATTAAAACTTTTTTTATTATCGAATCTTCAATCTATGAAATATTTCGACATAATCCTCCATTATTCCAGGTTCTCTGTGGCGCTACGTCCGGGCCAGCATGTCCCTGTCGGGGTACCTGCCCCCCCTGTGCGACCCTAAAGACGGACACCTGCTGATGGACGGGGGCTACATCAACAACCTCCCAGGTACTCTTCAGTCTGTTCCATTCAGATATTAAGATGTATCCATCTTCTACCAAACAGACGTGTACTTTAAAGTCGAGCTCATTCATTATTGTGGTGCATGGAGTTGTTCCTGGAAACGGCAGAATCAGGGTTACATTTAAATATCTATTTATCTTATTTATATAATTATTATTTTTTTTAAGTATATTTTAAGCACAATGTGACATGACGCCCATTTCATATTGTCTTTCTTTTCTTTCTTTCCAAGTTCTCTTTTCCTCTTTTTAATTTAGCTAAAATGCATTGTACTCCATCCAACACTGCCATTTAGAATCAATGAAGGTCAAAATAATCAAATCTGTCTGGTTGTTGTTCTCTTTTTGGAAAGGTGACCTTGAGTTCTGTATTTTAAGTGTCGGATCAGAGCAGTGAAGGGATGAGGCAACGCGGGTCACGGAGGAATGGCAGCGTTTAACTCCAGAGAAATGGCCACATTTTAGCACCGTCCAAAGAGGCTACTTAACTCGTGACCTCTGAACCTCTGTAGAAATATTGGCCTGAATCCCATAACGACTAAAACCCTCGTTCATTTAATGGTTTCTCTGGCTCCCCTCTCGAAACGGTTGTGAGTTGCAATCCAGGATGGACGGATTGATGAATGGATGGATGGGCAGAAGATGAATGGATGGATGGGCAGAAGATGAATGGATGGATGGGCAGAAGATGGATGGATGGATGGGCAGAAGATGGATGGATGGGCAGAAGATGAATGGAAGGATGGGCAGAAGATGGATGGATGGGCAGAAGATGGATGGATGGGCAGAAGATGGATGGATGGATGGGCAGAAGATGGATGGATGGATGGGCAGAAGATGGATGGATGGGCAGAAGATGGATGGATGGGCAGAAGATGGATGGATGGGCAGAAGATGGATGGATGGATGGGCAGAGGATGGATGGATGGGCAGAGGATGGATGGATGGGCAGAGGATGGATGGATGGGCAGAAGATGGATGGATGGGCAGAAGATGGATGGATGGGCAGAGGATGGATGGATGGGCAGAGGATGGATGGATGGGCAGAGGATGGATGGATGGATGGGCAGAAGATGAATGGATGGATGGGCAGAGGATGGATGGATGGGCAGAGGATGGATGGATGGGCAGAGGATGGATGGATGGGCAGAAGATGGATGGATGGGCAGAGGATGGATGGATGGGCAGAGGATGGATGGATGGGCAGAGGATGGATGGATGGGCAGAAGATGGATGGATGGGCAGAGGATGGATGGATGGGCAGAAGATGGATGATGGGCAGAAGATGGATGGATGGGCAGAAGATGAATGGATGGATGGGCAGAAGATGGATGGAAGGATGGGTCAAAGATGGATGTATAGACGAACAGCAGATGGACGAATGGAAGGAATGATGAATTTCAGACGCGTGGAAGGTCGGATACGTCTGTAGGATGGCGGATGTATGGACTTATGGACAGACGGACTGCTGACCTGGTGTGTTATTTCCAGCCGATGTGGCTCGCTCCATGGGGGCCAAGGTGGTGATCGCCATCGACGTGGGCAGCCAGGATGAAACCAACCTGACTAATTATGGAGACTCGCTCTCTGGATGGTGGCTGCTATGGAAACGCCTCAACCCCCTGGCAGAGAAGGTCAAGGTACGGGTCGGGTGTTGTGCGCTGTGTGTGGGGGGGGAAGCATTCAGACTGTCAATCTGTGGGTCATTCTCTATAGGTTTTATACAGGGGGGACTGTCATCGGGCTAATGCGTTTAAACGCTTATGTGTCTGCGTTGGTCACGTACTCGTACATTATCAAACATCATACGATCGGCCCCAGCCGTCGGTTTACATGACAGGTTGTGATTACGCTGTAATGTCTGGAAATCAGATTGTGTTAAATCAGCACTTTGCCAAGCTAATGTCAGCTATTTGTACAGCATGAAAATTAGTGTATTTTTATTACATATATCCTTGTCTGATATAACTTTGTAACCGGAGTAATCTAAACCGTGTTCATCCATCTACGTAGGCCTATAACCATTACTTCTGTTGCTAGTTCAATCCCAAAAGCTTGGAATTGGTGTTCAAAGACCTTGTAATGAGTACATATTTCACCATCATTCCCCCAACTGAAATGATGTAACTAACGACCTGTAGAAGGTTGTACAGGCCCTAATGGGTTCTCCAGAGTGTTGACTCCCTGGGTTGTGGTAGGTGTTGAACATGGCAGAGATCCAGACGCGGCTGGCCTACGTGTGCTGCGTGCGTCAGCTGGAGCTGGTGAAGAACAGCGACTACTGCGAGTACATCAGGCCTCCCATCGACCGCTACCGCACACTGGAGTTTGGGAAGTTTGACGAGATAGCCGTGAGTCCGTGGCCCGATGCGGGATTTCTTCTTACTTCTGAATCCAATGTTATCGTTAGAATAGGTAGCTGTAGCATTTTCAGCATTATTATCGTTAGAATTAGCCTTATTTCCGTTATCTTTATTAACATTACCAATATTAGTGTTAGCATTATTAGCATTAGAACTAGTATTATTACCGTTAGGATTAGTATCATTAGCATTATTATCATTAGCCTTATTAGTGTTTGCATTATTAGTGTTATAATTAGCCTTTTTATTGTTAGCCTTATTAGCGTTATCATTATCAGTGTTGTCCAATACAATGTCTGAAATGGGAACTTACCGTCTGACCGAGCGTGTTCCTCCTCACTGTGTGGTCCAGGAGGTGGGCTACCAGCACGGGAAGACGGTGTTCGACGTGTGGAGCCGCAGCGGGGTGGTGCAGAAGATGATGAAGGACAGACACCTGGAGGACTTCCACAACACCCAGAGCAAGAGCAACGTAAGGAGCTCTCTTCCCCTCACATTGAGTTAATTTACTGGATTTAGAGAACCGCACCTAAGGTCGATTTCAATTTAGTTGCATTTGTTAATTGATGTACGGTACGTTTTTTGTCGTTTTTTTGTGGGAGGGGGGTTATACTCCTGTCTTACAAATTAAGTCTAAGAATAAACCAAATCGTGCACCGAAACGAAACTCACATCGTGAGAAAATGAACCATTTGAAATGAACGTGAACAAGAAGATGATTAGGAATCTAAGGAACATGAAAAACATGAAGAACATGAAGTTGATTAGGAACTTGGGGAACATAAGGAACTTGAAGAAAATGAAGTACATGAAGATGATTAAGAACATAAGGAACATGATGGACATAAAGATGATTAGGATTAGGAACAGATCACAGAATTTGGATTTTAACGGCCATTTTGTGCATAATCCAAATATGTGTCAATAAATGAGCTGATGTTTAGCTTGATTTTGAATGAAGTCTTTGTGTCTGTGTTTGTGTGTGTGTGTTTGTGTGTGTGTGCTTGTGTGTGTGTGTGTGTGTGTGTGTGTGTGTGTGTGTGTGTGTGTGTACACAGATTGTGACGTGTCCTAACGCTTCCTTCACTGACCTGGCAGAGATCGTGTCCCGCATAGAGCCTACAAAACCCTCCCTCGTCGACGGTACACACACACACACACACACACACACACACACACACACACACACACACACACACACACACACACACACACACACACACACACACACACACACACACACACACACACACACACACACACACACACACACCGAATATCTATTTTTTTCACGCACATCTATGTATGATGTCTCAATACATATACACACTCTCAACCTTGACTGACTTGTTTGTGTTATTCGCAGTGCTTGGTGTTCGGTCTCTTCCCTCTCACGCACGGCCTAGTGTCATGCCACGTTCTTTCCTTGGCCCTGGTTTGCATTGTTTTTGAAGAGAGGCTTTCTCTTTTCTTATTCTATTAGACATTGAGCGGTGTTTCACAGAGATGAAATTGGATTTCTTAGCAGAGATTGTTGTTCGAGGCGTGTTAGTCACGGCTGTTTGACCATGGGTTGATAGTCCGATACACACACACACACACACACACACACACACACACACACACACACACACACACACACACACACGACGAGTCCGGCGTTGGTAGCTGCTTCCTCTGATCATCGTCATATGGCGATGGGTCAATAGGTACGGTTTGGATAGACAGGTACAAATTGGGTCTAAAATGAATCAAGTCTGTCGACTCACAATCAACTCACTGCTGTCTTTGTCATTTCTTAACAAGGAAAGGGAAAGTCTATTTTTATTCATGGTTTAACTATTTAAAATTGGTGTCACTCAACTCATCCACCTCTGTTTGTCTTTTACACCTTTTCCTGTCCCTCCCTCTGCCACTGGTCTCTCCTGGTCACTCCTGGTCTCTCCTCCTCCTCCTCCTCCTCCCCCTCCCCCTCCTCCTCCTCCTCCTCCTCCTCCTCCTCCTCCTCCTCCTCCTCCTCCTCCTCCTTGTAGAGGAGTCAGACTTCCAAACTGACTATGACGAGGAGGCGATGGAGAGCCCTCTGTCTGACCCAGAGCAGCAGCACTTCCAGAGCGGGGAGCACACACAGGGGCAGGACGCGGCAGTCACCGGGTGCTGAACTCACTGGGGTACGACCGAGGGCCCGGGGCCCACTCTGCTCTTTACACTCTACTGACCATGTTGTCCTTCAGGGGCCCCACACTGCTCTATACACTCTACTGACCATGTTGTCCTTCAGGGGCCCCACACTGCTCTATACACTCTACTGACCATGTTGTCCTTCAGGGGCCCCACACTGCTCTATACACTCTACTGACCAGGTTGTATCACAGGGGCCCCACACTGCTCCAAACTTCTTGCCGGGACCAGATTGCACAAATTCATCACGTTTCCCAACCGTTTTTCCATCACAGACGACCTTTCAGTGTCGCTGGTTATTATGAATTTAGAGGTCAGATGGGGCTGTCCTAACCCGTGTCGACAGATTACGATTGTGGTGTCTGCTACGATTCCCATATGTGAAATCTAGCGCCTTTGATTATTTTGACCGTGGTCATGTTGTCAAGACAATTCCTACGACGCATAAACTGAGGTTGATGATTTATATATTGATCCTTCCTCCCTGATTTCAGGTGAACTCGAATGCTAGGTCGTGAAAACGCAATGTTTCGCGGTCCAACGTGGAGATTGGATGCAATGGCAAGATCTTATGATGCAATGTTTGTCTTATTAGACGTGGTGCCCGTCATGAAGGACATGGATGATCTGTGGTCTGATCCTGGCAATACTGACCGCGTTGTACTTACAGAGGCCCCAGGCCTCGGTATGGTACGTTAGAAAACTGCGTTCTCAATGGTGCTTAGCTATCAAATTCTAATTAGATACCCTCTTCCTTCCAGCCATTCTTGGCTGAATGCATTTAACTTTGGCGGGCTGTTAAACATCACTTAATGTGACTGCAGATTGAGAATTTTCCAAACTGCTACATGATTGATGTAGCAGTTTGGAAAAACCATGAATACAAACATTATACGATGTAGAGGGGAGGTTTGTTCACGCAAAGTTCAGCCTTCAACACCAGAGAAATGACCCGTCTGGCTATTTGGGGCAGCGACCTCCCTTATATAAAATTATTCCACAGCACTGTGGCCTTCTGTCTCGTGAGCTGTGCCTTAACGAGACACAGGTGTCTTAACGAGACAAGGCTAGCGCTTTCCGATATTATTCCCCAGCAGAATTGCTCCCCCAAACTGATTGGTCGGTGTTAAACCAATCACAGTAGTTAAATTGATTTCAGCTGGCAAACTAAGACAACCAAATTAATTCTCTGTGGTGGCCAGGGAAGAGTCAGGTTAATCGTTGATCATATTTCTGCCATTCTCAATTTAACACACACACACAATACCCAGACACATGATGAGACCAAATGGCTAAACCTGCCTTGCTTTTCCCCATCATCCAGAAGATTAATTCGTGAGAGTGTGTGCGTGTGTGTGTGTGTGTGTGCGCGCGTGCGTGCCACACCTATTAAATACCAAGCAGTGGTTCGATCAACCGTTCAGGCGGCCATCTTGAATCCACGACGTCCACTGCTCCTCATTTCTAAACTGTTATAACGATTTAATAGTTTCAGCGGAGACGCAAGCCCCTTAAAATAGACAGACTTTTTAATTAAGCGGTTAAACGATGCTCTGTGAATGGATTTATCGTCCGTGATTGCGGTGTGGGCTACCTGATGTGTAATTAGTGTGATGCCATTTGAACTCAATCTAACCCCTCCCCCCCTCCCCCCACTTTCTTTCAACTTGAAACCCGTTAATCTGGTCTTAATCCCCAGGAGGAAGAGGCGGGCCGCAGCACAGCCCCCCCTGAGGCCTTCGAAAATCACCTCACCCCTGCCTTGCCTCCTATCAGATGATCAATGATCCCTAAACACTCCGGTCCCGGGAAGAGCGGCTCGGCGAGATTCACAACCGATCCTACCTAATAGACAATCCCACAGCCACGCACATGCCTGTGTGTGTGTGTTTGTGTGTGTGTGTGTGTGTGGTGTGGCACGATTAGGCCACGTCTTCTGATCAGGCTCTTTTGGTTTTTATTTATTTTACACTCTTTTGCTCGTGGTAGACATGTGGTAGGAGCTCGAAGAAGCAATTCCTTTGCAGAAAAACCAAAAACCTCTGTTAATGTAGAATCAGCGAGGCATTCCCTTTGTCTGTGCACGTATTGCAAGCACAACCAGAGCGTATTTCACTGCTTCGGGAGAAGAGCGATGAGACGAGGAGAAAGTCACCACGTGTTTAGAGCCAAGATGGCCACTGACTGTGGCCCACATTCATTTCAACGCACACATTTTAGTTTATTCTGAAGAATCCTACGAGATATGTTGTGCACTTTGTACATCTCAGTTGATCTTCTTCACTTCTGTTGAAGCCTACCGAGAAAGACTCCTTTATTCCGTATTTTTTTATTAAATTTAGTAGCCATATGCCCATAAATGGACAATGTTTTGTGTCATGCATAACCAAACATTTGATCATGATTCCAAATGCAACTAACTATATATATATATATATATATATATATATATATATATATATATATATATATATATATATATATATATATATATATATATATATATATATATAATATGCAGTATATGTGTATGATTTGTATTTAACCTAAATTAGTATTGTAATTAACATAATTGGATAATCATGTATGACTGGGCTAATGAATAACATGTCTGCTCTTACTTACACACCACTGCCACTACTGCCTTCTCAATGCAAAGTACGTTAAATGGATCCCTGAGAATGACACATTTTTATGATAAGGTCAATGTTGAAAACTTCAAATGCCTGCCACCCAGTCATATTCTCAGCAAGTCTGGTAGAGTAATTATAAGCAAACAGACGAAAGGAAATGCTAAGGAATAGACACAATTAAAGCTTGCTCACAGCTTTATGTGTGAGCAGGCGTGTCCAAGCCACCACACGTCTCTGTCATCCAAGGATGTGGTAAATCCTGCCAGGCACCAGAAAGAAAAATGGAAGCACCAAAGTGCCTTATGGGTAATGGAGTCTCTTTATACTGAAAACCCCCCTGCTAGACTTCCAAACACTCATAGGGGGCTGTTAAATCCATACATTTCAACATGTAATGCATTACCAGATACACTGCGGCGACGGCAGCCTGAACTCAGTTACTTAGAGACGACCAGCATTACTCAGCATTTAGGAAAGGGCCAATGAACAAGAGTCAGTGAAGAAAACTCTTCTCCCATTGGTTTGCGATTTAGTTGACAGTGTTTTTAGGTGTCAATGCTTAATTTATATGGGCAGTACTCAAACCAGAACAATGAATCTATCCAACTGTATGAATGATTATTTTGATTGTACGTTGATTTACATATATGTGTTAAAAAAAGAACAGGATGAGGTAAAAGATTCATTGTGAGGTAAGTGTTTGTTTGATATCCCTGTGAACTTGTGAACGCCTTCAACGACAACCACTAGCCACTACTTCCATTACTGTGCCTTAAGTGGCTTACGTTTCACTCATGAGTTAAACTTGACTTGACTAAAGTTTACTAATATGCCTGTACGTGTAAACTTTCTAATAAACCGCCCTTTGTACTCTTGTAGTTTCACGTGAATTGCATTCTGTCTTTATTTTAATTAGAGTAATGGTAAAGGTCATGTATGTCATAAAACAACACAAGGGTGGACATCAAGGAGATGTTTTTACTGCTAGGTCAACAGAAAATGACAGTACTTTCTTTGACTGGGAATGACGTCGTCCAGCTAATCATTTTAATGGTGCCTAGAAAATGTTACTTTCAAAGTGAAATCGGAGTGGGATTTGCCAAAATACAGTCACTCTTGGTTGATTAAAACCTTTTAGACAACTCCCATATTCCTCGTTGCTCTCTACTTGAACTAGCTGAAGGTGTCCTACATGTGTTTACCTCTATATAACCTCTTGTTCCTGTTCCTTTGTGGTGTGTTTGGCTATTGGTCGGTTAGCAAGATCCCAATACACGCAATATTACTACATACATTTTCGACATGTGGTCCTATCTAGCCTAACATGTTGATCGAGATATTCATACTGCCAGGGTTGGGGGTTCAATTCCCCACTGGTAGAGCAAGGCATTAGCACTGCCCCGGGTTAGGGGTTCCATTCCTGCCGGTGTTATCCATGCTTAAATGCTATACACTCATGTCACAGCATTGTAAGACTTAAAACAAAAGATAAAAACATCTGACAAATGGCTTTTCCTTGGGCTGCAGGAAACGGATCAATTAGTGAGCTTTTACCAAAATGTAATGAACAGTTACCCGGATAGTGGTAGTAAACTTAATTATGTCAATCCTGCTAGACTGGTGGTTATAATGTGGTGTTTAGATGGACACCCGAGCCCAGTGCAAATCTTAGACAAATTAATATCAACACTGTGACCTTAAAAAGTGTGATATTCACACAATATGAATCCATTATGAAGGCATGTGTACCTGTGTAAGTGCCCATTCTAGTCAATCAAATGAAAAAAGGTTATAAAGGGGACTTTGAAATGTATAATTATCTTTATTTCTTTTGTCATCTAAAAGGCAGTTCATGCACCCCGGTATTAATATTCACTTGACACAACAGTACTTATGCTCACAGTCTGCGTTTGGGGAAGAAATGCTTCTGCAAAAAAATTGAATATTTGTTTTGAAGTCTTTACAGCATTGTATTATTTTACCAAGTGGCTGTTCCGGACCGCTGGGTGACTTTCCAGTGAAGGCCGTCAGCAGAACCTGGGAGTCATATGGCAGCTCTGTGGGGCTGGAGAAGGCTGCTACTGAACTGGAGCTGATTGGTTGACGACTGAGGATAGAAGATCTACGACGCCTGTAGGCCTGCTTAGGAAAACACACGTGTGCGTACTCGCATGCACACAGTTGATTAATCCCCCTGCCTACTGATGTGTGCTGTAATGAGTTTTTTTTTTAACATGCTTGGCTCTCCTGAGGAAAGGGGAGTTTCATCAACTAATTAATGAGCATCCAGGAGGGGATTTGGGGAGAGGGAGGGAAGGAGGGAGGGATGGAGAGAGAGATGGAGAGTCTGAGGAAGGGGGAGAGAGAGAAAGAGAGAAAGTGGGAGAGAGAGGGAGGAAGGGGGAGAGAGAGAAAGAGAGAGTGAGAGATTGAGTGTGGCAGAGCGAGAGAAAGTGAAGAAGAGAGCAAGAGGGATGGAGACAAACAGAGATAGCGAGAGAAAGAAATTGAAAACAAGGCTAGAACGGATCAATACAAAAGAAGAGGGAGGAGATAATAGTCAAGGATTGAGAAAGAAAAAGGTAAAGGGGGTTAGGCAGTGGACACAGTGAAGGCCGGCAGAATGAGACTGAGCACTTGGTTAAGGCTAAGGTGCTGTGAATGAAGGGGTTTAGACCGGGGCGGTAGTGTGGGCGTTTGGGGGGGGGGGGGGGGGTTGACAGTGGGTGGGGTGTTGGCATGACGCCCCCTCCAGAGCAGCGACAGGTCTTAGAATCGATTTAGAGACTGATCGTGGGGGCGGGGTACGCAAGGTTCAAGGGTTTGAGCCGCCGACTGAAGGATGTTTCAAAGTCATGTGTAGTGATGCGTGACGTGAGCCTGTATATTATATATATAGGCCTACTGTAATGTGTATTAATCAATCCATGAGCGCTGATCTGCCCCCAGCCCTTTGGTTCGTTTTGCCATGACTTTAATAGCAGAAATGGGAGGAAAACGGGGGCAAGAAAAAAGAGTTAAATGGGTAAGTAGGACATTACTTCGGAGGGGACAGCGTTAGAATTATAACTCACAGGTGGGTCGCCAAACTGTTCCCCAAACAGCGGACCACGGACGGTACTGAAACATTCCTTGCCGTTTGGAAACTGGTGCATTCCAAGCGGCAGTGTTCCCATTCGGAAGATTCTCCTTTCTCCGTGTCTTTTCTCCACGGTTAGCTCCATCAAAGTCATTGAGTTGGTTTGGTTTTAGTGTGTTAATCTGGCCCTTTCTCTGTGTCCTTGCCGGAGGTCTTTGTGGCTCTTTCCTAATTATCCATCTGGGATTTTAGTCTCATTATCTTCTTTTTATCTCAGCTTAATCAGAATTGTCTGGAAAATCCATGTTTCTTTGGTTTACCAGGCAATTTGGAAGCCTGCGTCCACTAATCGGAAGTGAATTCTGCCTCTGACCAGGATTCTCGAAAACTAGTCTTAACCATGTATGGGAAACCCATTTTTAGATGGTCCAGATTAAACATGCAATCTTTAAGATTAGGTTTAAACCATGTTATTTTGTTTCTTCCACACACATCACCAATGATCTTCCAGAATTGCATTATGTAGTTCCGGAGCATCCTAGGATTCTTCTTTAAAGATGTAAATATACTTCCACGCCGTTGTGTACCATGGGCACTGCACTGAGGGACTTCATTAGCCACACTGCGTTGAGCTTTGGATATTCTGCCAGCTGAAACACATTCCTAATACAATCTCCCTTGCTAGATCTATGTTGTTATCATTATCATAACATTGTGTTTGTGTATAAGTGTGTGTGTGTGTGTGTGTGTGTGTGTGTGTGTGTGTGTGTGTGTGTGAGTGTGAGCGTGAGTGTGTGTCCGTGTCTGTGCCTTTGTCTCTGTCTTTCTCTATGAGTGTGTGTGTGTGTGTGTGTGTGTGTGTGTGTGTGTGTGTGTGTGTGTGTGTGTGTGTGTGTGTGTGTGTGTGTGTGTGTGTGTGTGTGTGTGTGTGTGTGTGTGTGTGTGCAGGGGCGATTCTAGGTAGCGTGGGGGCCCTAGGCAGAGGATTGTTGACGGGGAGGGGGGGGTGGAGCGATTTATAGGGGTCCAAGCCAACAGGTTGGATCCCTATTGTTTTTGTAAGGATTTTTATATAACCGTCACCTTATCGTGGTGGAGAGGTTTGCGTGTCCCTGTGAACCTGAGAGCTGTGTTGTCGGGAGCCTTGTGCTCCTGGTAGGGTCTCTCATGGCAGAGTGGTCTCAGGTGAGGGGCCAGACTAAGAATGGTTCAAAAAAAACTCCAATGAAGAACGGAAAAAGAGAAGATGTGACCCGGCCCGGAGGAAGCCCGGGGCCCCCGTCTGGAGCCAGGCCCAGACGGAGGGCTCGATGGCGAGCGCCTGGTGGCCGGGTTTGCCACGGAGCCCGGTCGGGCACAGCCCGAACAAACTACGTGGCACCCCCCCTCTCTTCATCCCATGGGCCCACCACCTGTGGGAAGACCCGTTGGGGTCGGGTGCGCAGCCACATGGGTGGCAGCGAAGGTCAGGGGTCTCGACGGACCAGACCCGGGCGGCAGAAGCTGGCTCTGGGGACGTGGAACGTCACCTCGTTGTGGGGAAAGGAACCGGATCTTGTGAGGGAGGTGGAGCGCTATCAGTTAGATCTGGTGGGGCTTACCTCCACGCACAGTCTCAGCTCTGGTACCGTACTCCTGGATAAGGGTTGGACTCTATTCTTCTCCGGAGTTGCCGAGGGCGTGAGGCGCCGGGCGGGTGTGGGGATGCTCATAAATCCCCGGCTGAGCGCCGCGGTGTTGGAGTTTACCCCGGTAGACGAGAGGGTCGCCTCCCTGCGCCTAAGGGTTGTAGGGGGGAAAACTCTGACTGTTGTTTGTGCATATGCACCAAACAGCAGCTCAGAGTACTCGGCCTTCTTGGAGACCCTGAATGGAGTCCTGTATGGGGCTCCAGTAGGGGACTCCGTAGTTCTGCTGGGAGACTTCAACGCCCACGTGGGTAACGATGGAGACACCTGGAGAGGCGTGGTGGGGAGGAACGGCCTCCCTGATCTAAACCCGAGCGGTCGTTTGTTATTGGACTTCTGTGCTAGTCATGGATTATCCATAACAAACACCATGTTCGAACATAAGGGTGCTCATAAGTGTACCTGGTACCAGAGTACCCTAGGCCGAAGATCGATGATCGATTTCGTGATCGTGTCATCTGATCTGAGGCCGCATGTTTTAGACACTCGGGTAAAGAGAGGGGCGGAACTGTCAACCGACCACCATCTGGTTGTGAGTTGGATCAGGGAATGGGGGAAATTTCCGGATAGACCTGGTAAGCCCAAACGAGTAGTGCGGGTGAACTGGGAACGTCTGGAGGAGGCCCCCGTCCTAGGTATCTTCAACTCACACCTCCGGCGGAGCTTTTCTGGCATTCCTGTGGAGGTTGGGGGCATTGAGCCGGAGTGGGCGGTGTTCAAAGCCTCCATTGCTGAAGCTGCGGTGGCTAGCTGTGGCCTCAGGGTCTTAGGCTCCTCAAGGGGCGGTAACCCTCGGACACCGTGGTGGACACCGGTGGTCAGGGAAGCCGTCCGACTGAAGAAGGAGGCCTTCCGGGATATGATATCCTGGAGGACTCCTGACTCGGTTGCAGGGTACCGACAGGCTCGAAGGGCTGCAGCGGCTGCCGTGTCGGAGGCTAAGCAGCGGGTGTGGGAGAAGTTCGGAGAGGCCATGGAGAAGGACTTTCGGTCGGCACCAAAGTGTTTCTGGAAGACTATCCGGCACCTCAGGAGGGGGAAACGGGGAACCATCCAAGCTGTGTACAGTAAGGATGGGACTCTGTTGACCTCAACTGAGGAGGTCGTCGGACGTTGGAAGGAACACTTTGAGGAACTCCTGAATCCGAATAACACGCCCTCTATGTTGGAGGCAGAGCTCGAGGTTGATGGTGTTTCGTCGTCAATTTCCCTGGTGGAGGTCACTGAGGTAGTCAAACATCTCCGCAGTGGCAAAGCCCCAGGGATTGATGAGATCCAGCCAGAAATGCTAAAGGCTCTGGGTGTTGAGGGGCTGTCATGGTTGACACGCCTATTCAACATTGCGTGGGAGTCGGGTACAGTGCCAAAGGAGTGGCAAACCGGGGTGGTGGTTCCCCTGTTCAAAAAGGGGGACCAGAGAGTGTGTGCCAATTACCGGGGTATCACACTTCTCAGCCTCCCTGGTAAAGTCTACTCCAAGGTGCTGGAAAGGAGGGTTCGGCCGATCGTCGAACCTCAGATTGAAGAGGAACAATGCGGTTTTCGCCCCGGACGTGGAACTACGGACCAGCTCTTCACTCTCGCAAGGATCCTGGAAGGGGCCTGGGAGTATGCCCATCCGGTCTACATGTGTTTTGTGGATCTGGAGAAGGCGTATGACCGGGTCCCCCGGGAGAAACTGTGGGAGGTGCTGCGGGAGTATGGGGTAAGGGGGTCTATCCTCAGGGCCATCCAATCTTTGTACTCCCAAAGCGAGAGCTGTGTTCGTGTTCTCGGCAGCCAGTCAGTTTCGTTCTCAGTGGGTGCTGGTCTCCGCCAGGGCTGCGCCTTGTCACCAATCCTGTTTGTGATATACATGGACAGGATATCGAGGCGTAGTCGTGGTGGGGAGGGGTTGCAGTTCGGTGGTCTGAGGATCTCGTCACTGCTTTTTGCAGATGATGTGGTCCTCATTGGATCATCGGCCTGTGACCTTCAGCACTCACTGGATCGGCTGGCGGCCGAGTGTGAAGCGGCTGGGATGAGGATCAGCACCGCTAAATCTGAGGCCATGACTCTTAGCAGGAAACCGGTGGATTGCTTACTCCGGGTAGGAAATGAGTCCTTAGCCCAGGTGAAGGAGTTCAAGTACCTCGGGGTCTTGTTCGCGAGTGAGGGTACTATGGAGCGTGAGATTGGCCGGAGAATCGGAGCAGCGGGGGCGGTATTGCGTTCGCTTTACCGCACCGTTGTAACGAAAAGAGAGCTGAGCCGCAAGGCAAAGCTCTCGATCTACCGGTCGATCTTCGTTCCTATCCTCACCTATGGTCATGAGGGCTGGGTGATGACCGAAAGGACGAGATCGCGGGTACAAGCGGCCGAGATGAGTTTTCTCAGAAGGGTGGCTGGCGTCTCCCTTAGGGATAGGGTGAGAAGCTCAGCCATCCGTGAGGAACTCGGATTAGAGCCGCTGCTCCTTTACTTAGAAAGGAGTCAGCTGAGGTGGTTCGGGCATCTGGTAAGGATGCCCACTGGGCGCCTTCCTTGGGAGGTGTTTCAGGCACGTCCAGTGGGGAGGAGACCTCGGGGAAGACCCAGGACTAGGTGGAGAGATTATATCTCAACACTGGCCTGGGAACGCCTCGGGATCCCCCCGTCAGAGCTGGTCAATGTGGCCCGGGAAAGGGAAGTCTGGGGCCCCTTGCTTGAGCTGCTCCCCCCGCGACCCGACCCCGGATAAGCGGATGACGATGAGGATGAGAATGAGGAGGATTTTTATACTACCTCCCCGTGAAAGTGGAACCACAGCCCAAACGGTAAATGGTGCACACGCGCCAATTGCATGACTAGATCCAGAATCGGCACCGCTACTCAGATAACAAAATCCAGACGCGCCGGTCCCTAGGTGGCGCTATACCAAGGAATACGCGTTTGGGGCTATAACTCCCACACCGAACCTCCCACAGTCAAAAACTTGTACCCACATATGCACTGGAGTCTGCTGCATCTTTTGGCCTAGGCCACGCCCATTTTTTCGCTACTCCTCCCACATTTCTTGACCAATCGACACAAAACTTTGCACACGGCATCTTCAGACGTACACGAAAGGAAATCCTGCATTACTTTTTTGATCCGACCTTCGACGACGAAACGGTAGCGTTTTGAATATTGGTTTATTAGCTAAATTAGACGTGGAAAATCCAAAATCCAAAAAAATCCAAAATTACACATCGGATCGACTCCAAGTTTTACACACGTGTTGGTGCTAACCTTAATGTCGTACGGTAAAAATTTCGGAAAATTTCGCCATTAGGGGGCGCCATAAACGAGGAAATTGTATATCTTCTACAAAATTTAGCCGCGAAAACGCTACACTGACTTCTCGCTACTCCTACCACAGTCAAATCCTTTGTATCCACAGGTTCAGGGTAGCGTTTTAAACACATGCTTTGCGTTGTGCCGGCGAAACGCACATTTCTTGTCGCGTTGTGCCGGCGAAATGCACACTTCTTGGACCCCTGCATTACTGCTTGCAGTTCTAGTTTTTTATTTATTTTTTTTGGCTCTAGGGGGCCCCCCCCGTGGCCCGGGGCCCCCAAACAATTGCGGGGCCCCAGGCAGTTGCCTGGTATGCCTAATGGGATGCGGCGCCTCTGTGTGTGTGTGTGTGTGAGTGTGTGTGTGTGTGTGGGTACATTATTATAATGCTTTTTTAAATCAATGCTGTTTTGCATCATTCTTTTTGCATGCCTGGGATGAGAAGGTTGTAAGGTAGTTGCCTTGGAATCACTAAAGCTAAACGCTAATTATTGGGATTTACTGAGATATTACTTGTTTTAAAGTAAGTACATCTTCATCTAATGAAGATGAAGACACACTGAGGACGTCAGAGGAGGACGCTGAGAGGACGCTGGCGTGAATTTCGCCGCTTCTTAGCCTCCTTAGCCTTCTAAACCCTCCAAACTCGCCATAATTCCTAGCCTTGATCTGCCCTTCTACATCGCGGGTCCGCACGTCTACAGTGTTGGAACTTACCTGGTTTCCCTGGATTTCCCTGGATTGCATCGTCCTCCCGCTAGGTAGATAGCAGCCGCGTTAGCCTGCTGCTATGGGTGAGCGATGTCTGTCTACAAATACTCTGCTGCTGAACTCGTACAACTCAATACTCTCTCGCTTCCGAACTGCCTTAAGGTCATCAGATCTTTCTGCCTTCTCCGTCGCCCTCGTTACGTCCATAGGGCCGTCCGACACAAGTTTGTTTACATGGACACTACTCCAGCTGTTTCCGCAGTTCGCTATGCACTACAGCGGCAACGCTTTCAAAACAAACCACGCCCACGGGCCGTCAACCTGGGTTCCCTACTCAGTATCAATTGTGGCGTAACCCCTGTTGCAGCTTCCACTAACAGGGATGCCACATTTATGCTACTGAACACTCGCTCACTCAATAACAAAGCCCTTCTCATGTATGACATTATTCAGGATAAAAAGATCGATTTCCTATGTCTGACAGAGACATGGCAGAGCCAGCAGGACTTTCTAACCCTCAACCAAGCTACTCCCCCTGACTATGCGTACATTCAAAAACCCCGTAGCCTGGGCCGTGGTGGTGGACTAGCTGTTATTCATAGATCCAATATTCAGGTCAAGGAATTTCCAGTTACCTCCACTTCCTTTGAGTGTCTCCATTTTGCACTGGCAGGCACTGCACAGCTCCAGGTTCTCCTCATTTACCGGCCCCCTAAAGCCTCCACCCACTTCCTGTCTGAGCTTGCTGGGCTGCTTGCCACCATCTGCCCTATGTACCCATCCACCATTCTACTAGGTGACTTTAACATCCATGTGGATTCAGCCAGCTGCTCATTTGCCTCTGATTTCATGACACTTCTGGATTGTTTCAGTATTTCACAGCATGTGATTGGTCCAACCCATACCAAAGGGCACACCCTGGACCTAGTGTGCTCCACTGGAACCACCCCTGGCCACCTCCAGTGTGAAGACCTGGCAATATCAGACCATTTTGCCATTTCTTTCTCTGTCTCTGTGCCCGCACCCCGTCTCCCCAGCAAACGTACCATCACATTTCGGAAAACGAAACAGGTGCACACTTCTGTGCTGTCTACCGCCCTAGCGACCCACCTGGCCTCACCCCCTCCTAACACCACTGTGGACGGTCTGGTGGAACTCTACAACACAGCTCTCTCCCTCAGCCTGGACTCTGTTGCCCCTCCCATAACCCGGCAGGTCTCCCTCTCTCGCCCCGCCCCCTGGTTTACTCCTGAGCTTCGCCTCATGAAGGCAGCTGGCCGCCAGCTTGAGAGGCGTTATAGAAAATCTGGCCTCACTGTACACCAGGAGGCTTACAAAGACCATGTCAGGGAATACAAGGAGGCCCTCTCTAAGGCAAGGATACTCTACTACTCCAAGCTTATCAATAACCAACAAAACCACCCCAAAAAACTTTTCTCAACCATCAACCGTCTCTTGCGCCCCCCTGACGCTCCCCAACCCTCTGACGCTCTGGACCTGTGCTCCCGGTTCCTGGAGTTCTTCCACAACAAAGTGGAGACCATTCACAACCACCTCCTCCAACACTCTCCGTCACCGTCTCACACTGACCTTCATCTTGGTGCCGACACCCTGCAGTGCGGTCTCTCCGCCTTTGCAACACTGGACGCTAACCAAGTGCACGACTTAGTGTCCCGAGCTAAGTCCTCCTCCTGCAAGCTGGACCCCATGCCCACCTTCCTGGTGAAAACCTGCCTACCTGTTATCTGCCCCTTCATAACTGCCATCATCAACTGCTCCCTTGGTTCTGGTGTGGTGCCCGCAGGCTTTAAAACTGCAGCAGTCATTCCCACCCTGAAAAAGCCCGGTCTGGACCCTGACGACCCCAACAACTACCGCCCGATCTCCAACCTTCCTTTCCTAAGCAAAATCCTGGAAAGAGCAGTGGCTTCCCAGCTCCAACACCACATGGCCCACCATGAGCTCTTTGAACCCCTTCAGTCTGGCTTCAGAATTCACCATAGCACCGAAACTGCCCTCATTAAAATTACTAACGACCTCCTCACTGCCGCCGACAATGGCCTCATCTCCATTCTTATCCTCCTCGATCTCTCAGCAGCCTTTGACACAGTATCCCATTCCATCCTCCTCACCCGTCTTGCGGAGCTCATTGGTCTCAGTGGCTCAGCCCTCTCCTGGTTTCAGTCCTACCTCGCCAACCGCCAACAATACGTCACCTTGGACGATGCCACCTCCACCACGGCACCAGTCAACCATGGTGTTCCCCAGGGATCGGTGCTCGGCCCTTTATTATTCACCATTTACATGCTCCCCCTTGGTCAAATCATCCGTCATCATGGTCTCAGTTTCCACTGCTACGCTGATGATACCCAACTATATATCAGCACCAAACCCTCAACTCAGTTTCCACCGGCCCCACTAATCAACTGTCTGCAAGACCTCAAAATCTGGATGACCTCTAATCTACTCAAATTGAACAGCAATAAAACGGAGCTCCTGGTCGTGGCCCCCAAGTCACTGCTCAGGAAGGTTGGGGATCTTCTGCTGGAAGTGGATGGCTGCCCTATCACCCCATCCCCCGTAGTCCGCAACCTGGGTGTCATCCTTGACCCCACCCTGTCATTTCAGCCTCATATCAACAACACCACAAAATCTGCATTCTTCCATCTGAGAAACATCGCAAGACTTCGACCCTCACTCTCAGACTCAGTCACTGAAACACTCATCCACTGCTTCATCTCCACCCGTCTGGACTATTGTAATTCCATCCTCACAGGTCTCCCCTCCAAAACCTTGGACCGACTGCAATATGTTCAGAACTCAGCTGCCAGGGTTTTAACTGGCACTAAGCCCTGGCAGCACATCACCCCCATCCTGATGCAACTCCACTGGTTACCTGTTAAGTCCCGGATCAAGTTTAAAATCCTCCTACTCACCTACAAGTCCCTGCATGCTCTGGCCCCCCGTTTCCTCTCTGACCTCCTCCATCCCTACACCCCCCTGCGGTCCCTCAGGTCCTCTGCTAAGGACCAGCTGGAAACCCCCCGCACCAGACTCAAGACCTTTGGGGACAGGGCCTTCTGCGCCTCTGCCCCCACTCTGTGGAATCTGCTCCCCCTCCATATCCGCTGTGCCACTTCAGTGGAGTCATTCAAAAAGCTCCTGAAGGCACACCTCTTCTTAGAGGCCTATGGCCTTTAACCTGCCCCCCCCCCTGTGTACACCTCTTGTTAAGCGACCTTGGGTACCTTGAAAGGCGCTATATAAATTGAATTTATTATTATTATTATTATTATATTATTATTATTACTGTGATTATTCCTAGCCTGTGGAACCCAATTAATGTAGTAGTTGGCTTCAATTTCCTTATTGGATACTCCTTCATAGTCAAATAATATACAATGTGTATACTATTTACCATACAACGATGTTAAATTGAAGGGCTATATTATCATGATATAATGATATGATGATGACATACTCAAGAGGGAACTTGTTCTTAGCAAAATAGATATAACAGCATAATAATAGTTTAATCACTGTTGCTTCAAACATCACAACAAAAAACTAAGTTACAGATATCACCAAGTGATTGAGTGCGCTAAAACACTCCAATCCTCATAAAACTGTAGATAGAATCGAATAACATAACATCATATATCCAATAGATTAACTAAAAACGATTTGGAAGCAGCCTGAGTCAGCCAAGTTTCGACTTTTTCCGTACTACTTCCCACATCTTGTTTACATCCAACACCATTGTCTCTGATAGGAGATCAATTGGTATTCCCCAGAGGTTCCTCCTGTACAGCAGATGACTGAACGAGATTGTTTGTAGCTCTGCTGCTGCTGGAGACGATATGATGTTGCTGCTGTTTGTCCTAAAGCTATGTTCTCATGACACAAGCATTGACATTGGCTTCATACACACACACACACGCACGCACACACACACACACACACACACACACACACACACACACACACACACACACACAGACATACACTCACACACGCACGCACACACACACACACACACTCACACACACACACGCACACACACACACACACACAGACATAAACTCACGCACGCACGCACACACAAACACACAACCACTCACACACACAACCACTCACACACACAAACATACATAACACCCAAAACAAGGGCAAGTACACACATAGATACACACTAACACAAACGCACCCACACACACACACACACGCACACATACACACACACAAATGCACTGAAACACACAAACACACACATAAAATCGAGTAATTTACCCCACAACAGAAAATCTTTTCATTTGTTCTTCTACTTGTGTCTGTTATTCTTTTTCATCCTTATGAAGGTGCAGACTTAAATACACTCCATGTTTTTTTCTCTCACGCACATATGTCCCTGGCAGTGCGCAGCATGCATAGTGTTGAAAGGGGGGGTATATAATTGCTGTGGCTCTGGTCTCAGTCCACACAGTATCACGTTGCAACGTTCCTGCTACATGTGACGTTCACAATACAGCCAAATCACAGGCATTCTAGCTGGGCAATTAAAAATAGGTGTGAATAGCACATGCTGCACTGAGGGGAATAAAAAACAGCGTGTTTGAATATATATATCTATGCATTCCCAAGAGAAATATAATGGGTTGTTAGTTTTGTGCCTCCAACTACCTAATCCTATCCTTTCCAAATCTCTTTTTTTCGCTCTAATGAAAAATAATTAGAAACCCAATAAATCACATTTCAAAATCAAAACAGTGGAATTACGGCATGAAAAGCGACTTCAAGAGGAACATTGGATTTGTCCTTCAGAAGACTCTTCAGTAATACGTTTCTGAACTGTTGGATACAGCAGAACATAAGCAGTGGCAGCACCATTCCCCTCTTCCCTTACAGGTGGGGTTCTAGTTTAGTCCCAGAGACCCCCACCCCCCTCCCACCAGGACACCATCACTCTATCATAAGCCCGCCTTCTCCCCTGGGCAGTCAGCAGAACGGACCGGAATGATTAAAGTCGCCAGGAGAACCGTTTTCTCCCCCGTGCCTTGGTGTGTGGGGGCTGGGCGTTCAGGTCGATAAATCCACCATGGACCTTCTCCCAAGTCCACGGCCCGACTTTAAAGTGATCTCGCCAAGCTGCCCACTGTCTCTCCTCTTGTCCCCACCCCTTTCTCGATCTTCAACCAGTCTATTCATGTCACTATGACGTGTCTCGGTAGTCACATTCTCATCCCTTCCTGCTCCTTAATGACCTGTCTCTGCATTCACTGTCTAACCCCTACCTGCTCTTTAATGACCTCTCTCTGTAGCCACTCTCTACCCCCCTATACCTGCTCCTTAATGACCTGTCTACATAGTCACTGTCTAAGCCCTAACTGCTCCTTAATGACCTGTCTCTATAGCCACTGTCTAACCTCTACCTGCTCATACTATAGACAGATGGGATGGCCAATGATTAGTTGGTATTGCAACCAACAATTATGATTTTGAAGGCCACATTTGCTCTGTTATTGCAAATTGTACGTTACATTGCAACTATTTTTCTGTCACATATCTAACACCATTGCTGCTAACTCACAACAAGCAATCTACAATTCAACAGTAATTATTCCAATGTTGATGGGTTGTGAACACAAACCGGCCCCCTCAGAGCAAACAACAAAACAAAATGACTTGCTTCTAGTAAAACGTCTTTGTTCTCCTCAGCGTTGTGATGCTGTGGTTGTGTGTCGGCGGTGGGCGCTCAGGATTCACCAGGACGTGATGCGAAGGACGTGTGAGCCGACCTTTAGCCGCAGGGCGCAGGAGGAGGTTTTAATCACACGTGCCCTTTGTCCCCCCGCTGTCAGACCTGTCAGCCTGCGTCTCTGTCTGTCTGTCTGTTTGTCCCTGCACCCCCGTTTCCTCTCGCCACTGTCACCCTGTCTTTTGCCTCTTTATCTCCTTATGTGTTTGTTGGCACAGTGTTAATACAGCGATCCACCTGTTAGTGTGTCTGTCGCTCTGGGTTACTGTTTGGCCGTCATTCACCCCCTGTGCTTTCCTTGGTTGTTTTAACTTGTTTCTTTTATTCTTTCCTCCAAAGCACTGAGGAGACTTCAGGCACATTTGTTCTTTCCTCCACATCTATTCAGCTCTGGCCCTGGCTAACATCTATTCACAGAGGATTCAGGTGAGCTTCTGCTTCAAAGCACAATGTGATCCAAATGAATACATGCAGACTTTTCTTTGGCATGTGAATCCATCCATCTATTTATCCATCCATCTCTCTTTCTCTCCTTCCATCTATTCATCTATTTAATCATGTATCTATCCATCATCAGTTGATCCAGGATAGATTGAATGTTTGAGTGAGGGAGCGAATGAGTGTGTGAATGAGCTAACGAGTGATGAGTGAATGAATGAGTGAGTGAGTTTTGAGGTGAATGAGTGAGGAAGTGTGTGAGGGAATGTGGATGAGTGATTGATGTCTATCAGCTTAAGTACAGTCCTGTACCAGAGGGAAATCAATACTCTGTTGTCTGCTAACATCATCGCTTGGCTTGTCTCAGACACAGACACAGACACACACACATGTACACACACACACACACACACACACACACACACACACACACACACACACACACACACACACACACACACACACACACACACACACACACACACACACAAACACACACACACACAAACACACACACACACACACACACACACACACACAAACACACACACACACACACACACACACACACACACACACACACACACACACACATGTACACACACACACACACACACACACACACACACACACACAAACACACACACACACACAAACACACACACACACACACACACACACACACACACACAAACACACACACACACACACACACACACACACACACACACACACACACACAAACACACACACACACACACACACACACACACACACACACACACACACACGCACACACACACACACACACACACACACAGACACATGCACAGAGTCAAACTTCGATGTAGATGAACACTTCAAAACAAGGGCAAGCAGGACCGGGCAGGCAGAGACGTCCCTAATGGAACAGTTTGTCTGTCTTTCGTCTGTCTTTCTGTCTATCTGTCTGTCTGTCTATCTTTCTCTCTGTCTCTCTGTCCATCCGTCCGTCCGTCCGTCCTACCGTCTCTCTGTCTGTCCACCTTCTTACTCTCTGGGTAAGCCAGCAGTCTGCTGCTGATGAAGTCTGGCTGCGTCACACCTGTCCTCTCCTAAGTGAGGCTGAACTGAAGGAGCGTTCCCTGGCTGGCCGGCAGAACGGCTGCAGCCCCAGGACCGACACGGCCTGGAGGCATGTCCTACAGGGAGGGGGTGAAAACGAGTGAGATAGGGAGTGACTGGGTGAGTGACGGAATGAGTGATTGAATGATTGAGTGATGTGTGTGTTTTCATTTTACTTTATCTTGTATTGCTGCTATGTGGCTGTTGAGGAACCAAGCCTAAGGATTTTACTTTTGTGTACTTGTAAACAATAAGATGTAGTAAAAGGAATTCTGATTCTGATTCTTCTGATGCAGGCGGGTTCAGCGGGTTTGGGTTCGCCTTTAGAAGCTTGGTGGAGTCTTTGCTGGTGAGTGGGCAGGATCGGAGCCGGATACCAGCAGACACTTCAGTGTACTATTTCAATTCAGTCCGAGCCATCAGCCAAGATGGATGGATGTGAACGTGGCACACAGAACACAACAGGACAAATTGATGTACATCGTTGCTTCCTGCCCAGTATTCCCATCTGGACGTGCTTCTCTTCTGCTCTCCCTCCCTCCCTCCTTCCCTCCCTCCCCTCCCTCCCTCCCTCCCTCCCTCCCTCCCTCCCTTCCCCACACACCCCTTCGCCTTCCTCAGCTGTTAATCTTGCCTTCTTTCATTCCTTCCCTTCCCCATCTCTCTTCTCTTTATTCCCCTTGCCCCCCCCCCTCCCTCGCCCCGTCTCCCCCTCTCCACCTCCCCCCACTCCCCCACCCGTGCTCACCTTCAGTGGCTGGCCTCTTGCTTTACCTCACAGGGAGTCAGACCATCGCTCCTCAGCCAATGGGAGAGCTTTGGGGGGAAGGTGTGTGTGTGTGTGGGGGGGGGGGATGGATGGGGACCTAATAAGGAAAATAGCAAGAATCCGTCACTCGAAGCAGATGTTTGGAGCGATGTAAGCAAGCTGGAGCGGGGGGGGGGGGGGGGGGGGGGGGGGTGTGTGTGGGGGTAATGTTTGTGGAGTGGGGGTGGAGGAGTAGGGTGCTGCAGCAGTGCCAAGGTGAGACAAGGTGGGGGATAGGCATGGGCGTCACGTACAGCAAAGGTCTCCCTTTCCTTCTCTCTCTAGCTCTCTCGCTCCCTCGCTCTCTCGCTCGCTCTCGTCTCCCGGTATCTCTCTCTCGCTCGCTCGCACACACACACATACACACACACACACACACACACACACACTGGCCATGGCTGACAGAACACCTTGAAAAAAAGGGAGGCCGTTTGTCTCTGATGTGATCCCAGGCCTGTAATGAGATCGCCTCTGTCCTGCTGGAGTAATGCCTGCAGCTGACGGCTCCGGCGATCCTGCAGAACAACAACCAATAGATACCCACGCTTCTGAGACGGAGACCATCTCCATGTGAACCACGTGGTCCCGCCCCTTTGGAGTCGTGCCTGGGCATTCAATCACTCAAGTCTTCTCTTTGTCGTTTCTTGAAGGAACCGTGTATTTCTGTAGACGAGGAAGGTGTTGACTTTTCTCGTCGGGATTTATGGATAATCGATGCAGCGTATTATTATGTTTCTATCTATGTTAATGTGACGCACACACACACACACACACACACACACACACACACACACACACACACACACACACACACACACACACACACACACACACACACAAACACTGGAATGCTAACAAGCCACAGATGTGTACGTGTGCATGTATCCATGTGAGTGGGAGAGGGTGTGTGTGTGTGTGTGTGCGTGTGTGTGTGTGTGTGTGTGTGTGTGTGTGTGTGTGTATGCATTTGTGTGCGTGTACATGGGGGCCTCTGTGTGTGTGCATGTGTGTGTGCTTGCGTGTGCATTCGTGCATGTATGCATGTGTGTGTCTGTATGTGTTCTGCCAGTGTGTGCATGCATGTGTGCTTGAATATGGTGTTTGCGTGTGCATTTGTGTGTGTATATAAGTGTGTCTGTATGTGTTCTGAGCATGATAGCATGTCGAGAGAGCGAGAGAGAGACAGCAATGCAGTCGGCTGTAATCTGTAGCGACGGGGCAGTAAGGGAACGTACTGCTTGTGGTCGCTCTGCCATTAAACGGAGGAAGCCTCCACAGCCCATATCTAACGGAGACCGCAGACTGGCTGATGGCTACATCCATAAAACCAGAGCCCATCTCCCCGCTCTGCTGTGTGTCATCTCTCCTCACTGTCAACTGAAATACGCTTCATAGAAAACAGCCAATACTCAATACTCGGTATAAGTACAAGGCTACGTTACAATATTGACAGATAAACAACACGGTAAACAATCTACCAAGATGGTTCAGTGTTTTAGTGATGTGAAAGTAAAATAAAAAAAACATAACACAAAAATATGTATCATCCAAACTGAATTCTTGAAGTCCTTTCTGGGATTAAGAATTTGTTACAGCTCAGGTCTGTCATTCCACCTACACATAAGGTCTCTCTGTCTCTCTCTCTCTCTCTGTCTCTTTCACTCTGCCCCTCTCTCTCTCTCTCTCTCTCTCTCTCTCTCTCTCTCTCTCTCTCGCTCTCTCTCTCTCTCTCTCTCTCTCTCTCTCTCTCTCTCTCTCTCTCTCTCTCTCTCTCTCTCTCTCTCTCTCTCTCTCTCTCTCTCTCTCTCTCTCCCTCTCTCTGTCTCTCTGTCTCTGTCCTTCTGCCCCTCTCTCTCTCTCTCTCTCTCTCTCTCTCTCTCTCTCTCTCTCTCTCTCTCTCTACTAATTATAATCCCTAAGACCTCCAGGCGCTCTCATCATCTCCAGGATTCCCATTTACCGGAATGTCACAGGTGAGCGATAAAATGGCGTGGGTGGTGGGCGCCGTTCAGGGGGGATTCCCTCTCCGCCTCTCTCCCTCTTTGTGGCCACGCCTCTATGATGAGCCACCCACATACGTAGGATCCCTACCACTCAGTATTGTCAGCACGCGGAGGGGCGGTTGCTCAACGCCTGGCGGTGCAAACGCCTTATCTAACGGCGTGGGATGGTGTGTTTCACAGCGATGGTGCAGATCTTAATCATAGCTTTGACTCCATGTGCCGTTTTAAAGTAGTTCTGTTTAGTGTTGACCCACGCCTCACACCCATCGCCCCTCTCTCTCTCTCTCTCTCTCTCTCTCTCTCTTTCTCTCTCTCTCTCTCTCTCTCTCTCTCTCTCTCTCTCTCTCTCTCTCTCTCTCTCTCTCTCTCTCTCTCTCTCTCTCTCTCTCTCTCTCTCTCTCTCTCTGTCTGTCTCTTTGTTATTACTTATGTAATTATTCAATACCATATTCTGTCGTGATATTCTCCCTGTTTTTTCAGCTTCCTGTCTAGTCATCCACCCCACCTTTACATCCTGTTTTATTTTTTCTTCCTACTTTTCCTCCTTATTCTTCTTCTTCTTCTTCTCCTCATCCGCCTTCTTCTTCCTCTCCTTCTTCTTCTACTTCTTCTTCTTCCTCTTCTTCCTCTTCTTCCTCTACTTCCTCTTCTTCCTCAACTTCTTCTTCTTCTTCTCCCTTTTCTTCTTCTTCCTCTCTTCCTCCTCTTCCTCCTCCTCCTCCCGCCTCTCTCTCTGAACACGTCAGGTCGTCTGTGTATGTCAGGGCGTGTGCCAAACCGCTGTCAGTCATTGAGGTCGTTGTCAACATTAGTATTCAACGCGCTGATTTCCCTGAGCCGCTCTCCTCATCACTGTCCTCATCGCCTCATCCCAGGACCCGCCCCCCGTCTCACCCGTCACTCAGCACGGGCCTGCTCAGGCGATTGCAGTGTCCTATAGACTCACAACACACAGACTCTCTACTCAGAACAACTAAAGGCCCAGTTATGGTTTGCAATGAACTGTTTTGGTTCTGCGTCGGGTTTACGCCAGCGGACCAATCACAGCCCTTGCTGCTGAGTCGCCTCGACGGAAGGCGAGTTTTTTTGGGAGGCTCACGTCAGGCCCTTTCGGAGGCTGCAAGGGGGTTCCGCACGGAAGTAACCCCCTTGCTTTGCGTTAACGTGGAACCATGACTAAGTCTTAGGGACAGACCTGAGGTCATTCCACTAGTCTAGTGATGCGTGAATGCGTGTTACAGTTAAACGGTTCTGTAATGTGTATCGGAGGGACATAATCCTGTGAATGACATCACCTTAAGGGCCGACGTTGTATCAACAGACAGTGTCAAGATGATGTGTTGCACCTGAATGAACCCTGTCATTGAGTGTATATCTTCAAACTGATGGGTTTGTTGTTCTCTCTGTGGACAGATATGAACCGGCTCCCCGGGGAAGACATACGACGTGAGCCAATCCCATTGTTACGGCCGGCCTTCGCCCAGACATGAGATCATTCTTCTGCAGAGCTGTAAGTTACAGCAGCCGCAGGTGACAGAGAGAAACGACCACGGCTATTCAACACAAGGTTTAAATAATCATTAGGAATTATATATTTTGTTAAATAAATCATATTTCTGAAACCATGGTCGGTAAACATCTTAGCGGTTGATTGCGTGCTTATTGTGAGTGCCATCTGGGATATACTGCACCCTAGCAGGCCTACAGTATACACTCCTCTGAGGATGTATTTCTGTGGCGGAGGTTTTTCTTCAACCATATGTCACGTTGCAATTAATTAAATCCAATAATGGAAAAATAAATCAAACACAGGTTGATCCGATTCAATTTCTTAAATGAAAGCAATCAGTTGATCAGCAGCACAGCGAGCAGAGCCTGCAGTCAGCACTGCCCGCCACGCTTGCACGTTTGTCCTTTCAAAACACTTTCCCCAACGCAGGATGTTTAGACCCTGCTCCTCTTCAGAGAGCGTCTCTGTCCTTGTTCTCTACTGTCAACACCCTGCGGAGCTGTCCTCTCCTGTCACCGTCCGACTGGTGCTAAAATGACGTGGCGCTCTTTGAATTAAAGGCTAAATATGAGCAATGACACGTTGTCAAGCACAATGCTCCGCCGGGCCCGTTTCCCTAGCACGTCGCCTCTACACACTGTTCCACGGGCGGCTGGATACGGCTGTGTGCCACTGTATTAGCCTTAGGCCTGTCGTCCTACAGTTAGATTGATGTGGGAGTTGCACTGCGCATGCAATGCCGGGCAAAGGCATTCAGCGCCCCCTGTTGGCTGACCTTGTTCGTCCGGCCGGATGGACCGCTGGAGGGCTCAGCCAGAGGCACAAGAGTTTGTCTAGAGTTTGTGCAGCAACCCAACCTAGAGGCTAGTAGTTGTTGATCACCTGCTCTAGACGATCAATGCCTGGGCGATCAAGACCAAGGCCTTGACCTGGGGAGACCCTTTTTGTATGGGTTCAGATTTAGTTCAAGGACCTTACCCCGTTCGTTGAGAAAACCAGGGGGGGAGGGGGGGGGGGGGGGGGGGGGGTGGTCTTGTGAGGCTCAGAGTGTACATACGTTTAATTTCTCCCCTTTTCAAACATTTCAAAAGATCTCCACTGAATGGTGCCCGAGAATAGACGCCACGGCCTCACACTCACCCCCCGCACACACACACACGTTTTCAACATCTTCCGTACAAACCTCATCCACAAATGCACGACGTACATCCTCTGCTGACTGGTGAAGTACCAGCCCCTTCATTTGATGCGTGTAGCCATCTTTCAACGCATGCAAATGACCCATTCAGTGCCCATGCAGAGCCCACAGCCCTGTGTGTGATTCACTCGCAGGCTTGTGTCCCTTTTCATTAGCCGCCTGTGCAGCTCCATCCAGAGCACCCAGGAAGGACAGCTCAGCCTGGTCCTGCTCCCCCAAGAAGCTGGGGTTTGGCTTTGCCCCGTGTGCCTGCATACAATACAGCTGCTGACTATTCTCCAACACTCGCCCTAAGTGAAAGAATCGAAGCCATGAATATTATAACGCAGAGAAGCATTCATCGCGCATTCTTTATCCACAAATTCATCGCAAGACAGAATGGAGACGGGTTTGGAAGCTATTGTTGACCCTGAAAAGGCTATAGGGATGATCAATTACTCTGTGTGTTTGTCTGTGTGCGTGTGCGTGCTTGTGAGTTTGTGTGGATGTGTGTGTGTGCATGTGTGCGTGTGGGTCTGTGTATGTGTGTGCGTCTGTGTGCATGTACATGCCTGTGTGTGTGCGTGTGAGAGCAATATTGCAGACAAATCCATTGAAAGATTCCTATAGAGCAAATTAGGATTCACGTGATGCAAGTATGACATCATGGTAGTCATTTGAAGAGGAGGAGAATCGGACGGTTTAACAGTGCATCTCTGGGTTCCTGTCTCCTGCCTCCTGGATTACCTTCAATACCTTCAATAGGTCCATAGGAGCTCCGCTTTACTTATGCTTTTGCTATTCCCTGGAGCTCCAAACATGAGTATGCATGCACACACACACACACACCCACCTACACACACAGAAAGGACCTTCAAGAGAACATGAAGGGGTGATTTTCTGGGCTATCGTGATAATTAACCTCTTAACGATCATTATAACAGGATTTAGATAATTAATTACTCAATAACTGCATGCTGGTGGTGTGCCAGAACCTGGAAGGGTACTTGACTTGAGCACCTACTATATTTTAAAACACTTAACTCTAAACTAGATTTAATTGTTTCATTATTGGAGGATGTGGCCTGTATGGAGTCAATACATTGGTTAGTTCCCCAAAAGAAAATCCCCATTAGTTACATTTCTTATCTAAAATAGTTTTATATCCGATACTCTTTCATCTCTTTCTCTCAAATTCAATCACCCCTCCGCACAACCATTATTTTCCTATAGTTGGACACTCTCATCCTGACAGATATTGTCACCCCAGGGCTGGTTTGTGTCCACTCCATCATTTAATAAAGTTATTTGTTCAGCCGTTCCCCTGTCTTGTTCCGTCCAAAGCGCCGCTAGCAGCATCATCCTGCTACTGACAGAAATACAACATTGCTGTCGTTAAGGTGCTGAAAAATGCAAGCTATAGCTTTTGTGCATTTAAAAGCATACAATTGTTTCTGTCACCTGATGGACAATAATCAGATAAGCTTCTGTACTTTAGTTGGTTGGCCCCGCTGCTGTTTAATTAAACCCGCTGCAGATCAGTGATAAGGGCTGTGATTTTCAGATAAAGGGATCCACTGATATCAGAGGAAGGCGTTAACCCTCTCGCCTCCTCCGTGTCATTATCGTCATTATTCATTCTGTTCATTTATGAGCCGCTCTCATCCGAAGAGGCTCCCGGTGATTACAGAGGTCCTCACAGAGCGGGCTTAGGAGTAGGCTGAGGACATTTGGCATCAAACCCAGAAATTGAGCTGGAAATCACAAAACACAAACACAAACAAACACACACACACACACACACACACACACACACACACACACACACACACACACACACACACACACACACACACACACACACACACACACACACACTTTACAGCCTCTAGCCCTCTCCATCATGGACTCTGGGTTTCCAACCAATTGGGCAATAGTCAATCCAGTGTATTTCCTAACAGATTGCTGATGTGGGCGTGGGCGGAGGCCCATATTCTATGTGTTTATTGCACGCATTCATGTCGCCTCTAGTGTGCAGTGGGAAGGGATCTTACGAAACACCTTGAAGGATCTTAGGCAACACCTTGAGGAATCGTAGGTCACACCTTGAAGGATCTTAGGCAACACCTTGAGGAATCGTAGGTCATAGCTCGAAGGATCTTAGGCAACAACTTGAGGGATCTTAGGAAATACCTTGAAGAATAGGAAGCACCTTGAGGGATTAAGGAATCGTAGGAAACACCTTGAGGGATCGTAGGAACTACCTTGAGGGACCTTAGGAAACACTTTGCAATTTCTCCTTTCATTCATCCTTAAAGCTCTCCACCTTTTCTGCATTGTGTGTATGTGTGTGTGTGTGTGTGTGTGTGTGTGTATGTGTGTGTGTGTGTGTGTGTGTGTGTGTGTGTGTGTGTGTGTGTGTGTGTGTGTGTGTGTGTGTGTGTGTGTGTGTGTGTGTGTGTGTGTGTGTGTGTGTGTGTGTGCTTGCCTGTGTGTCTGTGTGTGCCGGTGTTTAGCCCTGTGCTTGTTCCAGTCATCTCCACTCCTCTCCCTCCTCCTCCCTCTCCCTCCATCTCATCTTCCTCATCCTCTTCCTTCTCTCCCTCTTCCTTCTCCTGCTCATTCGCACATCTCTCTCCTCCTCGTCTTCCTCACAGGCTTGTCTTCCGTCCGCTCGATCATCCTTCCTTCTCTCCCATGTGCATCCACACTCCAGACACAAACACACGCACACACACACACATCAGCACTCCACCCACAAACGCACGCACACACACACACACACACAGACACACACACACACAAACACATGCATGCACAAACACAACCACAGAAAGACGCACACATTACACATACAAACCCACGCACGCACACACACCCACATGCACACACACACACACACACACACACGCATGCATGGACAAACACACACAACCACACACACGAACACACGCACCTAGGCCCAGACACACACACACACATGCATGCACACACACACATATAAACATGCATGTGAGTGCTCCCCTGGTCTAGCACTATTTATTATTTACCTCTTGATGGCCGACAGCCCAGAGCTTTGCCTCATGTGTGTGTGTGTGTGTGTGTGTGTGTGTGTGTGTGTGTGTGTGTGTGTGTGTGTGTGTGTGTGTGTGTGTGTGTGTGTGTGTGTGTGTGTGTGTGTGTTTGTCGTGTATGGGTATGTGCATTTATTCCCATTGGGCACAGGTTAATATGGTGTCAATATCGATTTTTTTTTTTAACGTGTGTGTGTGTGCATGTATGTGCGTCTGCGTTTCAGAACACACAGTGTCAGTGTCATAGTAAAATGGGAGAGCCTGATTTTCCAATCAAATACAAGAATGGAGAGAGAGAAGAGACAATCAATCTGAATGATTATTCTCCCCGCCCTCACACCCACTTACTAACACGCACACAAACGCACACACACACACACACACACACACACACACACACACACACACACACACACACACACACACACACACACACACACACACACACACACACACACACACACAAACACACACGCAACAGACTGTGAATCGTTCCACTTCGGGTCATGTCTCTGTCCAGTGCATATATATATAAAGGAACACTCACTCAGAGGGGTGGTTACGGTGAACCATTGTAATGCCACCATCACCAACCCATTCACCCCAAATCCTGTTCACAGAGACAGAGAGAGAGAGAGAGAGAGAGAGAGAGAGAGAGAGAGAGAGAGAGAGAGAGAGAGAGAGAGAGAGAGAGAGAGAGAGAGAGAGAGAGACGTGTGTGCCTGTATATTCTTTCAGAGCACGTCGGTGTGCGTTACCCCCCTACACACACACACACACACGCACGCACGTACGCACGCACGCACGCACACACACACACACACACACACACACACACACACACACACACACACACACACACACACACACACACACACACACACACACACACGCGCACACACACACACACACACACACACACATACAAACTCACAGACACGCGCACGCTCTCTGAAAACATAATTCCAGACCAAGGGGAGGAGGTGGTGGTCGCCTGCATCTCTTCTATGTTTTTTCTTTTGCGTGTCTCGACTACGTGTGCAGTGCAATCCAACACGACAGCACGGTGGGATTTCATCACTCGTCGCTGAGGGGATTTTCCGTCCATATTTTGGGTTTTTAATCTTCTTTCCCCCCCCCCACCCCCATCGCATTCCTCTGTCCTGGTGGGTGTTTGTAATGAGCCGCTTCCCCGCCCGCGTCGTCTCCATGCCAGCATGGGAACTGCGGTGTCCAAAAGGAAGAATTTAAGAAACGATGCGATATCTTCTGTTGCAGCAAAAGTTAGGTGAGTGTCAAAACCCGTCAAACTCACCATCACCTTTGAGCATCATCTCATCCCGGTCCCCCCTGCCGGATCCGGGGAAAACCGGACCGGGACCGACCCACATGAAGTTTGTGTGCTCGTGTCTCGTGTACAGCGTGGTCTCCAGCTCAATGCCCAGGCTCAGCAGGCGTGCACAATGCACAGCCTCCTCACTGTGGTTCAGTGCACTGCTCATGTGTTCGCTTCTTCACCTCCTCATCCATTAGTTTCCCATCCTTTTCTAATCGGACCTTCACGTTTTATCGGACAGAACCGGCTCGGCCCAACCAAAATGTCCTTCATGCATAGCATTTTGTTGTTGTATATTTTCATGATTGCGTAGGCTATCCCTAACAAAGGATAGCCAACCTCTCAAACATTTTGATTACGTAACATGTACGTAACATCTCAACATCTAAATTCGCAGCGCGTCTGGCGCGCGGATTGCGTCGGAGGCGCGGGATACTGTTGTGAATGAGCCATCATCATTACGTGTTGTGTAATGAAAGTCAACCAAAGGCAAACGATACTCTATTGGCTAACTGCGCACAGTCTGGCCACAGTCATGCTCCAGTCTGCAGGCTAGCCGACTAACAGGGCAATTTGATACTTCTGCCCACCAAGGACAACACATGGTGTTATTGTAGCCTGATGTTCTGAATGGGAAAATGTCTGATCGGATTTATCGGTCGCACTCCCCCAGACCGATCGAGTGACGGATTGATTGAAGGCTGTGATGGTTGACCCTGCTGCTAAAGTCAGTCAAGGGGTCTATTCCCTCCAGGGTCTTTGAATTCAGTGGTAAGCCCCCCGGGCATTCAAACGTAGACATGAAGTTCAAGCAGCACTTAACGTTTAGTCTCTACTCTTTGCTGAGGAAGGCCGACAGCAATGACTTTTATATTCCTCGAGAAGCCTATAAACTCCTATGGAAATGGAGTCTTGTCTTCTATATATATATTTTATTTTAATTTAAATTGTATATATATATATATGTTTTAGCACCTGTGGCTACGTACGTACCAAAACAGAGGTCAATCCTATAAGTCCCCCAGATAAAAACAGTGAGTGAGAGACATCAGAGACACGTCAGTTAACAGTTAAAGTATAGTGAGTCCTGTATGTCTACCGTGGGAGACCCCCCCTGCCAGCCTCCCCAGAGCCCTCACCGCCCCCATTGGGGAGATAGGGAGGGACTTCCCATTGAGGGATGTCCGTTTCCGATTCATGTGTCGTATATTGCTTTGTCCAATTCTTTATCAAAAAAACTCCATATTTATTCTCCTTGTCATTGAAGTCATTGTTCTTGTCATGTATGTTCTCATTCTGCTCGCTCGGGGGAGTGTGTGTTAACTGAGACACACAGCCTTCTCCTTGTTGTCACTGACAAGAACATTGTCTGAATATCAGTTAATGAGATGCAATGAGATGAGGTCATCTCTTTTTCTCTCTCCCTCTATTTCTCTCTGTCTATCTCCTTCTCTCTCTCTCTCTCTCTCTCTCTCTCTCTCTCTCTCTCTCTCTCTCTCTCTCTCTCTCTCTCTCTCTCTCTCTCTCTCTCTCTCTTGCACATTTACCGGTGTCTTTTGTATACACACACACACACACACACACACACACACACACACACACACACACACACACACACACACACACACACACACACACACACACACACACACACACACACACACACACACACACTCACACTAACCCTGACCCTGTCTGCTGATTGGCCGGCGCCCTCTAAAGCCTCCTCCTCATTTACACATTACCGGTCTTAGCTGTCATACTCTGGACGCGGTCCCGGTGTTATATGCCAACACATTAGTGTCGCGTTTGATTTCCACGTTGAAGACACTGTGTTAAAATACCAATAAAACCAGGGGGAGGTGGGGGGGGGGTCCTCTATTGGATTAGCATCTTGCTTATGGGGGGGCGGGTGTGCATGGCGTGTTACACAGTGCCATGTGGCGCTGTGTGTAGCTAGACCCCTCTTATCCACATGGCTCGGAGCGTCCCGCTGTTTAAACGTCTGACTCTATAGGAGGCCCGGTGGTAAGGGAGCTGGGGTAATACCAACAATCAAGTCGTCAGGGTTTTACAGTGAGGCCCAGGGTTATTCCCAGAATAGCCCTGCTGTTTAGAACTAGGAGCCGGACAATTAGGCCTGGTGTATGAACGCACGCACACACACGCACGCATACACACACACACACACACACACACACACACACACACACACACACACACACACACACACGCACACACACACACACACGTCCATGCATGCACGGACACACACAGGCGCTCACACATTCACACACACATACCCTCAGTGCAAGAATTGGCACAAACACACATGCAAACACATGCACCTGACCATACCCTTGTTGAAAGCAGTCTCACAAACACAAACTGACGCACACATACGCACACACATTGGGTTCCTAATCTTTGTGTATAATTACTGCACAGTTAAATACAGGATACTCGTTGCTTGGGGATTATATTGTCAAAAGACAATAGGATAGTCCGATGCAGATGTGTGTGAAGACACCTCTCTCTCTCCCTCTCTCTCTCTCTCTCTCTCTCTCTCTCTCTCTCTCTCTCTCTCTCTCTCTCTCTCTCTCTCTCTCTCTCTCTCTCTCTCTCTCTCTCTCTCTCTCTCTCTCTCTCTCTCTCTCTCTCTCTCTCTCTCTCTCGCTACCCTTTTATTGAACACACCTATTGTCCTAGTGAGAGCAAGGTGTAGCGAGAGAAAAAGAGCTACAGAGAAAGAGAGGTAGACAGAGAGGGAGAGATGTAGCTAGAGAGAGGGAGAGAGTGAGAGAGAGAGAGAGAGAGAGAGAGAGAGAGAGAGAGAGAGAGAGAGAGAGAGAGAGAGAGAGAGAGAGAGAGAGAGAGAGAGAGAGAGAGAGAGAGAGAGAGAGAGAGAGAGGTAGAGAGGGAGGTAGCAAGAGATGATGTGAGAGAGAGAGGTTGAGAGAGAGAGAGAGAGAGAGAGAGAGAGAGAGAGAGAGAGAGAGAGAGAGAGAGAGAGAGAGGTAGAGAGAGGGAGAGAGAGAGAGAGAGAGAGAGAGAGAGAGGAGAGAGAGAGAGAGAGAGAGAGAGAGAGAGAGAGAGAGAGAGAGAGAGAGAGAGAGAGAGAGAGAGGTGCAGCACAGCCGAGTTTCTGAATGAATGAGTCATCGCTGTGCTCTCATCGTCCATCGTCCTATGAAAGGGAGACAGCTCTTCACACGCACGCACGCACACACACACACACACACACACACACACACACACACACACACACACACACACACACACACACACACACAGCACACATACACACACACACACACACACAGGCACACATACACACACAAGCACCAAACCTGCACACTCATCTTGTACTACATACAGCCTATATATACGTACTGTTCATGCATACTGTACATACATACTATCTATATATACAAACATACATACTGTACACACAAATTGTGTACATACTGTCGAGATACGTACATTTATACTGTATATACACATTGTATGCAGGCATCGGAAACACCATCCAATTAGTTGGCAATCATACACTTTCTTTCAGACATCTTTACGTTTGTGACGTTAATCAAAGCAGAACTCATTATTGCAGAGCACAATTTGAAAGAAGCGATTGATTTTGGCTGAGAAAAGGATCCATCGATCCACGTTTGCGTCCACTGGGGACTATTCGTCTGGGACCGGTGGCTCCGAACGTCAGCCCCTGACCCAGTGATGCAATGGAGGAGATAGGGGTGTGTGTGTTGTGTATGGTGTGAGAAACACTTCGCGCTTCACACTACAGCAACACGTCTGCTCAATCCAGGTGGGTTTGGGTATTGGTGTGAGCCTCGTGATGTTGGGCTGTTAATGAGTGTGAGTGCATGCGCATTTGGTGTGTGTGTGTGTGTGTGTGTGTGTGTGTGTGTGTGTGTTTGTGTGTGTGTGTGTGTGTGTGTGTGTGTGTTTGAGCAAGCGTGCATTGTGTGTGTGTGTGTGTGTGTGTGTGTGTTTGTTTGTACGTGTGAGTAAGCGCATTTGCAGTGTGCTGTATGTGTGTGTTACAGTATATAGATAAGACACTGATCGATCATGTGCACGAATGATCAAAAGAGTGAGAAGGAGCGAGAGAGAGAGAGAGAGAGAGAGAGAGAGAGAGAGAGAGAGAGAGAGAGAGAGAGAGAGAGAGAGAGAGAGATGACCTTGTCTCATTGCATCTCGTGATCCGATATTCTTTGGACTTTGTTCTGCTCAATGACAACAATGAGCACGAAGGACTCTTCTTTGAGTCGACCCATAAAGCTCGATCCTCTGTGATCTCGCTCATCTGTCAGTGCACCTGCTTTCCGTCCTGGTGGGCCTAGCTGTACTACCCAGGCCTGCCTTAACCTGCCATTGGGCCCTGGGGCTGAAGTTTCGTAGGCCCCCTGAGAGGGGATCTTACAATGAAGATGTGTAACTTATTTCCGACATTTTGCCGTTGTTGGGGGGAGCATCAGCCACTTTTTTCTTGGCTGATGATAGGCCTCTCATCTTTGTAAGCCCCAAACAAAAAATCACATTCTCTTGGGCCTTCGCCGATCTGGGGGCCTATCATGGGCCAGTATAATATATAAATAAAAAATAAATATATATATATATATTTTTTTTTTTTTACTGCAGCTCATGATAGGCCCCCCGATCGGCGTAGGCCCTGGGGCTTCAGCCCAGGCAAGCCCGTGCATTAAGGCGGCCTTGGTACTACCCAACACCGTTGCTTGACTTTTATCACAACTGTCTCCAAGTTTGTACATCTGTGCTACGGGTGTTAGATCAGCGTATTTGTGTCCTTGCGGTGCAGCGGTGCAAAAGCCTGTTACCTTCGTCCCCAGTTCATCTTTGAAAAGATGAACCCCCTCCACTGGGGGTCTTATCGTCACATCCGCACTGTGCTCGCTCATCTTGGGCTGTTTATACAACGTCACATGATCATTAAGGCGTGCAACATTACATGACCAACAACGTCACATGATCAGCAACGTATACAACGTCACATGATCAACAACGCATACAACGTCACTGCTCAACAACGTGCACAGCTTCACATGATCGACCAGACGGCGTCTCTGGTTGATTATGTGACCTTGTATACTCATGCGTCTCACTGTGTGACAGGTGAGCGGCTGTGGCAGTGTGTGCGTACTTAAGGGAAATCAATTAAACAAGGTCCCGTATGGATTAGCGGCAGCAAGTAGGATGGAGAGCCTCTGTTCTGTGCCAGGCGGCCGAAAGGCAGGGGCGAGAGCCAGCAGGAGAGCCAACACTTCTGTAGGTCCTTCAGGGGGGGGGGGTGCTATCCTCCGTGGTGTCAAAGCTCATGGTGCGTTTGCCCTCTACCTGCCACCCGAGCATGCGGTCGGAAATTGCTCCCGAAAAATAATCCTAATAACGTCTAAGCGGGATGGATGGGGAGAGACGAGGCCACTATAAAGAAGCATTACTTTCAAGCAGTGCAGTCCATGGTTCACCCCCCCTTCCCCCCGCCCACCCAGCGGTGGAGGGAATGCCCTTGAGCAGTACATGCACCCCTACTCAGCTGGAACCGCACCAGCGAGGAACTTTAACCTCCTGACCGGATGCTGGAAATACTTTCATTCATAAAATGCACACAAATGAGATGCAAATGCAATGCAAATGCTACACTGTTAATGTAAGGCCCGCTTAGGATGTATCGAACAAATCTACCTTTGTAGCTTAATGTGTAAATGTCTATGTAAATGCTAAACATAACTTAAGTCCCTTATATAATATTTGCCTTATAAAACATGCTCTACCAACGCACATAGACAGCCCTGCAGCAAGCGGCTCAAACCCTGTTTCAGCTGCACCTCTCTCTCCGGCTTACAACTTGTTTTTATAGTCACCAGACTTGGTGAGTGTAGTTTTACTATGTGCAAAACTAAACGTGTTACACACAACAAAGTAAGATTTCGCTTGACTTATTCTTGTTCTTTGGCTAACATGTAGAGAATCTTGGCAGGATTAAATTGTGTTGTGTATTCCTTTACCCACCAAATAAAGAAGAAACCCTCTATCCTTCCTTCTTTTTCTCCTTCACGCACGACTTCAACATAATATTCTTGAATTCTCTTTGGATTAAAACCCACACCCCTTTCCTACCCCAGTGGCGTTGAGTCCTCGACATTTACCAGAACGAATGGAGTTCACTATTTTAATGAGCCTTTTGGAATGAAATAATTGCTGTGTGATGATGTTCATTTCTGCTCCCTCATAACCAGAGGCCTTTCATTAGATAAGCATTAGCAGGAGTAATTGCCAATGTTTGCTTGTACAGGTAAGGTGGCCAACAGACCTTATATGGGTACAATGTGGTGTCTCTTGACCACTCTGGTACACCACATGTGTACTCAAAACTGTACATGTGTACCAGTATAAGCATCAGGGGCTCCGATTGGTCCTAACTAGGGATGTCCGATATTGGCTTTTTTGCCGATATCCGATATGCGATATTGTCCAACTCTAAATTTTCGATTCCGATATCAGCCGATACCGATGTCGATATTTGGGTTATTTTTCCTCAAACCTAATTTAGGTAACATTACATATCTCCTGTTGTGGAATTAACACAACATGCTTAATGTTATTGTGATGCCCCACTGGATGCATTCTTGAATGCAACAAGGCTTTCCAAATGTTAACATTGTCTGTGCAAAATAAGAAAAATACTTCAACTTAATTTAAGGGAAAAGTGCCATGTTTATTTTTATTTTTTTAATGGTCTCAGACAAAAGTTTGGATTACACTCTCCCTGAGATAATCTTGATAATGCCCACAACAAATAGGGCAAACTTGACTTCACAAATGATAAAACATTGTACCTGAACAACTATGTGCAACATAGCAGTATGTTTCTTTAACTAAAACTCAATAACCTTAATTGAATAAATGCAAAAATATGAGTCAATTACAATGTGCACTGTACTGCACAATTTTGAAAACATTTATTTGAGCTATAAATAAATAAATACAAATAATAATAAAAAAAAAAAAATCGTTTTTAAGGCAAAAAAAATCTGATACCGATATTGACAGATATTACATTTTTATGCTAATATCAGGCCGATAATATCGGTGGGCCAATAATATCGGACATCTCTAGTCCTAACCCATTCACGGCTTCAGGAGTCCATCTCTGCTCCGGTGATGACATTGCATGAAACTGAGAGAAGGTCCGTTTATATTTCCACAGTTGCGGTGCAATTTACGACCAGTGCCACCACACCACTTATTTATTTCACCCCTTTTCTTCTCCAGCCGTCCACCTTTATGGGCCCTCTCCTTTCTTTCATTGTCTCACTAAATCCTTTACCTTCTAACTTGTTTTATAATCTAGAAAGTTGGAGTAGAAGTGTGCAGTATTGAATTTGGCCACCCTCCTGTTTTCCAAACCTTTTCGCCTTGGCCCTCCCTTATATTGCTCTGCATTTATTCCTTACTTTTGTAGTTCCTGTTTATTTCCCTGCCCTCAACCTCTTCTATTCTCTCTATATGTGTCCGGAAGGTTACCTTCTGGTATTCCAGTTTATAATACGCTGATAGCTGCATCAGTCAGACAAACATGAAGAGCTACCATTACACTAAGCCTGAGGATAGACATAGAAAGGTAGACATACAATCAGACAGACAGACAATCAGACAGACAGACAGACAGACAGACAGACATACAATCAGACAGACAGACAGACAGACAGACAGACAGGCAGGCAGACAGACAGACAGACAGACAGACAGACAGACAGACAGACAGACAGACAGACAGACAGACAGACAGACAGACAGACAGACAGATGACAGAAAAAAGGCAGACAGGCAGACTGTTCTCTTCTCTTCTTCCAGGGCGAGGGTTACGACACAGACAGACAGAGAGACAAACACGAAAAATTAGAAAATGACAGCAGAATAAGCAAAGTTGTTTCAAGAAGAGTCCATAAAAGAGTGGGGTTTCCAATGAGGGGAAAAAGAGAGTTTGTAAAAACACAGCCTAACAAGCATAAATGTACCGAAACAAACAGCTGGAACCCGTACGTTCTGCACAGAACAAGTTTACCATATGGGCCCACAGTGTGCCAAAGGACCAGAAAACGTTTTTCAGAAGAATGCAACAAACAGCACTGTGCAATTAAGCTTTGTCAAGCAGTTTGTTAAGCAGGGAAAACAGAGCTTAACGACCATAAAATGCATCTCTCTCTAAATAACTTTCTGGTGCTTCTGCACATTTGCAAGCCCTCATCATGCTAAGCTTCATCAGTGCAGCGTCTGAGTTTGTTCATGTTCATTACGCCTCATTACGCGGCCATCTCCCCGGAAAGACGGATATAGAGATCCTGCGCCCTCTCAGACTCCACAATGCCTCTCGTTTTAAATGGTTACCGTCGGCCATTGTTTACCGCTGAATAATAAAGCAGAAGGTACGAGAGCGTCACAGGAACACCTGCTGATTAGCCGTTAGTTAAGAGCAGATTCATCACACCGACCCACCACAGTGTCTCACCAGGCCCGGCCAAGCACACATTCACAGCCCACGTAAACGTATGCAGAAGAAGAACAAACACTCCCTCTCTCTCCCTACTCCCACTCTGTTATGTGCACACCATGAATATTCAGACCACACACACACACACACACACACACACACACACACACACACACACACACACACACACACACACACACACACACACACACACACACACACACACACACACACACACACACACGCACACACACATAGACCCATGCATGCATGCAGGCACACACACATGGACACCAAAATACATGCACGCATACAGACACACACACAGAAACAGACATGCATGCAGGCGCACACACGTAACACAAAAAAACACATGCACGCAAACACACAGTTAGACGCACACAGTCACATACACACACAACACATTTTCAAACACACCTGCACACATAGACAGTGCCACATTAAATGATAAAACACATTTCTTTTAATTTGCACAACTAGATAAAAACACATGCAAAAAAAACACACACATATGCACAAACACACACACACAAACACACACTTACTCACATATGCACACACACACACACACACACACACACACACACACACACACACAGGCGCACACTCCCCCACACTGAGAGACAGAGAAGGGAGGATGTGCAGTGACAGAGTTGCAGTGCTATGCTTTGCAGGTCTATTTTTAGATGGGTACGGGTAGTGGGACAGCTCGCGTTGGGGCAGTGCACGCTCTAAACTCTGTCTTGAGACTGTGACACCCCAAACTCCTGCAAAAAGGCCCCATTGTCCCCCCTGACGCAAAATGAAGGGCTGTGAATAGCTGTGAATACCACACTGCTGGTGCTGAATGTACTCAGGAGGTGTGAAAGGGGTGGAGAGGGAGACAGGGAAAGTAGAAACATTTACCGCTGCTTTGGTGCCATCCATTATACACACGCCTCCTTGGCATCTCTCCTAAGGTCATCCCTAACATCTATCATCCAGCAGTCTGGCTGGGTCTACGGCAGAGGGGAGGGGAGGGGAGCAGGAGAGGATGGGGAGAGGGATGAGAGGGGAGGATGGGGAGAGAGGAGAGGAGAGGA